>NC_138984.1:112764046-113319184 GCF_964341445.2 Mesoplodon mirus | reverse complement strand
TTTCTGTTGTTTTTAACAACCAGTTTATAGTACGTGGTTATGGCAGCCCTAGAAAAGTAATACCAAGCAATAGTCTGGGAGCCGGGGTCCGGGGGGAAGGACGTGGTGTGATCTCCATCCTCTGGGAGCTCTGAGCCTCTCCTTCCCCATCTCTCTCAGGGCTTCCTTCCTCCCATCTCCCCACGGCCTCCTCCTTCAGCACCTCTGGGCAGCAGTTTTCAACGCTGGTGTTGAGAAACTGAGCAATAAGCCCACCTGGCCAGCCGTCACTGTGATTTCAACACAGAGGCCATAGTCCCCGGCACTTTGGCTTCGAGTGCACTATTTTAGTCCTGCTCTGATTCTAACCGGGGGTCCTAATTTTATAGACGGGGAAACTCAGGCCAGGGGCTGAAGTGACTTGCCCAAGATCAGGTGGGTTAGCGCTGGAACCAGAGTTGGTGCCAAGGCCCCAGACCCCAGTCTGGGTGTCCCGACCCCTCTGAGGCCCAGTGAGAGCTGGAAGCAAAGCCTCCCTCTTCCCAGAGACCGTGTGTCCTCAGCCAGCGCTCCATCTCCAGGGAGCCCTGGGACTCACCCATAGCAAGCCCTGCCTTCTTCTTCCCATTCCAGACCCTGCTGGTGCCAACTCCCAACCCCCAGTCCGCTGGGGCTCCCTGACCGCCTGTGCTGAGACTTCTTCCGGGCTGGATGGACATCCACCCCCTGAACCAGATGTGTTGTACCTGGAACTCCCGGAGCAGAACCTCAGTGAGGACGTGGGGGCTGAGGGCTGGGCTGGAGGCCTGGGTCGGCCACAGAGCACGGCTGTGGACGCCGGTGATGTGGAAGCGAGTTTGCTTACGCAGCAGACAAGCTGGCATGGAGGCGTGCATTCGACACACCAGTGCCTCCCAGCCTGTGGGGGGCCCCAGGCCCTTTAAGAATCTCCTGAAACCTATAAATCCTCCCTTATGACATGAGACGTTCAGACATACACAGGAAGCTCTGCACACAAACATTTCAGAGGATTTCTAGCCACCAGAGTCCATCCTCCTTAGAGGTCCACAGCATCCAGGTGAAGACCCCAGGCTAAAGGCACGCAGGTGTGTGAATACAGATGTACGCACCACATGTTCACAGATATATTCACATTTAAAGGTGGTATTCATTCTAGGGCTTACCTTCCTTAGGAGTACTTAGAGCCAGAAATCTGTAAAGTTACGTGTGTTGAATGAAGAGGAGAGAACTCAGGCTTTGGGCACCACAGATCTGTGTTAAAATTCCACTCTCCTAGCCATGTGATGCTGGCCATGTGAATTCACTTGTCTGAGCCTCAGTTTCCAAATGTGGATACGGGTGAGGTTGAGAAGTAGATTTAAAATGCTCAGTAGAAGAACAAGCAGCAATTTAAAAATTAACCAGGGACTTCCCTGGTGGCACAGCGGTTGAGAATCCGCCTGCCAATGCAGGGGACACGGGTTCAAGCACTGGCCCAGGAAGATCCCACATGCCGCGGAGCAACTAAGCACGTGCACCACAACTACTGACCCTGTGCTCTAGAGCCCGCGAGCCACAACTACTGAAGCCCACGTACCTAGAGCCCGTGCTCCACAGCAAGAGAAGCCACCGCAATGAGAAACCCGTGCACCGCAACGAAGAGTAGCCCTTGCTCGCCGCAACTAGAGAAAGCCCGCGCGCAGCAACGGAGACCCAACGCAGCCAAAAATAAATTAACTAATTAAAAAAAAACTCATTAAAAAAATTAACCAAGAAAGTCCACTATATAGTGATCCTTTTTCTCTCTTTCTCTCCCTCCCTCTTCGTCTATATATAATATACCATATATATCTGAAAAGATATTCACCCAAGTGTTACCAGTGCAGAGACTTAGATAGAACTAGAGATGACTGAATGTACTTTCCTGTATTCAACAAAGAGCATTTATTCTTTGCGTATAGACAAGAAAAAATAAACATTTTTATTTTTTCAAACGAAGTGCCTAATACAGTGTTTGTCAGAGAGTAGCTGGCCAATAAATAACGCTTATTATTACCTTTATGTATTGCAGGAAATATGTTTCCATATCATATGAAGTATATTATTAAAGAATCACTGTGTTCATTCACTCACAAGACACCTGTGGAGTACCGATGACATGCATATAAGGTGTTGTCTTAGACCTAGGGGATGGGGTGTGTGCAGAAAAAAAAGAATCTTACAGGATGGGAAAGGGATGAGACCAGACAGATAACACAAAGTGCCATGTGCCAGGGCAAGTCTCCCAGATTGCCTGGGGAGGGTGCGGGCATGGGAGTGTGTATCGGGGTCTAGGAGGCAAGCGCTGCGTGGACAAGCAATATCTCAGCAGCCCTTGAGGGCAGGGAGGGAGGAGGGATTTCCAAGGAGGAGATGGAAGGGTAGAGGAGCTTCCAGAGGGGAGAAGGAGCCAAGTACAATTGGAATGAGAAAGGCAGCAGCAAGCAAAACCCTCTGACCTGGGGGCACAGGGGGGAGTGGGCACAGACCACAGAATTCTGGCCTTGAGTTCCGGGCTGATGCATGTTGACGTCATTCAATGGAAGATGGACATTGGTGTGTTGCTTCTTGAGCAGGGAGTGATCTCATCAAAGCTTTATGTTTTCAGTTAGGACAGCTTTCATTTGCAAGGAGCAGAAACTGGACCACAGTAACTCAACCAAATAGGGTTTTTCTTTCTTTCTTTTTTTTACAATATATTTATTTTTGGCTGCGCTGGGTCTTCATTGCTGTGCGCGGGCTTTCTCTAGTTGCGGCGAGTGGGGGCTACACTTCGTTGCGGTGCGCAGGCTTCTCGTGGCAGTGGCTTCTCTTGTTGCGGACCACGGGCTCTAGGTTCGAGGCTTCAGTAGTTGCAGCACTTGGGCTCCATAGTTGTGGCTCGCGGGCTCTAGAGTGCAGGCTCAGTAGTTGTGGTGCAAGGGCTTAGTGGCTCCGCGGCATGTGGGATCTTCCTGGACCAGGGCTCGAACCCGTGTCCCTTGCATTGGCTGGCGAATTCTTAACCACTGTGCCACCAGGGAAGCCCCCAACTAGGGCTTTTCTTATTTGCTTTGTTTTGGGTTTTTTTTTCACAGAACATGGAATCTGGAGGTATAAGGTCCAAGATCTGGCTGTAGGCTCTACTATGCTATGAATGAGGTAGGTGCCTTTTTCCTTTCTGCTCTACCATCCCTGGAGTGTGGCATTCATCCTGAGGTTGCCTCATGGTTACAAAAGGGCTGCTGGCCCTCCAGCCTACGTCCATAGTCTAGGCAGGTAGACAGGAGGAGGAGGGGCAGGGAAAGGAAGAACAAAGAATGGGGAGGAGGATGTGGCAGAGGGGAAAGGCTCCGACCCTTCCTGAGAATCCACAGGAGGCCCCGTGGGAGGGAGGGCAGGGTGGAGAGGACCCGATGGGTCTGGGGACTCCTTGGCAGCCGCAGACCCTAGAGGGAGGTCAGGTCCAGGCCCGAGTTGCATCCTCGTGGTTCAGGGCAGATCTAGATGCAGACGGGAACCTGATGGAGCCCTGGCCTGCTGCCCCATCTGAATCATGCTCCCGGTGGGGTGCCCTGAGCAGTCCTCATTCATTCATATTCATCTGTTGTCTCATTCACTCAATGAGCCATTCACTTAGCGAACATCCCCCATCCCCACAGATGCCCTCTTTCTCACGACTTTGTTCACTCCTCTTGCAGCTATTGGTGAGCACCTACTACGTGCCAGGCAGTATGATAGGTGCTAGGCTCCAGGTGGACAGGACAGACAAAATCCCTGCCCTCTCAGCGATGAACAGACTCACTGAAAGAAAAGAAAAAATTCTACTCTCTTATACTATACAGATAAACTCCTTATGCTTCTAGTTCTTATGCAACAATATAACCCAAATGAATTTTCAAACGTAATAGAAATCAAACGCTAAAACTAGTAACAACATACATGTTTTTCTGCATCCAGATTCTGACTTGCGGTGAGGATGGGCCCTGTAAAACCAGCCCTTCCTCCACATTTTCTATCCCAATTCCTGCTCCGTGATGTCACGGGGGCAGAAGCGCAGGGGTCAGAGGGCTCACAGGGATGGCGTCTCCTGGCGGGGGTCCTGAGGGGGGTCACGAGCGGGAGTGTGTGAGCTGGCTGGGTGGGCCAGAGGCTCTAGCAGTGGGAGGGGAAGGAGGCAGCAGGTGGCCCCTGGAGAGCCTGGAACCCTGACTGCTAGGACCTTGGGCACTGTCCTTGGCAGTGCAGAGTCTCCAAGGGCTGTGACCTCGTTTCTGTTTAGCAGGACCACGCTGGCCGCGATGCAGGGGTGGAAGGGAAGACGGACAAGGTAGGAGGTTAGTGCCACGGTGGGACCTCCAGGTGGGAGGTCTTGGACACCAGGCTGAACCCGGGAAAGAGGCCTGGGCTGGACACCTATCTGGGTGTCAGCAGTGGTGGCCAGGGGCAGCCAGGCCCCCGGCCTGGGCACAGGGACAAAGAGGGAAGGCCTCAGGGAATCAGGCTCCTGAAGAAGCCTTGTGGTGGAGGAGAGGAGAGAGAACTTGGTGGGTCTCAGAGGAGGGCACTCGGCGCTGTGCTGGGGTCCAGCCGTGGCCAGCAGGCTCCGAGCTCCTAGGCCCTGACACCCCCATGGGCAGCCTTTGCTTCCTGGGCAGGGTCTCGTTCCCCAGCATCAGGGATGGACTCGGGCCCGGAGGAAACAGATGCCCACCTTCCCAGGCCTGTTTTCCATTCCGGTGCCCCCATAAATTGCCTGGAGCCGCCCCCACTATCCCCGGCTGCTGCTTTGCAGTCGGGGTGTATCAGTCATGATAAGACATTACTTAAAGCACCGGTGACAGGGCCTAATCAGTCTTTTGAAATATAGACTTCTCCCCACACTGCGGGCAGGGCCGACATTAATACACATTTATGCAAAGCAAGAGCTGTAGCTGTCGGGGGCTAATCTTTACAAGTATGATAAATGATGTTTATTTTCCATGATGGAACGAAACACCCCAGCCGACAGTAATTGTAATAAAAAGGACAGATCAACTTCTATAAAGTGATTGAATTACCCTTCGATTGCATTAATGTCCACACTCCATTGTGTCACCGGCATCCTCGAGGCTCCGAGGACGGTGAGCCGGACGGTCACCCCTGCAGGTCAATGCTTGCCCTTCACCCGGGCTGCTGGGGCCAAGGGGACCGCCTGCTGGCAGCGATGGATCCAGCTCCTCCAGCCCAGACTTTCATCTCCCCGCGTGTGAGGCGTGTGGGCTGGGATGTGCACAGCGCCCAGCGTCAGCCTGGAAGGGCCGGGAAGTGGGGTGGCAGGGGAGCGGCAGGGGGTGATCCTGCATGGCCAACCTTTGGGAGCAGAAAGCAAGGGGCTTTGTCTAATCCTCCCCATGGCCCCGAGGGGTGGTTATTCTGCCTTTGCAGGCGGGGAAGGGGGAGCTCGGAAAGGTTAACTGGCTTGGCCAAGGTCACACAGCTAGTGAGTGTCAAAAATGGGGTTCAGGGACCTCCCTGGTGGTCCAGTGGTTAAGACTCCTCACTTCCAGTGCAGGGGGCGCAGTTTCGATCCCTGGTCAGGGAGTTAAGACCCCACAAGCTGCGTGGCATGGCCAAAAATAAATTTAAAAATAAAATTAAAAATTAAAAAATGGGGTTCACATCCAGGAGTGTTTAACAGATTGCTCTTGAGGTGCCTGAGGGGACCCCTGGCTCACCAGATCTTCCTCTGATGTGGGACCAGGTACTCCGCCCAGCTCCACAGAGGACGGAGGGTTAGGCTGGTCCATGTTCAAGGCAGAGGTGTGGACACCAGGAGGCCCAGACCAGAGATGCTGGGTGCCATCTTCTAGAACCACAGCCCGGGGTGGTGTGCCGGCGGGGAAGTGCATGGGGTTAGCAGGTTGATGAGTTTTACACTCTTTTGAGACCTCAGTCTTTCTACCTGTAAAATGGAGCTAAAGAGCAGCACCCTCTCACAGAGCTGGTCACCAGTTCAGTGAGAACAGGGTCCCACGAGGGTCTCTACTGGGTTGTCCCCCAGAGTCGGACATCTCGGGAGATCCAGTGACCCTGTGGGGGTGAGGGCTGCCGGGGTCCCCAAGGAAAAGGGAAAGGCATCCCTGACTTATTATCCCCAGAGACGCCAAAGGCGTCTAGATAAAGTGCATCTTGTAATAAAGTGCATGGCTCTTGTTACTCACTTGGCTAAAGCCATCCAGTGGCCTCCACTGAATTCAGAATAAAATGCCAGCTCCTTAATCCACAATTTGTCCCTGTGTACATGGCACTTTGTTCAAGCCACCAAAAGGGCAATTTCATAGTGGTCCATCAAAGAACAGTTTCTGAGACTTGTGGTTGCTAAGGCGGAGGGTATGGAGGAGGGATGGATTGGGAGTTTGGGATGAGCAGATGCAAACTATTATATAGAGGATGGATACACAACAAGGTCCTACTGTAGAGCGCAGGGAACTGTATTCCATATCCCGTGATAAACCATAATGGAAAAGAATGTATATATAAAACCCTAACCCTAACCAAATCACTTAAATTAACGCAACATTGTAAATCAACTAGACTTCAATAAATTTTTATAAAAGAGCAGCTTCTCTTTACGGAGCCTGGTTCCTGTGCTCTTCACTTACCCTCACCACGGCCCTTCACAGGCGGGGACCTGAGGCTCAGGGAGGGGAGACCACTTGCTGGTTAGTGACAGAGGCAGGCTTCACACCCAGAGCAGCAGCGCTAAAGCCTGCTGGACCCCTGCCCCTGCTGCCTTGCCCGGGGGCCCTCCCCTGCCTAATTGCCTTTGGGGGCATCCACTCTGAACCAACAGGTGGTCTGACCAAAGAGAATATTTTCAAAATGATGCATTGTTATTACATTGAAGCTGAAATCTAACCAACTGGAAATGTTTCTGAGCACAGCCCTGCAGGGTTGCCATAGGGCATGCAGATGGGGACCTTGCGTCATTAGCAGCCCTGGGTATGGGCTCTGCAGCCGTCTGCAGTGGGTGGCCAGAGGTGGGGTGGGGTAGCATGCCAGGGGGAGATGATAGGCAGCCCTCGGGGGTCTCAGTCCCCAGCACTGCTGGGTGGTGGTTCTCCAACTTGGGAGTGCACGAGCGTCCCCTGGAGGGCTTGTTGAAACACAGATCAACATGGTCTAACCAAACAACGGAATCTTGTTCGACCCTACAAAGGAATCTAGTACTGACGCAAGGTGGATGAATCCCAAAAAGGTGATGGTGAGTGAAAGAAGCTGAACACGAAAGGCCACACATCGTGTGATTCCATGTATATGAAATATCCAGAATAGGCAAATCCATAGAGACAGAAAGTAGATTGATTGCGTTGCCGGGGGCTGTAAGAGGAATAATTGCTTCATAAGGATAGGGTTCCTTTTGGGGGGGATGAAACTGTTTTGGAACTAGAGGGGGGTGCTGGTTGCAGAAACATCGGGAGTTCACTGAATGTCACTGAACTGTGCGCTTTAAAACTTCATTTGATGATGTGTGAATTTCACGTCAGTACACACACAGGCACACAGCTTGCTGGGCCCCTAACCTGCACAGTTTCTGATTCAGGGGGTCTGGCTGGGGCCCCGAATGACCATTTCTAACCAGTTCCCAGGTGCTGCTGATTCCCAGACCATGCTTTGAGACTCCATACAAGGTAACTCAGGACCTCCGGGAGGCCCCGGCTTGGATCAGACCCCGCTGGAGCCGACCGCTAGCGGGAGACCACAGGAGAGCCCGTCTGACACCAGATCCGTGGGGGTCATCGACCGCCTCCTGTTAAGAATTTGGGGGCAGTGGTTGTTCCCCTGTGAGTTCTCATTTCATGTTTATATTCATAGCTTGTTCTTCATTTTGAAAATCCCTCATGTTTTACCTAAAACAGGAATGTCTTTCACATAAGGGTTTTAAAAACAGGACTGCTTGTTTTTTGGGTTTTTTTTTTTTTTTGCTGTACGCGGGTCTCTCACTGCTGTGGCCTCTCCCGTTGCGGAGCACAGGCTCCGGACGCGCAGGCTCAGCGGCCATGGCTCACGGGCCCAGCCGCTCCGCGGCATGTGGGATCCTCCCGGATCCAGGCACGAACCCGCGACCCCTGCATCGGCAGGCGGACTCTCAACCACTGCGCCACCAGGGAAGCCCCGGACTGCTTGTTTTTAGAACTGGTTTGGAATACGCCGCTCTCCCTCCTGGAATCAGTGGGGGGCTGCGGGAGGCTGTGGAGCCCAGCCGGGCGGCAGAGCCCTGGACCCCGAGTACCCCCGCCACACCCGCCTCCGGCTTCCCCCAGTCCCCAGTTTCAACCCCTGCGGACACTCTGGGCGGCACCACAGTCCCTGCCGCTCTCCCTGGAGGATACTGGGTCAGCCTCTTCCTCAAGCCTGGGCCCGTCCAGGCTTTCCCATCGGTCCCTCTGTGGAAGCTGGGCAGGCAGGGGCATCCCTGACTCTGCCTGTTCTTGACCTCCCTGGCCCACTCCCCACCCACTGCCGCCCACCGCTTTACTCACCGCCCCCAGCTCTCTCCAGGACCCAGGGAGCGAGAGTCCTCACTTGTCCTCTGCACCTGCCCTTGGTCCTGTCTGTGGTTCTCTGCCCCACAGCCAGCGAACCTGACACGCTTCCCTCGTATCCATGGTAACCACCAGCGCTCCGAGGTCACCCACAGCCCCACCACGCTTCCCGTCACTCTGAGCTGCTCCAGCTGCCCCCGGCCCTCAGCACGGACAGCTCCTTCTTCCTGAAGCCTCACCCCTACTCTCACTGCCCACCGCCACCGCCACCCCATGCAGGTAACACTACGCAGCCTCAGCCCATCCTCCTTCAAAAGCCACTTTGTCAAGGACGCCTTCCCTGGCCCAGACACGGCTAGGCCCCTGCCAGACTTTCTCCTACCACTGGCTCCTTTCCTTCATCCTGCCTCTATTTTTTCTTTATTGTTTGTGTTTATACTTTGATTTCTGTGTGTGTGCGCGTGTGTGTGTGTGTGTGTGTGTGTGTGTTTAAGGTCTACCTCTCTCCACTGTGGAGGATTCACCAAGGCCCAGGCAGTGAGCAGTTTGCTTGGGGCTGCATCAGCCCCGGGCCCAGGCCTGGTCCCAGAGAGACGCTCCAAAAATGCCTGCTGAACCGGTGAACGAAGGAATTGCTTTTGTCTTCTGGCGTGGTTGGGGTCGGCGGGGGGTGGTGGTGCAGGGGGGTTGTTTTGCCGCAAAATAATACTGAGTGTTTAAAAATGCTGTGAACTGCCGAGTTCTTGCTGCGCCTGTGTGTGTGCACGTGGGTGTGCGCACACACGTGTGCCTCTCTGGACCCTGGACAGAGATGAGACAGAAAGAGCAAGCATTCCTGGCAACGGCTCCCAGATGCATGACCCTGCGGAGGAGAGACACAGGGTGGG
Organism: Mesoplodon mirus; assembly: GCF_964341445.2. NCBI lineage: Eukaryota > Metazoa > Chordata > Mammalia > Artiodactyla > Ziphiidae > Mesoplodon > Mesoplodon mirus. The sequence continues at coordinate 113,309,772 of NC_138984.1, read as the reverse complement.
TTCCTGTCGTTCCTGGAATTCCACGGAGTGGGGAGGATGCTCTGTTTACCTGGGACTAGCCTGGCCCCTGGGACACACCTCCCTGATGGAATTTGGAAGACTCCATCATCTTCTTTTCTGGCTTCTTTTCCTCATTTTCTCAGAGAGTGAATCCTCACCAGACTCTTCCCCACCATCCTCCCCTTGGGGCGGGAAAGGGACGATCAAAGCCTTCCCCTTTTCAACTGAGGCGTTCCAAGGGAAGGGGGGCCCTCATCTATGTCCCCCCGACCTCCTGCCGTCAGACAAGCCTGCAGATCACTGGCAAAGACCCTGCAGACACAGACATGTTACAGAAAGCCCGGCTACTCTGATCCCATCCAGGCCTGGAAGGCTGGACCATCATCAGCCTTCTGCTGCCCCCGTGACTCCTGGGCTGTGGCCATCGTCTTCGTGGTGCTAAGCCCTTGGCCGTGTCTCTGTTGCAGGTAAAGGCAAGAGTGGCCGATGTCTTCAAGAAGGGGGGGCACCACTGACCACCCTTGAGCCAATTCTAGGAGCTGAGCTTGGATCCTGTGAACTTTTAGCCAAAGGGAAGACATTAAGATGTTAACGTTCTATTATTTCTGAAATTCCTCGTCCAAGCATCCTCTACCTCACATAGATTCATTCAACAAACTGAATGAGGCCGACTTGATACCCAGCACTGAGCCCTTGACCTCGGAGAGAGAAACATGAAGCAGACATGAGAACTCCATCTGAGAGGCTGTGACAGGGAGCCCAAAGGGGCGCCCTGCCTGGTGGGGGGCAGGGGGGGATGGCGTCAATTAGGAAAGGGGCCCAGATGAGGGTGTGAGAGCTGAGTGACAGCTGAGAGGGCTTGGGGTGGGGGTGGGGGGTGAATGGTGGGTGGCGAGGAAGCTCTCCCCTAAAGGAAGAACACAGACCAAAGGCACAGAGCGGGGTTGGCCCGTGCTTCCCAGAGCAGAGGCGGTAGCAGTGTCTGGTTTCTCATTACTCCACCTCCAAGCCATCTCCGCCAGCCCTTGAACTCCCAGCACCCGCCAGCAGGTGCTGGTTAGCGGGGGTCGGAGCCCTTTGCCAGGGCGGCGGTGCTGCAGGGCCGGCACTCCTGGTCCCGAGCCAGGTTGGACGGGCTGCAGCGATGGGGGGGCAGGGGAAAGGTGCCTAATAGGTGGTTCTTAATTATTATTATTACTTTTTATTAGGAGCCCCGGCTGTCCAGACCATAAGGACGTGTGCCCCCCACCTCTGCTGGAGCATCATTAGGGGATGCATTTGGGTGACACTAATGAGATTAGCTCAGGGAAGGACCAGAAGCTGACCAGGGCGCCGCTGGTTGGTGCAGCAGGGTTTCAGCCGCACTTGTATTTTTGTCAGCAGACTGCTGTTCGCTGAGCCGCTTGTGCATGTGCCCCTGTTGCCTCTGGGCTCAGGCTCTGTTACAACTTGTTATGATTATCAGGGCCGTGAGATGGGGAGGCTGGGTGGAATTTCCACCCTCATAATGAGGAAGGTGGCCCTGGCCTCTGGGACCCTCCTTGGATATCCCAGGGGGCTGCAGGTGGGAACCACGGTGGGGCCCAACCCCATCTTTGAACCTTGCAGTACTTTCTCTCTCGTCTATGCAGAGGGCATCACCTAGCCCAGTCCAGTCCGTCCAGAGAAAAGAACCTATTATCCCGAATGTGATGTAAGCAGCTATAGCACAAGACCACCACCTTCTCTTGAAGACCTGCTCTACCCCCACCTCCTACAGGAAGACCTCCCTGATAACACACGGACATTAGTTTCCATCCCCTCTGTCTGTCTGGGTACCTACGTGTAGGGCGGCTCTTGGCATACTCTTGTGTCATTTACTTGTCACATGACAGTCTCTCTAGCTGGTTGTGAGGACCCAGAGAGCAGGGACTGTCTTTTGATCACCTTCGTACCTCCAAGGCCCAGACACTCAGTGCACATACAAAATTTTTCAAGATGTTTGTGAGGAAGAGTTGACCTGAGCTGGGAGCACTTATGTTCCGGCACAGCCACTGTCCAAGGGCAGGACATCAGGGACAAAGGCAGCAAGACAGAGCAAAAGAGACTGAGGGTCAGGCAGACTTTCAGAGGCCCAAGTGAGCGCCCTGGAGAAAGGTCCAGAGACAGGCCAAGTGGTGTCAGAGTCTGCGTCGCCAGGGACCAGCCACTTATACCCCCCAGATGTGACCTCCCTCAGGAGTTCCTGTGGTTTGTCGCTGACCAGATACGGCAACGTCCTGAGAAGGCAATAGAAGACAATGATTCTCAGGGCAAGTAGCCAGGCAAGGGGTACTTCTCAAAGCTGTTCTGCTGAATTGGGTTGGGGTGAGGGGGGGGGCCTTGGGGTGGGGTTGAGCAGAGGTGTGCCCACAGCCAGGTACACGAAGATGCCACAGAGACACAGGCCACAGTTCCCTGACCACCTGTTCTACACAGCATGGGGGCATGAAACCATCCTTTTGATACCAAAACAAAGACAGACATGTTGTAAAGTAAGGTGCCAATTTTAGCTATTTTTTAAACAAAGTGTGAAACATCTAAGCAATGTCACACTTCTGACTCTCTTTCTCAGCCGGCAGGGCACAGGGGTTTGTTTGTTCTTTTCTCCTTTGCCCCTCTGGGGTGTAAGTGGCTGGGAAACCCCACAGAGAGGAGGGAGAAAATCAGAGACTTTGGCTGAAGAGGGAGGTGAAGGCTCCGTGTGGAGGGGATGTTGGCTCAGGAGTGCCCCGTCCAGCCGGTGGGAGTGATGCTCTGCCTTTCCCTCTGTGTGGGCTTCTTTCTGCAGACACCGCCTCGCGGGGGAGCCCAGAGGAAGAAACGGGGTGCCCAGCTCCGGGACGCTGGCAGGATATGTTGCTGGGAAAGTCGCACAGGCGTGAGAATGGGCAGCACACTGCAGCCCTCTCCGTGAGCCTCCCCACTTCCTTCTCTCCTCTGGGGGGCTCAGTGGGGCACCTTCCTGGGGGCAGGAACCTTCCCATGGTCCCCAGGTGCACCCCCAGTGGGGTCTACTGCAGTGGGCTCTCTCGCCCCCAGCTGGCAAGGGGGCGCCCAGGCTTGTGAAGGGAGGGAGGGCAGACGTTTATCCTCTCCCCATCCCAGCCGACCAGTTCCCTCCACCCGGGGTCACTTCAGGGTAGCTGCATGCCTTAACCAGAAGTCACAATGCAACGCAGCTTTCTCTTTTGGGGTTTCCTGCCTCTCCGGGTGGAGGGTGGACACAGCTCTCCCGCTCTGCATCCTGGAAGGTGCACTAGCTCTTGGGTTACCCCTCACCTGCCTACACCTGTGTAGTTAGTCCCATGATTAACATCTCCCCTTGTTTATCCCGTGTGGCTAGACAGTGGGAGGATGGGACGGGCAAACGAGAGATCAGCTTAGACATTTGGGTGGGCAGTGGATTCTAGACGGCCAGTTTTGCTCAGCTGTTTTGGGGAGCCTGATACATCGTCCTGAAGACAACTCTGACGCTATATCCCGGATTAACAGCGGGAAAGTGCTGTGATCCATTAGTAATGTCTGCCATGGGAGCAAAGGCTGGGAGGAGGGACACGTGTGCCCTGTATTCTACCACCCCAGGACCCATCCTAGAGGGCGCTGAGCTGCAAGAAACGGGACTTGGGTCTCTCTATATGCTTTGGTGGGAGGGAAGAAGAAGTCATCAAAGTCATTTTGAAGAGAGAAGCACAGCCCTCACTTTTTCTCTTCGGCAGCATGGTGTTGAGGGATGTGGACAGAGGGGAATTAGTGCGGGGCCACTGCCATGGACACGAGGAGGTCAGAAATAGGAGCATGCAGTGAATGAAGAAGGAGGGAAATGCTGGGGAGGGTGAGAGAGATTTTGAGGCCAGAGTCCTAGGACTTGATGGCTTGTTGATTACCAGGGTTGATAAAGAGCCAGACTGGGATGACTCTTTTTTTTTTTTTTTTAATAAATTTATTTATTTATTATTTATTTTTGGCTGTGTTGGGTCTTTGTTGCTGCATGCGGTTTTGTCTAGTTGCGGCGAGTGGGGGCTACGCTTCATTGCAGTGGCTTCTCGTTGCGGAGCTCGGGCTCTAGGCGTGTGTGCTTCAGTAGTTGTGGCTCGCGGGCTCTAGAGCGCAGGCTCAGTAGTTGTGGCGCATAGGCTTAGTTGCTCTGCGGCATGTGGGATCTTCCCAGACCAGGGCTCGAACCTGTGTCCCCTGCATTGGCAGGCGGATTCTTAACCACTGCGCCACCAGGGAAGCCCTGGGATGACTCTTATAATCAGGCTACAGGGAGGATGTAGGTACCATCATGGGAACAGGAGACCCAAAAGGATCGGGAAGAGGTGGGGGAGAGAGGTCGGGAAAGTGTAAGATGTTCTTATTGTCTTAATACAAACCCTGGGCTCTGAACACCCTTCGACAGGTGTGCTCTGGGGTGGACTGGTGGCCATTCCCAGTGTCCACTCCCCCCCCAGCTGGCCAGTAATGAGGCAGTTCTAATTGGAATCACGGTGGTGGCACCATCTGGCCTCCAGGAGTGAGTGACAGCGGGGGAGGGGCGGCAGCTGCCACACGGGGGCCTGGGGTCTCCCCACCTGAGGCCAGCTCAGCAGCCCACCACCCCCCTGCTCCTGCCGGGACCTTGTCTTCTCAGTGACACCACTCGGTCCTTATCCCCTTAGCCTGGCCTCCCAGTTTTCCTGATTGAGTTATTTTTTCTTCCAATTCTAAAATCCCCAAGTGCTCACTGTAGAAAGTTAGAAAAACAGAGCTCACTCCTAAGAAGGGAAATCCACCCTAAGCCCACCTGCAGGGAGAGGGGCTGGTAAGAGCTGGTCTATTCCCTCCGGATTGTTTTCTTTCTTTTCTTTTCTCAGCATGTTTGGGGTGGACCCTGAGGCCACCAACCTGGGTCTGCAGGAAACAGTGCATCCCATCGGGCTGGAAATCAGCTTCGTGGGGTTCTAAGCTCCGCCCCCCACTGGCTGGTGCCCTGTCCTGGGCCTCACACGGTGCCAAGGTGTGTGTGAGTGGGGAGGGCTGTCCAGGGGCCCTGGGTCCGCACGAGTAACTCCGGAGAGAGGCGGGGACTCTGGCTGCACGTGCATCGCTCTTGGACTTGGGGGTCTTGGAGAGTTGGGAAAGGGGCCCCCTGTGACCACTGATGACTGGGACCTTCCCCGGGGCCTCTGAGCCCCTGACCTCCTCTACCCCGCCCAGCCCTTGTCTAGGGGGAGCTCCTTACACCCCCCATTTCTCCTTGCCACGTGCTCCTCCCCCAGCTGTGTCCTTCCCTAATAGACTTGGAAGGCCACAGAATCCAGAGGCTGAATCATGTATAACCGGAAACAAGCTCCTCTTTACCGCAGGGGCAGGTAAGGCAAAATCTTCCTGGGAGGTGAAGGAGGCTAGAAAGAGAAAAAGAAAACTCCCGCCATAAATAAGTCCCCGTCCTAAAGCAGGCTGAGCCGTTGCATCCTGACAGACACACGCACTTTTCTTACAAAATCGAGACCATGACATACGCGCTGCACGCCTTCTCAGTGTTTCCCTCCACTTTACACTGTGCGTATTTGCTCGTGTCCTTGGAAAATGTGATTTTTGCTGGTGGCTTCTAAGGTTAATTTCGTCAATGAGCCAGAACCAGGCGGCCCAGGGGGTCCGGGACCCGTCGTGGATGTGAGCAGAGACTTGTAGCAACAACCTGTTTCCTTTCTCTCTCTCCGTCCTCAGCGCATCCCAGCCCGGCGCCCTTCCCTGCGGTCACTGCCTCACTCAAGGATCTACCCTGGCTTCCTGCTTGGATCACATCAAGTGTAAACTCTGGCTCCACACCTCTCCATAACCGGGCAGGCCCCTTCTCTCCTCTGCCGGCTAAGGCCCCCAGGCTCACGCCGTGGGTAGCCCCTGTCTCCGGGACACCAGTCTCCGGAAGTTCTCCCCCCACATCCCCCTCCCAGCTCTCCCTTGGCCAGCCAGCCCCCACCCCCTCCGAGCGGCCCCCGCTGCCCTCTCCAGGCACTCCCACCTCCCTCTCTGCCGAAGCAACTCCTGAGGGTGCGAATCGCTGCCACCCCTGGGGAAGCGCTGAGTTCCTTGGGGGGCATGCCCCCCCCCTCCCTGAGCCTTGAGGCCAGGCGCTCAGGGCGGGATGGGTTTGGGTCTGACGAAGGGGTCCATGACAACGGCATCTCTCCGAGGAAGGGCTGTGCCCACTGCTGGGCGTCAGGGGGCCTGGCTCTGGCTACGACTGTTTTGCTGTCCAGAGCCAGCCAGGAGCCAGGCCCAAGCCCCACCTGGTTGCGGGGAGAGGGGACAAGGGGGTTCCAGCAGCCAGCCCGACAGCGCCCCCTGGCGGGAGCATCGCATGTCCGCCAGTCCGGCTGCCACAGGGCTTCCCCACCCTCACTCAGAATGTCATCCCAGAACCCTCCACCCATTTCCGGCTGTTACCCCATCCTTCGCAACCCGCAGATGAGAAAAACGAAGCTGGGCAGGGAAAGTGGCCAGTCCCAGGTCACAGAGGACACTTCCAGGGTGGACATTGCTGTGTCACTTGACCCTCACCCCAGCCTGAGAGAAAGGGGCTCTGACGAGGTCCCTGGCCAAGCCATTCAGCTGGGGGGTGCTAAAGGCACCAGTGAGTGACCTGCACCGCAGAACTTCAGAAGTTCTGGGATTTGACCAGTAGCCAAGGGTGAAACAGGTCGAGGCAGAGAGTGGAGCATTCAGGGTGGGCCTCCTGGAGGAGGGTGGCTGATCTGCATTTGGCAGGACAGGAAACATCTGGATCTGGACAAGAGACCATGAGGAACATTCCCGTGGGGGGACCAAGAGGAGCGGCCGAAAAAGAAGTTTGTTTCTTGGGCTTTAGAAAAGGCAGAGGCTCTGCAGAGAGAGTCAGTCCCTTGTCACAGTTTTGTTTTATTTTTCATTTTAATAATATATTTTATTTAACCCATATTTGTTGGGGTTCCCAAGACCACTCCCAAGGGAGTGGTTCACTAGGAGGGCTCAGCATACAGTTGTACCCATGGCTAAGTTGTTTTTTTTGTTTTGTTTTGTTGGTTTTTTTTTTTTTTTTTTTTTACAGCAAAAGGATACAGACTGAATCAACACGGGGAAAAGGTGTGTGGGGTGAAGTCCAGAGGAAACCAGACTCGAGCTTCCCGGAGCTTCTCCGGGTGCAGTCACACAGGACACGCTGAATTCCCGTAGCTGTGACAACACACGTGCAATACTGTCCACCAGGAAAGCTCCTTAGAGACTCAGTGCCGGGTTTTTACTGGGGCTGTAGGAACCTCTGCCAGCACAAACCCAAATTCCAGACTCCCCAGAAAGGGAAGAGCAGGAATTTAGCATAAACCACGTTTTTGTGCAGACAGTTGAGGCCCGGTGAGCCACTCTCACCGTTTAGGGGATGGTGGGAACCTCCCAGGTCACAGGTTTCCAACAATTGCTCTGGACTCTTACACTATTTCAGATGATTCGCCATTAGACAAAGAGCGAACCTCTACGCAAAGCACACTCGTTTTTCTGCCTTTCCTCCTGCCTTGCTGGCTCTTCCGTTTAGGTCTCCTTCACTGGTTCCCTGACCTCTCAGGTTTGGGGGGCCTAGGCTCAGCCCTCCCATCTCTCCTCCTGTCACTCTCACATCCATCCCGGGGCCTTTCAATCCCGTCCGTCGTGCAGGTATCTCTCTCCGTTCAGCCCTCTCTGCATCCAGATGTCAGACAGGCACCTGGAACCTCACGTGACTGTCACCATGACCCTCATCTCTTCCCCGCCACAGGTCCCCCTTCCCCATCTATGGGATCATCACCCACCCAGACACCAAGCCGTACACGGGAGTCTCCCTGGCTTGTCCCTCCTTCCCCACGTCAGCACCACTCACGAGACCTCTCTCTGTTATCTCAAGCTGCATTCTTCTCTACCCACTCCTGTTTTTCCTCCATCCAGACCCCTCCACTGCCACCGCCAGGATGGCCGTAGTGACCTGTCTGGTCCATCTGCCTGCTCTCCTGTCCTCTTAGAGACCACGGTCCACAAAGTGGCCAGAGGGAGTTCTTTATTTAATTATTATTATTTTTGGCCGCACCTCGCAGCTTGCAGCAGCTTAGTTCCCCGACCAGGGATTGAGCCTGAGCCCTTGGCAGTGAAAGCGAGGAGTCCTAATCACTGGACCGCCAGCCAGGGAATTCCCTGCAGGGAGCTCTTTACAATGTGTGTCTTGCATCCCTCCCACAAGGACTGCCTGGCCCTGCCCACCTCTTTTCACTGGTCCCCTCCCTCTTGTTTCAGCCAGCTGAGCTTTCCTCCACCAGCACCAAGCTCATCCCAGCCCAGCTCCTTGGCATTTGCTGTCCCTCCCAAACCTTCCCAGGTGAGGGTGAGAGCCTACAGGAGGCTGTGCTGATGGGTCCAGAGCCAGCAGGACAGGCGCAGGGGGGAGGGAAGATGGCTGTGGGTGGGGACAGCAGGGACACACAGAGCCTGACAGGCTAAGCTGGACCCCAGAAAGAAGGACCGGGCCCCAAGTTCATCTGTTCCATCTCCGAGCCTATACTTTTCATGATGGGCTGACCTGCAGGAGATGCTGGAGCCTTCTTCACAGAGCTAAGCACACGCCCAGCCCAGGAGTGGAGAAGGCTCAGGGCGGGGAGGGGGGCGGTCTGGTGGGAGCCTGAGGCGCTGCGGCCCCACCGCCTGGCACCGTCTCTGTCCCCTGCAGACCAGCGTCACCTCGAGGGCCAAGGCAGGCGGCACCATCTTCTGAGTGTCAGAGGGATGTGACTGCCACCCCCTTCCACCTTCACTCACATCGTGTGCAAACGGTCTCTTGGGGTCCAGCTTAACCCGAACTGCCCAGGGAAGGGAGTTCTGGGAACGGCATTTCATCTTAGGTGAGGTGACCGGGTACAGGTCCGTCACATCACCCCAGAGTCTAACCCTGCGCTGGGCCCTGGGGCTACAGGTCCCGCCTTTGGGGAATCTGTCATCCTCGTGAAGAAGACAAGTCAAACACGACTTAATACACATGTCAAGAAGTGCGGGCCAGGGGCTTCCCTGGTGGCGCAGTGGTTGAGAATCTGCCTGCCAATGCAGGGGACACGGGTTCGAGCCCTGGCCTGGGAGGATCCCACATGCCACGGAGCAATTAAGCCCGTGAGCCACAACTACTGAGCCTGCGCGTCTGGAGCTTGTGCCCTGCAGCAAGAGAGGCCGCGATAGTGAAAGGCCCGCGCACCGCGATGAAGAGTGGCCCCGCTTGCTACAACTAGAGAAAGCCCTCACACAGAAACGAAGACCCAACACAGCAAAAATTAATTAATTAATTAATTAATTCCTCCCCCCAACATCTTCTTAAAAAAAAAAAAAGAAGAAGTGCGGGCCAGGCGGTGGAGAAGCTGGACTGGTCCCCAGGGAGGGACATCCGGGCTGGATGGGGGGGCATGGAAGTAGGCTGACCGTGCAGGGCCAGGATCCTGGGGAGGGGCCAGCCCAAGCCAGCAGCCAGGACCGGCACTTCTGGGCGTTGGCTTGGACGGTGCTCCCCTTGAGAGTGCAGGCTTTGGAGTGGAACCAGCCAGGGAGAATGACTGTGGCCACCTGGCTCCGGGGGTGGCCTTGACTTTGCAGAACCTCACATGCCCCTCTGGAAAATGGGGCTGTTGGAAGAATTCAGGACAACCCAGGTACACACAGCACCATGCCTTGCCTCCAGCCCTATGTTGGCTCTTCCTAAAATTGGTGTTGTTATCAGATCCTGAAAAGCTCAAGGGGACGAGGAGATTTCCTGTGTCTTCCCAGCAGGCACTTTTTTTTTAATGTTTAAATTTTAGTTCTAAGGGTTTTTTTTTTTTTTGGCTGCCTTGGGTCTCCGTTGCTGCGCGCGGGCTTTATCTAGTTGAGGTGAGCGGGGGCTACTCTTCGTTACAGTGCGTGGCCTTCTCTTGTGGAGCATGGGCTCTAGAAGTTGCAGCACGCAGGCTCAGTAGTTTCGGCATGCAGGCTCTAGGGCTCGTGGGCTTCAGGAGTTGTGGCGCACGGGCTTAGTTGCTCTGCAGCATGTGGGATCTTCCCGGACCAGGGCTCGAACCCATGTTCCCTGCATTGGCAGGCGGATTCTTAAGCACTGCGCCACCAGGGGAGTCCTGTCACAGACTCTCTTGAGCTTGGGAATTGCCTGAGTGCAGAGGGGCTGGGGCCCAAGGTTTGCAAGTGGGCCCTTCCTTCTGGGGTCTCCCCCGACCCCCACTCCGTCCTTCCCGGACTACCTCATTCCCCACGAGGGCCTGCGGCTGCCCCTGCCAGCTGTCCTGATTTACAGAAAAGGGCCGTGATTCATCAGCCAGTCAGCGCCGAGGGCAGCCGTGTTCTTTCATTTCCCTGCCCCCTGACCCCCAGCACAGTCCCAGGCAGCGCTGGGCAAGGGTATTAATCATGCACTTTAAAAATATTTAAAGGAGGAGCTGGGCCGTGAGCAGAGTCTCCTTTAATGGACTTGTTTTCAGCGAGGGTGAGTATGCTAATTAGGAGATAAAACAAACTGGCTGTTTGAAATGCAAATGAGCCCGTGAGGCGCTCCTGGGGCCTTCGTCCCCAGCCGCTGCTTTGGAAGCTAAATCTCACATCTCCAGCCACTTCCTGCCATCGATGTTTAACCAGAAAAGAGAGTGGCTCATTCTGAAACTGAGAGGCGCTGGGTCTTGTTTTCTCGCCCTCTTCTTCTCTTCTGTTAGGAACAAGGATAAAAGTCCCCCTGCGGCCCCGCGTGCGGAGAGACCCAAGCAGGGGCAACAGCTGTGCACGCCTGCGGACCCCCACCCCGCCCCTCAAGCCCCTTCCTCTCCCTTCCCGCCGCCTCTGCCTGGATCCGGGTTCCCCGACTGCCTCCCGTCTGCCTTCCTGCCCAGTTAAACCCTCTCCAACCTTCAAGCTGCCGGTGGGAGCCTCCGGGAGGCATCGGAACGCTTCCCAGCCTCCGGCATTTCCCTTTCGGCGGCCTCCGCGAGCCCCTCCCGCCCACCACCAAGTCTAAACCCCCGCTCTGGCCGGGCCTCCCCAAGCCCAGCCCACCCCAAAGGGCCTGACCCTCCAGGTCCTCCTCCAGTGCCCCTGACCCTTCTCCAGCTCCCACTCATCCACAGGACTCGGGGTGAGCGTCACCTCCTCCAGGAAGCCCTCTCAGATCTCTTCGTGTGCCTGTTAGGTCCCTGGATGTGACACCTGTCTTGGGCGTGGCAGAGGACCTCTGTGTTCCTATATCTGTCATCTCCCCAGGACCAAGGGCTCCCTGGCGCAGGAGCTGTTTTCTTCCCCACTCGGCCCCCGCCTGCTCGTCCAAAGCTGGCATTTAGTAAATCCTGTTGAGCTGGGTTGACCACAGGGGAGGCCCACGAGCTCCCTCCACCCAGTGATAGGCATCCTGCCAGCCCAGGGGTGACCTCCTGCAGCAAGACAGGTCTTGGAGAAGCACAGAAGTGCATTCATCCAAGAGGTGCCTAAATCCACCTCCTTGAAGACACAGCGCTTCACCTGCAGGGACCTGCTCCAAGTGTGCCCCTGTCGATGGATCGGGCAAGTCTCACCCCTTGCTTCTTTTCTAGATGTCAAGATTGAGTCTGCACTCCCAGGCACGGTCCAGACAGCCTGCCTTTTGGTGCGTACAGGGCTCTACCTGGGCAGCCCCGCCCCTCCCCCTCCCACCTGTGGGGTCTCTCCAACATTCCCGAATCCCAGCTGCTCCACGTATGGCCTCCACCTTCCCCGGGCCGGTGCCCAATCAGAATATTAGGACATTAATACCGTCTTCGGTTCCTCCCCCTCCCCCAGCGCCAGTCTCCACCCCCCACCCCCCACTCAGTCCAATCCACTGCATCTCACTGCTCCCAAGTCCTGATCAGACTGTGTCAGGTTGGATGGTCTGGGAAGCAGATGCTGAGAGGCAGTTAAGGTGCAAACGTTTATGTGGGAGTCTCACTTAGGGAAGCAGAGGGAAAAAGCAGGGAGGGGGGGAGGAGCCTCCGACTGCGATGCAGACCCCAAAGGACCTGTGCCCCCACGGCCCGTGGGCACTGGAGCAAAGCGTGTCCATCCCAGGAGACCCGTCCTGGCGACAGTTATGGCTGGGGCCACCCGGTTCATGTGACTTCCGCTCGAAAGCTGATCACACTAACAGCTGGAAGCTGAAGGCTAAACACTGCTCCCAGGTGGACAGCAGTGCTTTAGCCAAGGGGCTCTGAGCGGGCCCCCTCCTCAGGTCCTAGGCAGGGCTCCCCAGAGAGCAGGGTGTGTACAGGGAGGGGGAAGGAGGCTGGGAGGGCCACTCCCAGGTGCTTGTGAAGTCAGCGGCCCCACGGGCACTGGTGCTTGAGCTTGGGACCTCCCGAAGGGCATCACGGGATGCATGTCAGACCCATCGCCTGGGGATGAAGGAGGGAGGATTCATCCAGCCACGGTGGCCCCATGGGGGTTCGCTTCCCCCCACACTTCCTGGGTGCTTAGGCTTGGTGCTGAGCAGTTTCTGCCAACACCCCCTGTCCCGTGTGGACCAGAGGCAAGGCGCCGTCCAGTTGCACCTGTGTAAGGGTAACCAAGGTAGCAAGGCTCTGGTCAGGCAGCAGAAGAGGTGGGAGATGGCAGCTTGTCCAGGGCCGGGGGCAGATAGAGCGTGTTTGGGGACGCTCGTAAACTTGAGGGGCTTACACGCACATCCAGGAGGAGAAGTCACATCAGGATGTCTCTTTAACTGTCTGTAGTTGGGGAGATGCCAGACTGCAGACATAAATGTGGGACGACACGGAAAGCCATGGAGGGGCCAAGCTCACCTAACGAGGGAAAAGACAATATGTATTTGGACTGAGACTTCAGAGCTCCCTCAAGGTCGAGAGATGAGGAGGAACAAGCCAAGGAGACCAGGCATCTCTGCAGGGGCAGGACAGCCAGGAGAGCGGCAGCCCTGTGGTCCAGGTATGGAGGGAGGCCGGTCTCAGATGGGGGCTTCCCTCTAACTGCAGGGAGAGCAGAGGGTCTGGCTGTCCAGTGGGCGTGCTTGGTAGTGGGAGGGCTGTTTCCTTCCGATGCTCTTGCCTTGCTCTTTTCTCGGTGTAATAAGGGCAAAAAGTTGGGAGAAATTCGAGGAGGCTGTTGGGACTTTGAGGAAAGGGTGAAGATGAGAAAGTCTTCCGGGACATGGTGGGAAGTGGATGTTGTGGGTTCTCTTTCATTCAGCCTGTGGGGTGTGTGTGTGTGTGTGTGTGTGTGTGTGTGTGTGTGTGTAGATGCACGCCCCAGGGATCCTCACCCAGCGTTATTCCCAGGCTGGAGTCAGGAGGCTGGTGGGGTGTTGTAATGAGGCTCAGGGTACAGCTTCGTTCAGTGGAGAGCATCTGGGGTCACATCTAGTCCTGGCTGTGCCTGTCACGTAGCAAAGTCACTTTCAGCCTGTTGTGCCTCTGTTTCCTCACCTGTAAAAGGCACGTACTGGGCTCCTGGAGTCCAGCTCCATCTCGCAGGTCTAGGAGGCCACACCTATGCTACATGGACAAAGCGGTCATACGCTGTTCTGGCTTTGATCGTAGATGGTGTTAATTGCACCTGCACAGAAGCTGTTCCCGTCACTGGCGCAGGTCCCAGAAAAACCAGAATCCGTGAGGTTTAGGGAGCACCGTGGCTACCAAACTCCAGCTTTTTGCACGGATGGGTGGGGAGGCACCACCCAGAGCAGAGGGGGCGGCTTCCGGGACTCCTCCCTGAAAAGCTCTTCCAGCTCCGGAAGGCCGTGTAGCCACAGGCAAACAGCTTACTCTCCGGGGATGGGACACGGTCAGCCCTGCTGGGTGAGTGGTCAGCCTGCACACTGCATCTGCCCCCCTGCTGCTCACAGCTCCAGTGCGGGGACTGTCCGGGTGCTGTTTGTTGCGTGCTCAGCATGGTACCGGGCACACGTAGGGTCCGGCGCCCGTTCGCTGAAGGGCTGGACAAGGGCAAGGCGTCTGGGGGGTGACTCGGTGTAACTCTCTGTCTTGTCTCCCTCCCACTCTGCTTCCCCTTCTCTGGTCTTTGCCAGCACATCCCACTGTGTCCCTCTGATAAATGGCCGGCTCCTTGTTCACTGGAGGGCCATGTGGGGGGCCCTGCAGGGAGCTGTGTAGGGCCTTGTGCTGCCTGACACCTTTATTAATCGCTCGCCTGGAAGATAAACAGCTTGTTAATTAAATTTGCAGATGTTGCTAAATTCGGAGGTGTTTTGATTGTTCAGTCCCAGGAAGATAGAATGGTCCCACACTGGGTCTGGGAGGAGTCAGCCTGAGCTGGGCCAGGACATGGGTGATTAGGCTGCGTGGTCACGAGAAGAATCACGGCCAGCTTTGCTGCCCACTTGCTCTGTGCCAGGCACAGCAGGAACCGGGAACTGCGGGCCTGGGTGCCAGCTACTCACACCCCAGGGGCTTGGAGCAAGTTTCTTTCCTTCTCCAGGCTGCGATTTGCTCAGCTCTGCAAGATGGGACCTTCAAGGCTGTGGCATTTGTGAGCCTCACAGTCCAGGGGGTGGTCAGCACCCACTGCCCCAGCACAAAGCTCCCCTAGGGAGCCTCTCTGGGGAAGTGGGGGGCAGTCAGCCAACCTGGATCTTAGTGGGAACCTCGGGGACCTGGTAGGTGTGGGGAGGGTTGAAGATTCAGGTCTTAGCTGTTTGTAGGGGTGTGGAGGTCTAGAGGTCTGTGGGTCTAGGAGATCGGGGGTGTCTGGGGAGTCCGAGGGTTGAGGAATCTGGGGTCTCAGGAGTCTAGAAGGGTCTGAAGATGGGGGACAGTTTGTAGGGTTGTAGACCCTGGTAAGCTAAGGATCTGAGGAGTTAGGGTCTGAGGACTGGGGTTTGGGAAAGCTGGAAGTGCTGGGGGTCTGGGAGATCTGGGGGCCCTTGGGGATCTGGGTCTGAGGATTTGGGAGGTTGGAAGATATGGAGCCTTGGGCTGTCTGAGGGTCAGAGTCTTAGGGTCTGGGACTCCAGGGTGGTTTAAGATTTGGGAATCTAGTGTCTGGGGAATTGCTGAATCTGGGGCCTCCAGAATTTAGGGATGGGGAGCCTGGGGGAACAGGGATCCTGGGATCTGGGATCTAAAGGTGCCTGGGAGTTGGGGGTCTGCGGTCTCAGATAGTCTTGGGGGTCTGGGAAGCCGAAGGCTCTGGGAGGGTTTGAAGGGGTGAGGTCTGTAGAACCCGGAGTTGAAAGCGGAATGTGGCCCAATATCGCCACCTAGTGCGCCTCCCTCTGCATTACAGCCAGCGAGGTGGAGGCGGCGGGGGCGGGGAGCGGCCAGGATCGCAGCTGTCCAGCCCTCCTGGCATCTCCTCTCCCCTCTCGGGGCCTGGAACCTCCCAGGTGCTCAGCGCCCTTCAGGGAGGAGGAGAGCGAGCAGAATCTCCAGGTTTACAAACGTGCAGGCCGGGAGCGCTGAGGTCTGGTTCATCGATGCGCCTCCAGAGCCTGCAACAGCACGTGGCGTGCTGTGGACGCGCAATGCGTGTTTGTTGAACCAGGAAACTGGCATTTTCCAAGCAGTTCATCTGACGAGGGCAGCGCTTACCACCTTTGCATGCGCACACGCAGACACACCTTGCTTTGAAAGTCAGGCATCGTGCAGCTGCTGAATTGGAACAGGATTTTGGAGACGTTATCCTAAGATTCTGCCCTGAGTAAGGACTGCCCACTCCCGCGCCCCCAGGGTGTCTGCCGTCCACCTAGTTCAGAGCCTGTGGCCCCGGCAGGGCTCACGTGACAAGTCTTAGTTTCAGCGCTGCTTCCCAAGCTCCTGGGCTGTGCAGGACCTGGGTCTCCGTTCTGTCTTGGCTACGAGAGGGGAGGGGACCGACAAGCAGGGACCGTCCCGCAGTGTGCACCGGGCGGTGACAGGCACACAGGTGCACTGGAAGAGAGGGGGCGGGACTTCGGCACCTCCAGGGAGTCGGCCCGTCACAGGAGGGGCAATACCAGAGCCAGAATGAGCAAGTCAGAGGGAAGCTGGGTAGAGGGAACAGCAAGAGCTAAGACTTCCTTGGAGTCACAGTAGAGCGGGCGGGGGGAGCGGGGTGGGGGTTGGAAAGGCTGCGGAGAGGCGAGAGGCTGGGGCCAGGCCTGGGGCGGAGGATCCCTGGGGGGCAAGGGGCTGGGACGCGGTGGGAGAGTTCCTTTAGAGGGAGTCCTGGTTGCTGGGAAGGAAGTGGCTGGGCACGGAGGCTGGAGACGGGGCCAGACCAGGGGCTACGCATTCATCTGAGAAGAGATGACAGAGGTCCTATAATAATCAGAGTAATAATATATTTTTAAATTTTTTTAAAATTTTATGAAGTTTAGTTGATTACAGTGTTGTGTTCATTTCTGCCGTACAGCAAAGTGACTCCGTTATATATATCTTCATTTTCATATTCTTTTCCATTATGGTTTATCCCAGGAGATTGAATATACTTTCAGTATAGTGCTAAACAGAACGATAGTAATGCTGTCAACAATTATGCCAACAAGTACTGAGCGCTTCCTGGGTTCACTGACTCATTTACTGCTTTCAACATCCCCCTGTTGTTGAGGTTAAGCCACTTGTGAAAAGTCACCCAGCTGTGTGGCTCCAGAGCCTGTAATCCCTCCGAGCTACTGAGGTGAAGAGGAAGGGACACCTGGGGACACCTGCAGTGGCCTTATGCCCTCCAGCACAGTGTCTTAGCCTTCTTTTCCCTTTGTCAGGCCTGCCACCTGTAAGTTTCCTTCTACAGGATCGACTCCTCAGGCTTGTATGCAGACGTGTTTACCAGGACCCGCTCTCTGCCAATGCTGTGAGCCCACCCTCCCAGTCCCCCTGGATTTAGAGGGAAGGCTGTAGTTTACCAAGGAGCAGGGATACCAGCCATCTCTCTGTCATGCAAGACAGACCGGGGATGGCAGAGGATTAAATTCCTATGGGTGTGAAGTGTAAAATGCAAGTTAATTTCCTGCAGGAAAGGAAATCCTTGACACTTCAGCCAGATGATGAGTAGGGCTCCAGATTGGGGGGGGGGGTGCGGGGGAGGGAGGTGAGCTATGAAGGCAGCGAGAAGGTGGGGAGCTGGCTGCCTCAGCATTTGGTCATGACCCAAAACAGACTTTTCCGAGGGGATGCACGTGAGTAGATCAGGTGACAGAGGTGCTGCTCAGAGACCCCAAATCCTCCTCCCCTCTTTTGACAGCTCTCGTGGGCTTGGCCTCCACGAGATACAGGGACTTATCTAAGGCGCTGTATTAGCTCTAAACGGTGGAAAGGAAACTGCTGGGGTTTCCAGGATGTAACAAGCAGGAGGGCAGAACAGCACCGATTTCACATGAAAATATTTTTTGGGAAAAATCAATTATAAGAATTTAACATGCATGTATTACAGATATTTTTAAAACGGTTTTCAGAGGAAAACCACATTATTTTCTTCATGTTGATATAATATACAGTATTCTTAAGTCCAGGAAGAAATCATGGCTTTTTGATACACACGCCATTGATCAGAGGATGTGAAATGCTCACCTTGGCTGGGATGGTTTGTGCGGCTCAGCTCTGCCACTAGAGGGCGGCAGCACCCGTGGTTTTTACCCTAAGGTCTTGGCCTTCTGTCCTTGGTGACGGGGGCAGGATACTTGGGGGATTTTGAAGGGAGGGCAAGAGGGCAGTGCATCTTGATTACCAACCAAGATGGTAAAAGTTTTACTTCTGTGCACCAGAAACTACGATATGTCATTTAAGCATCATTCTAAGCCCATGAGGAAGGTATTTTGAGGATCAGAGAAGTTAAGGAGTTTGCCTGAGGTCACTCAGCTAGTAACTGACAGAACTGGGATTTGAACCCAGGTCTGCCCGACCCCGAGGCGGGAGCTCTTCATCACCCAGGGCCCTCTGCCCGCAGATCAAGGTCAACGTAAAGATCCCTGGACCCCCGGTCTTTCTGCGGTGCCGTCTTCTTCCATAATCTGATGCAAATGTGCATCTCAGCCCCCTGCTTGCCCCTATGCCGGGCCCAGCTGGGGAGCAGCAGCAGGATCCCTGAGTAAAACAAAAGCCAAAGCAAAGTTCAGGAGCTGACGCAGTTCCTGTCTCCTCTCCCCTGGCAAACCAGCCGGGCTCTGCTGGCAGCACCACTGGCCTGAGTGCAGGGAACTCCAGGCCGTGCCGTGGGCCATTTGGGCAGACCCTCATCCTGCCTTTGACCACATCCATAGCCAAGCTGCATGTCATGCTGACGGGACTAGGGCAAGAGCAGGCAATAGTTTCCCCCATGAAATAAACAAGTGATGAAGGATGGAGGGAATTCCTTTTCAAGCCTCTGTCCAGAATTCCTTGGTGGGTCCCCAGTTTCTGTTAAAAGCAGCCTCAACACATGAAAAGATGCTCAACATCGCTAATTATTAGAGAAATGCAAATCAGAGCTACAATGAGGTACCACCTCGCACTAGTCAGAATGGCCATCACGGAAAGTCTACAAACAATAAATGCTGGAGAGGGTGTGGAGAAAAGGGAACCCTCCGACACTGTTGATGGGAATGTAAGTTGGTGCAGCCACTATAGAGAACTCTATAGTTCTCTATAGTGGTTAAGGAACCACTATAGAGATTCCTTAAAAAACTAAAAATAGAACTACCATATGATCCAACAATTCCACTTCTGGGTATTTATCTGGGAAAACTGAAAACACTCATTTGAAAAGATACATGCACCCCAATGTTTATTGCAGCTCTATTTACAATAGCCAAGACATGGAAACAACCTAAATGTCCATCGATAGATGAGTGGATAAAGAAGGTGTGAGATATATATACAGTGGAATACTACTCGGGATAAAAAGAGAAATCATGCCATTTATAGCAATATGGCTGGACTTAGAGATGATCATACTAAGTCAGTCAGAAAGAGAAAGACAAATACCATATGATATAGCTTATATGTGGAATCTAAAATATGACGCAAATGAACTTATCTATGAAACGGAGACAGACTCACAAAGAGAACAGACTTGTGGTTGCCTAGGGGGAGGGGAATGGGGGAGGGGAGGACTGGGAGTTTGGGATTAGCAGATACAAACTATTATATAGAGAATGGATAAACAACAAGGTCCTATCGTATAGCACAGGGAACTGTATTCAGTATCCTGTGATAGTGACTCCTGATAGTCCAGTGATAAAGAATCCGCCTTCCAATGCAGGGGACACGGGTTCGATCCCTGGTGGGGGAACTAAGATCACACGTGTCGCGGGGCAACTGAGCCCGCTTGCAGCAGCTACAGAGCCCGCACGTCACAACTACGGAGAAGCCTGTGTGCCTCAACGAAAGATCCCGCATGCCGCAATGAAGATCCCATGTGTCGCAACTAAAACCCAAAACAGCCAAAAATAAAATTTTTTTAAAAATTTATTAATTAATTAAATATTTTTAAAAATCCTGTGATAAACCATAATGGAAAAAACTATGAATAAAAAAGCAGCCTCAGCCCTCCAGCTGAGTCTGAACGACCAGGTGACCAGGCAGCCTGGGGTGAGAAGCATGGAATGGGGAGCAGGCAGGGCTGGGGGGGCGGTGCCATGCTCTGAGCAAGAGCCTTCGGCACTAGGGCATGAATGGAAGGGACGAGAGAAGCAGAGGGAGGAGAAGGGCCATGAAGGAGAGAGCATTCTCCACCTCCAGCGTGATAACAGCCCCACGCAGGGACACCCCGCTGCCGGCACCATGCTGGGCTCTGAGCCTGCTGGATTGCCTCTCCCCTAAACTTGGGGCGTCCTATCCCCATTTTACAGATAAGAGGACTGAAATGCAGGCAGACGTGCTAACCTGCTCAAGGTCAACCACCACCCAGGCTCTGTCATCCTGCAGGCCTGCTGTCCTTGCTCCTCTCCTACCCACCCAGCCTGTTGTGCTCCACCAAGCACATGTGCAAAGCTCCTCCACCACGAGGGTCAGGGCTTCTCTCCAGAAGGCTCCTCCATCCTTCCCGCGAATCGATCCTTGGTGGGGACAACCCATTCGTATTCTCAACACCCCAGAGCATCCCTGAACCCAAGCTAGGACGCCTGATACAAAATCCCTCACCACCATCCCCTCCCTCCCGGCAGCCAGGGCTCCTTGGTTCTGCTTCCTGCCAGGGTGTCAGTGGCCTGGCCCAACCTCGATGCCCAGGCAACCGAGGGTCTAACTAGCCCTGATCTCAGGCTGAAGGGTTGGGGGAGGCGGGTGGCCTTGAGAGAGGAGCATTCCATGGGGTGATGGGCTTGGTGAGTCTCAGGAATCAAGACCAGGACCCCGTTATGACTGTCATGGGTCCCATGCACTTGAAATAGCAAACGTTACATTTGAAGACTGCACTGGTATAAAAGCAAATATAATCCAGACCGGATTCATTAGTATATATTGGTTATGAGGCTATTCTTTTTCCCTCTGATGTAAAAATCCATTGAAATGAAAATATTTTCAGAGGGCCTAGAAGTGACTGGTCCTAGGCCTGTGTGCCCAGTGGGGCCCTAGCGGCTGGGACCGGGGTGGGGAGGGAGGGATCACGGCCGGGTGAGGAGAACACGACGGGGCCCTGCCACACCCGCGTGAGCTGTGCGGCGGGTACGGCTGGAGTGCCTTCTTGCGCTCTCTGAGCCTCTCATTTTGCCTACCAGGTAGATTAAGGCAGAGGTGACAGGAGAGGCTGGGGACATGGGGGCACGTGCTGGGTACACAGGTGAGGGCAACACAGTCCAGGATCCCTCCCCTCCCCCCCAGCAGAGGAGGAAAGGGGGCCCATGGTGAGAATGCTCTTTGCCCTGTGGGGCCTGGCAGGCTCTGGTGAGGGAGGGGGCATCCTGGCTGGGTGGACGGGCACACGCTGTGGACCTGTCAAACACCCCCCCCACACACACCGCCACCACCTCTCTGAGCCTGGACTTGGCAGTGGCCGTGCCCTCCACAGATGTCTGGGCAGCTGCATGCTCCTCCCGGCCACCCCTCAGCAGCACCCCCGGGACTCCCTGGGGTCTGCCCGGCCCTCGGCTGGATTTCAGGCTGTTCTGACTTCATTCATCATGGGCACTTGGGGATGCCCAGGCCGGAGGCCCCGGTCAGGCTTTTGCAGGAGGCTGATCAGGGGCTCACACACGGCCTCTGGAGGGCCATCTTTGGGCCACACAGGTCAGGCTCAGGAACCCAGGACACCTGGTCCTTCCTGCACGGGCCAGGTGCCCTCTGCCCCTCACCAGAAGCCTGCAGCCTGGGCAGAGAGATGCCAACAGTCCTACTGAGAAGGCGGGTGGGGACAGAGACCAGCAAAGACCTGCCAGATGCCGGCGGGAGGCTTCAGCGAGGAGAGGCAGCTGCCAGAAGCAGCGGCAACTGTCCCCCCAGGCTCAGCTCTGGCTGGGTGGGTGCCCTGTGCCAGCCACTCACTCAACACCCAGGGAGAGCCTCTGGGGCTACCGTGGAGATGGGCACCTGGGTGGACGAGGCAGGCTCACTTCCAGGCAACAGCTGAGGACAGAATAAACTGGTTGGTTAGAAATCAGGGGTCAAATGGAAGGGTCCAGACAGCCAATAAGATGATGATAGTAATAATAATAATAATAGTTACTACTGAGTCATCGTGTGCCAGTTGCCAGACAGTGAATCAAGCACTTTGCACATTTTCTCTCGTTTAGTCCTGATAATAACCCAAGGAGGAGAAAACCGAGTCAGTGGGAGACTAACGTCAAACAGCTTGTCAATGGCCAAGCCAGTGTCCCAGCCTAACCACTGCCCTCCACCCCCGCCTCTGCCCCTCACTCTGAACAAAAAGACAGAGCCGAGAAGGGAGAGGAGGACAGGTAAAGAGCAGGGAAGGACAAGGAGGGGCACAGCAGTAGCCTGAGAGGGGACTCGGAGCAGGCGCTGCCAGAGGGGACACTCCAAGTGCCAGGTGTCTGTGCTGCCCCATCAGCATCACCCCTGACAGGCCTCCAAATGGAGGTTGATGAATCCAGGTGAAAGGGGGCCGGGGTGATGCTCACACCAGCATCCTGCTCAGCACAGGTGAGAACACAGGTGAGACAAGAGGCAGAACACAGCTGGCTGTGGCCCCGCCCAGATGACTCCCCGCCCCCTCCTAGAGGGTCACAAATACTGGCGTGAACACGCAAGAGGATGAAGTTGGCCCTTATCTAACCCTACAAACAACAATGAACTCTACATGGATCAAAGAAATAAAACTAGAACACTCTGTAAAGAAAACGTAGGGCGAAAACTTTGCAACATTGGATATGGCAATGACTTCTTGGATTTGACCCGAAAAGCACAGGCAACAGAAGAAAACATAGACACACTGGACTTCTTGAAAATTTTTAAATGTTGTGTATCAGAAGAAAATATTAACAGAATAAAAAGGCAACCCACGGAATGGAAGAAAATCTCTGCAAATCATAGACGTGGCAAGGGATTGACATCCTGAATATAGAGAGAAGTCCTAAAACTCAACCACAACAAAACAAACAACCCAACCAAAAAGGGGCAAAAGACTTGAATAGACATTTCCCCAAAGATGATATACAAATGGCCAATGAGTACATGAAAAGATGCTCAACATCACTAGTCATTAGGGAAGTGCAAATCAAAACTACAGTAAGATACCACCTCACACTATTAGGATGGCTACTATCAAAAACAAAACAAAACAGAGTATAACAAGTGTCGGTGAGGATGTGGAGAAATTAGAACCCTTGTGCACTCTTAGTGGGAATGTAAAATGGTACAGTCACTGTGGAAAACAATATTGTGGTTCCTCAAAAAACTAAAACAATATTGTGGTTCCTCAAAAAATGAAAAATGGAACTGCCATATGATCCAGCATCAATCCCACTTCTGAGCATATACCCAAAAGAACTGAAAGCAAGGACCGGAACAGGTATTATTTGGACACCCACGTTCATAGCAGCATTATCACAATGGCAAAAGGTGGAAGCAACCCAAGTGTCCATTGACAGATGAATGGATAAGAACATCCATACAATGCAATATTATTCAGCCTTAAAAAGGAAGGACATTCTTTTTTTTTTTTTGGAATGTCAACATTTTTTCAAAAAGTTAAAGTTTTAAAGCTATTACATTCTTTTTTTTAAATTAGTTTCTGCTTTATAACAAAGCGAATCAGTCATGCATATACATCTGTTCCCACATCCCTTCCCTCCTGCGTCTCCCTCCCTCCCACCCTCCCCACCCCACCCCTCCAGGCGGTCGCAAAGCACCGAGCTGACCTCCCTGTGCTCTGCGGCTGCTTCCCACTATCTATCTACCATACGTTTGGTACTGTATATATGTCCACGCCTCTCTTTCGCTTTGTCACAGCTTACCAGGAAGGACATTCTGACACTTGCTAAGCATGGATGAACCTTGAGGACATGACGCTGAGTGAAATAATCCAGTCACCAAAAAATGAATACTGTATGATCCCACTTACATTAGGTGTGTAGAGTCGTCAAACCCATAGACAAAGAAGTAGAAGGGTGGCTGCCAGGGGCTGGGGGAGGGACGCATGGGGAGTTATTGCTTCATGAAGGCAGAGTTTCAGTTTTACAAAATGAAAAGGGTTATGAAGATGGCTGGTGATGGTTGCACAATGTAACGAGTGTATTTAATCCAACTGAACCATACATTTGAAAATGGTTAAGATGGTCAATTTTATGTAGTGTGTATATTACCACAATAAAAACAGTTGGAGAAAAAAATCATCACAGTGTCTCACAGTTCTGAAGGGGGCAAAGGGGGCAGACCACTTCCCACTCAAAAATGAATAGTAACCAGAGATGGAGTCATAAGCAAAAGGCAAGTAAGTATGGGGGACTTCCCTGGTGGTGCAGTGGTTAAGAATCCGCCTGCCAAAGCAGGGGACACAGGTTCCAGCCCTGGTACGGTGAAATCCCACATGCCGCAGAGCTACTAAGCCCGTGCGCCACAACTACTGAGCCTACGTGCCTAGAGCCTGTGCTCCACAACAAGAGAAGCCACCACAATGAGAAGTCCACACGCCGCAACGAAGAGCAGCCCCTGCTCGCCGCAACTAGAGAAAGACCCTGCACAGCAGCGAAGACCCAACGCAGCCAAAAATAAATTAAAAGAAAAAAAAGGCAAGTAAGTATGGATCAGAGGAGGAATTCCATCCAGAGGCCCGAGGGGAATGGGGTAAAGGGAAATCAGATAAGTAGTCCTTCATATTAAAAAAATTAAAGGTAACATGGCTTCTTAGGGGAAAAAAAAAAAGACAGTAGATATGAAAGAGATTGGAGCAGAGATATAAAAATTACATTAGAAGGAGGGGAAAAGTGAACTCGAGGAGCTCAGGAAAGAAATAGAAGAGAAAAAGAAAATTCTTACAGAGAGAAAAGCCACATTAGAAGCAAAATAAAGGGGACGGGATAGTGCAAGATAAAGTGGAAAAGAACAGTGAAATGAAGTGATTAGGGAGCAGATAAGAGACATAAAGGGATGATTCTTTGGAAAAAGAAAACAGAATAAATGAATTTTAAAAACCAATAAAATGCTAATAGAAGAAAACTTTCCTGAAATGTGGAAAGGTTGAAATGGTCACAGCAAAAAAGATTCCATTATGTCCCAGTGAAAATGACAACCGTCCATGTGAAGACATGCCCTAATAAGTTTGCTGAGCATCCAGAAATGGTCCTGAGAGTTACCTACAATTAGGAGAGGCCAGGATGGGGGAGTAGGCAGACAAAAATCACAACTGCTTTCAAAGCAGCTATGGCTGAGAACCACCTGCAGATGAACAGAAAAGAAAGGGCAGAGATGCTGTACAGTCAAGGCCCACACCCCTGGGTGGGCAACCCACAAATGGGATGACAATCACAATGGCGGAGGTTCTCCCCAAGGAGCCAGGGGTCTGAGCCCACATCAGGCTCCCCAGCTCTGGTCCTGCACCAGAAAGACGGGCCCCCAGAACATCTGGCGTTGAAGGTCAGGAGGGCTTGTGTACAGGAGAGCCGGAGGGCTGTGGGAAATAGAGTCTGCTCTGAAAGGGCTCACGAAACACCTCACATGTTTAAATGCTTAGTACAAACAACAAGGTCATACCGTGTAGCACAGGGAACTATATTCAATATCCTGTGACAAACCATAATGGAAAAGAATATATGTATGTATAACAATCACTTTGCTGTACACCAGAAACGAACACAGCATTGTAAATCAACTATACTCCAATAAAATAAAAAAAAATTTTTAATGCAAAAAAATGCTTGGAACAAAATCAGAACTTGCACTTGTAGGTTAGATATACTAGAAGCAAAAATTCCAATGCAAATACCTAGGCATGTTGATTAAAATAAAACAAACATCATCTGAAATGACTACCCGAACATATAAGGGATCGAGGAAACCCACTGGGACCAAAAGCTAAGAGGGGCTGAAAGTTGAGTGACAGGTGGGCCACCCTGGAAGCACCTGGCAATTCCTGAAACCCACAGTCACTCATTTTAACAGCCATACAGAGGGAAGGCCAGGCACTGGGCCCATGAAGGCAAGATGGAGCGTCAGGACTGAGAGCCCTGGGAAAAGCTAGGATCCCTGAAGAGCTGTGTCCCCAGGGAAAGGTGTGGGAGGTGGGGTGGGTAGGAGCCAGTAAGAAAAAATAGATAAGGAGGGAGGAGGGGAGGGGGAGGAGGAGGAGGAGGGGGAGGGGAGTGGGAGGAGGGGAGGGGGAGGGGGAGGGAAGGGGGAGGAGGGGAGGGGAGGGAAGGGGGAGGAGGAGGGAGGAGGAGGGAGGGGAGGAGGTGGGAGGAGGGGAGGAGGAAGAGGAGGAGGGGAGGGAAGGGGAGGAGGGGAGGGAAGGGGGAGGAGGAGGGAGGCTGGGGAGGAGGAGGGAGGCTGGGAGGGGGAGGAGAAGGGACGAGGGGAGGGGGAGGAGGAGGAGAAGGAGGAGGAGGGGGAGGGGGGAGGGATGGGAGGAGGGAGGAGGGAAAGGAGAAGGGGAGGGGAGGAGAGGGGTTGGAGGAGGAGGTGGGAGGGGAGGGGAGGGGACGAGGGAGGAGGGGAGGGGGAGGAGGGGGAGGAGAGGGGAGAGGAAGGGAGGGAGGTGGGGGAGCGGGAGGGGGGATGTGAGGGGGAGGAGCAGGGTGGAGGGGAGGGGAGGGGAGGGAGGAGGGGGAGGAGGAGGAGAAGGAAGAAGGAGGTAGAGAGAGGCTTCACCCCCTCCCACCAGTCCGCAGAACATTTAAAGACAGAAACGGGTCCTCACGTGGACCTTGCGTCTGAGTTCACACTCCCCCAAGCACATCCAGGCTGAGAATGACTTCAGTGCACTTCCAAGACGCCGCCCTCCAGGGCTGCTGGTAGAAAACAACCCAGAACTCCCCCAGGATCCACCCCAACCCAGGCTTCTTGGGACCCCACAGACAGAGGCCGGCCCACTGTGAACTCACCAGGAAAACGGAGCCAACGTAGCAGAAACACTCCATCCCCAGCAAGTGTCAGCAGGATCAGCAAATGTTAGCCTGAGACCACCAACAATGGCGGCATAATGGAATGATCAGGAACTGAGTAAAAAGTAGCATGTTTTCAATGTTTACAGAAATGAAAGGGGAAACTGAAAACACAAGCAGGGAACACAAGACAATCGAACAGATTTCACAACCAAATACAACATCTCAAAATATAACTTATTCATGTTTTAAAAGGGCAGAAGTAGCTTAAACATCACATTAGGCATGTGTGCCAAAGAATTAATGAATTGGGGAAAAGGGGTTGACGGAATGACCCTTAAAGGGATGGAAAAGAAGTCGGAATTCCCCTCAGGCCCAATTGGAGAAGAGCTGTCAATACCAACCCGGTCCCGGGACCCTGTCACTGATGAAATTTTCAACAACTGGTTAGGCTAGATTAGTCCCCATCCTTCAGAGCAGACAAGTCCGGACAGGACAGGCCCTAAGCTGGAGGATGTGGGCAGAGCCACCTCTGCCCCACTAAGCCTCCCCTGGGCTAGCCCCTGAGTCAGCTTTGAGAAGGGAGAGGGGATAATTTTAGGGGGTGAGATTGGGCTCTGTGATTGGAACCTCACGCTCCCCCTTAAAACCCTCAGTGTATCTATCATCCAGGAATTTACCTAAACCTAAGCCTTTTGGGAAGAGGTTCTACTTCCAGTCCATTCCGTATGGGCAAATCACTTCTCAGATTTATCTGTGCAATGACCGCACCTCTAGGGGCCCCGTGAGGTCTAATACTCTATTACTTTATGACAATCTGAGATGATGGATTCCAGATGTGTCCTATTAGCTCAACTGCTGTACTCAGGGTGAGTCAGAGACCAAGGGATGCTTAGAAAGATCTCTGCTGACGCCTGCTTATTCACAGAGTCTGAAATTCCGCCCTTAGAGAGTCATTTGTTTGGAGATAAACATTGCCCCACTTAGATTCCAATAAAAAAAATTTTTTAATGCAATCGCCCCGGGGAAGGGTTAGATAATAACTAAAGCCAGCATCCATCATAATGCCTTGATATATTTTAACAGATTCTTTTCGACAAAAGCACACTCTCCGAGATGGATTAGATGGTGGGAGGATGGAACAGAAGTGTGGTGGATCAGTCCTACCTAGGAGGTGAGAGGCCTGGCGGGACCCTGGGATGCAGGAGTACCAAAACTGAAGGGGAGGGTCCAGAGCCTCGGTCCTGCCCGGCCTTGGGAGCCTACTACGCCTCACGTCTCGCTCTGGACGCCATACCCCACTTGGCCAGCAGGTGGCAGTGCAGGGTTGACAATGAGCATCTCGGGGGGATTTCAGAGACTGCGTTCACCTGGCTTCTTTCTAAGGCGACCTCTGTGTTCATTCTGGAGGATGGGACCACAGGGCCCAGGGCAGCCAGATGTGGGATACACTGCAGAAGCCTTGGGGACTCGGACCCTGAGCTCTTGGGAGGTGGGCGT
Organism: Mesoplodon mirus; assembly: GCF_964341445.2. NCBI lineage: Eukaryota > Metazoa > Chordata > Mammalia > Artiodactyla > Ziphiidae > Mesoplodon > Mesoplodon mirus. Next base: position 113,281,826 of record NC_138984.1, on the reverse strand, counting down.
GGCGTCGGCAGGAGGGGAGTGTCCTGTCTGATTGGGGGAGGGTCATCTGGAAGATGAAAGGAGATCTTAGAGGTGAAGACGTTTTACAGCCTTCTTGGGGCTGCACTGGTGTGTGTGGGGGGAGGGCTCACAGCTTCACACGTGGGAGACCGGGGCTGGGGTGGGGGTGGGGCGCTGTGCAGAGCAGCAGGGTCTCCTGTGAGGTCGGTGCTACCCGGGACCTCAGCTCAATGGGTGGAGCGTCGGAGCAGGGGCAGCTTGGACGGGGAACTGGAACCCGCTCTTCTGAGATCCATCCCATGGCTGTGAACTCTGTTTGGGAGGATGGACCTTCCCGCCCCATCCTTTTTAAGAGGCTTGGTAACGCCTGCGGCGGCCTCTGCTTCCCACATCCCACATCCCACGCGCCTGGCTCTGGAGCCACACCTGACAACCTTCCTTGTCTTCACCTGCCCAAGCAGCCCTCAGGATGGAGAGAGGAAAGTGAGCTGCTCTAAGCAGATGCCTCTGTCCAGAAATACCTTCATTCTTCCCCAGGGAGCCCCAGTCGCAAGCGCGAGCCCAGCACACAGGCCGCCCACCCACGTGGACCCCACAGAGCAGTGGAGGCCTGGTCTCCTCTGTTGCCTTCTTGAGGAGCCCACCCAGCACCCTCAGCCGCCCTGTGACGCGAAGCAGGGTTGCCCCTGCACACCTCCTTGTGAGGGCTCCGGGCGCTTCTCAGACCTTCGTATCCTAGGGCGGCTGAAGGTCCCATCCCAGCCGAGGGTGGGCATCCGCGTGTCCAACAGGCCTGGGGGATTCTCACATGTCGGTACCCGGGGGTGTTCTGCATCCAGGCTGGAGATGGAGAGGGAGAGAGGCTGGAGCCCGGGGGAGGCTCTCTGGACACCTAACCTAACGGGAGGCACAACGGGTCTAGAGAGAGCCCAGGAAGAGGGAGGCGGCATGGCCCCCCTTTTCACCTGGGATGCCCCCCCTTCCCCATGGCCTCCGGGGAGACCAGAGCTCACCCATCTCCGCAGACCCTGCTAACCCCTACGGCCAGGGCCTTTTTTCTGACCCAGAGCTGATTGTGGTGGGCAGGATCATGGCCTCCAAAGATGCCCATGTCCCAACCCCCAGAATCTGGAAGTTGTTGCATTACATCTTCTGAGAGCCTCCGGCGGGGGAAGGGGGGGCATAACGCAGCCCTGCAGACGCCTTGGTTTAGCCCAGTGAGACGTCTGATCTACTGTAAGATGATACATTGTGTTGTTTTGAGACTGTAGCCTTGCAGTCCTGGTCGCTTGTCGCAGGCGCCCTAGGAAACAGATACAATGATGTAGCTGGGAATGTTGTTCCCATCACAGCCCCTGCTCAGCCTGTGGGAGCGGCAGCTGAGAAGCCACGGGCTCTCCTGCTGTGTGACTTTGAGTCCTTATTCTCTCCGTTTCCCCATCTGTAAATGGCGGTGGGGATGACGCCAACACTACCCCTGCAGGCAAGGCAGGGCCAGCTGGTCGGCCTCAGACCTCCTTTTACCTCCAGCCCCTCCTGTCCACCTGACACCCAATGCCCCGGGCTCCTGGGAGACACTGGAGGGGGTGGGCTGCCCGGGGTCCTGGACGCCTTCCTGCCCTCAGCGCGGACACAGGCGGCACCTTGGGGAGTGGCTTTCCTATCCTGGCAGCTCTTCTGAGGGCTCGTCACATCATTTGTCGCCCAAATGCTGGGGCCCCAGGCTCCCTCCTGAGGGACTGTCAGCGACAGCCCCAATGGTGGTTTCCAAGGTAACTCTCACCGTGCGTCCATTGCACCCGATATTCTGAGACCTGTTTGAATTCTTCCCTTGCCTGGGGCCAGTGTCACTTCCCAGAAGCCACTGAATGGAGGGACGGTGGGTGTGTTCAGGGAGGCATACCTGGCCTGGGAGCAGGGCAGGCTGTCAGCCAGCTTTGACCCTTCGGCACCGGCGGCCTCTGGAGGGAGGGGTGTCAGAGGAGGGAGGAGGGACGGCTGGGAGGGGGGGCCCAGCCGGGGTGCAGACTTCTCCCCTCAGACCGCTTCCGTTGTGTCTAAGACACGCTGTTCGTAATCAGATGTAACAGCAGCCTGGACAAGAGGCGGGCCGTGCAGTCAGGCTGATGAAGGTTCAGACCCAGGCGGTGTCATTGACCAACCAAGGGGCTGACACCCTGCCAGCCTGTTTGCTCGTTCGTGTCCTGTAAATGCCTACAACCTCCTCTGTTTCCCGTCCTGAGAGGAATAGCCCTGCCCTCTCTGAAAGGGGCTTCTGATCTCAGGAGGGGCGTGCAGGTTAGCGGGGCCCACTCTCTGAGATCACCTGCCTCACCTCCCGGCACCCCCGGCACCCCCCACCCCAGGCATCCTCCTGTCCCGACTGAAGAGGAGACAGATGGGGCTCAGGGCAAATGAGGGTGAGCTGCGGGCAGAGTCCAAGGCGACACGCTGTTCTCTTCCTTGGAAGCCTAGGTTGCCACAGCTCGCCAACGCTCACGAAGGCAGCCCGAGCCAGTCTCACGTGCTGGGCAATTTGGATTCAGTGTGAAAAAGGGACCTGCACTGAGAAAAACTCTCTGCTCAGCGTTCCTTCCGGGAACTCACACCTGCCGGCTCTCCAGGTTAAGCAGGAAGTCGAGGTGAGGTCCAACCTGAGCGGAGAGCAGAATTCCTCACTTTGCACGGGTAGGACCTCGGCAGAGGCAGTGCCAGCTAGGCCTGGCTCAGGCCTGCACCCTGTTAGGGATCCTGCCACCCTTAGAGGCCGGCACAAGAAATTTTATTCAGCGAAGTTCCCAGTGTTTCGCGATGGTCTCCCTTCACAGCTCCAATACTGCAGGGACGTATGTTTGCTGTTAACTAGGATAGGTGGCCCTGCCTGCAAAAGCAGGCTTTTCCCTTTGGCAGCTTGGATCCTGGTGTCTTAGGGGCTGCTTGCAAAACCCTGCAATTGCCCAGCTTCTCTCCTCTGCAGGTACGCCTGTGTAGGCAGCGAGTATTTCCCCCCCGCCCACCGAGAGACAGGGTTCTTGCAACTCTGGAGGCGAGATAATCCCGCGGCCCTCGTTTCTCCTGAGAAACCGCAAGGCGACCCTTAGCCTCAGTGTTGTGTCTAAATTCTACCGGGCAAGTTCTGCGTTCCACATTTTCCATGAGGTCTCCCCCGTGTAATATACACCACATCTTTATCCATTCATCTGTCAATGGAAGTTTAAGTTGCTTCCATGTCTTGGCTATTGTAAATCGTATTGCAGTGAACACTGGGGTGCATGTATACTTTCAAATTAAAATTTTCTCAAGATAGACGCCCAGGAACGGGATTGTTGGATCATATGGCAACTCTACTTTTAGTTTTTTAAGGAACCTCCATACTATTTTCCATAATGGCTGCACCAATTTACATTCCCACCAACAGCGTAGGATGGTTCCCTTTTGGAGAATTTTTTTAAATTCCTTGAATAATCTCTGACATTTCTTCTTCATTATCTGGTGTCCACTGGTTAAATAGAAAAACGTCAGTTCCGAGGTTTTTATCACTCGGTCCTCCATTCTCTCCATTCAAGAATATTTATTATCTTATATGGGACTTTCCTCTGAACATTGGATGCTCATCACCCATAAGTGACTGTTTCTCAATTCTTTCTAATCATTAGAAAAATCTGTTCCTGTAATGAAGCAGAACCTATGGGCCCTTCCCAGGACAGACCACACCATATCCTCTGCCTGTCTCTTGTTTGTAGAAAAGCTTTAGCCTCCTAGGCCTTCCCCAGTGTTCCAAAGAATAAATTTCATCAGAGAGCTGAGAAAATGCAGAAGCAAAGGGAAACAGTGAAGCAAGACAAAATAATAATAGTTGAGCCATTAAACCAAGTCAAAGACCTTCACTTCCTCAGGGTTATAGATAATATTGTGATTCATATCTTTTGTGCTGTTTTTCAAATACGGAAACCCCCATCAGGTTGAAGACCTTAACTCTATGCTGTGCACAAGCAGGTAGAGCCCAGATGGTTCAGTAGGTTGGCTTTACTGCACATGGTAAGTAGACCCAAGTTTGGCTAGGTTACAATCCCACTGAAAAATTCTGATTTAATGGTTCTGGAGTAGGATCTGATCTTTGTTTTTACCAAGCTCCATAGGTGATTCTGATACACAGCCAAGATTGAGAGTCTCTGACTTAGGGACTCATGCTTGGATGAGACAGGCATACAGAAATAGTGAAAATGTGTGGGGACCAGGCAGGCAACACGTGTCACTAAAGAGGTAAACTGAAGCCCTGTGCAGGTGCAAAGGAATGTAGAGAGGAAAGCAGCCTAACTAGGGGTCTGTGATGGTGTTACCGAGTCCAAGCTCACTCAGCTCACTGCACGACAGGCCAGTAAATTGGAGACGAGGTGTTGAGGCAAGGAATACGGCTTTATTTGGAAAGCTGGCAGACTGAGAAGATGGCAGACTAAAGTCTCAACATAACCATCCTATCGGGGTTTGAATGCCAGTTTCTTTTATAGCACAGAGAGGGGGAGGAGACGAAGAAGTAAAGTAAAAAGGCCATACGTTTTGCACATGTCACCTGGAATGGCCAGCCTCGGGGAGGGGACGTGTTAATGTCTTCTTTCTTGCAGTCATCCACGGGTGGACAGGGTCCAGATGTTTCCCTGAACAAAGGCACTTTGGTTTAACAGTCAGGCAGAGGGACAGGGTTTCCCAAGGCAGGCCATTATGTAGAGACAGTATCCTTTGAGTGAACAAAAAGTAATGGAAAGCAAAGGTTAAAGTAAAAGAAACAGATCCAACATGGAGTCAGATGTGGCTTTTCCCTGTTACAGTGGGGATGGTTTTTTCACTAGAAGGATGCTGAGCTGAATTCTGAAAGAAGTTACACAGGCTCCTTTGCAGAGGTGGGGAGCAGGGAACAAGTCAGGGGGTTGTGAAAGGGGAAATGGAAAGTTAAGGTGCGTCACACTCATTGTCGAACCCAAGTTTGTGTGCCTGACACACAATGAGGCCAAACAAACCAAACGTCATGGAATTTGGAGCAGAGAAACGTTTACTGCAAGGGCCAAGTGAGGAGAACAGGCAACTCATGCTCAAGAAGCCCTGACTCCCCACTGGTTTTCTGAGAAGAGTTTCTATAGGCAAAATGTGGAGGGAGAGCTGCAGTGCATGTGACTTTACTCTGACTGATGTGTGTTGAGGTAACAGGGTAGTGATCCAGAAATCTCAATGATCAGCCTTCTGGTTCCAGCCAGTCTGGGGTCCGTGTGCTTATGCTTGGCCTGAAGTTACTGTCTTCCACCTGAGTGGAGGAGGCCTTAGCTCCTAGAGGAGAACTCAGAGGCATGTATCAGATTGTGATGCATAGTCCTTGAGTAGGAACCAGGTCTCTGCCCCATTGCTGCATTATTGTTTCTTGACTGCTTTTCCTTTATTTCTGCCTTCCCTCACTCCCTTAATTAGTAACTGTTGGAATCTGCCCTTTGGAACCCCAGGGAAGGTCCAGGAGGCGAAAACCCTTTTTCCTACAAACAAGAAATGGAGGGGGCTTCCCTGGTGGCGCAGTGGTTGAGACTCTGCCTGCTAATGCAGAGGACACGGGTTCGAGCCCTGGTCTGGGAAGATCCCACATGCCGCGGAGTAACTGGGCCCGTGAGCCACAGCTACTGAGCCTGTGCGTCTGGAGCCTGTGCTCCGCAACAGGAGAGGCCGCGATAGTGAGAGGCCCGCGCACTGCGATGAAGAGTGGCCCCGGCTCGCTGCAACTGGAGAAAGCCCTCGCGCAGAAACGAAGACCCAACACAGCAAAAATAAATACATTAATTAATAAACTCCTACCCGCAACATCTAAAAAAAAAGGAATGGAGGAGAGGCGTCAAGATGGTGGAGGAATAGGAGGACGTGGAGTTCATCTCTCCCCACAAAAGCAACAAGCATACATCCACAAATGGAACAGTTCTCACAGAGCACCTGGAACACCAGCAGAGGACCTCAGACACCTACAAGGACAAGAAAGGTCCCCACATAAGCAAGGAGGCTGAAAGAAAGAAGAAGGGAAAAGGAAGCGGAGAGGAAGTGGGACCTGTGCCCCTGGAGGAGGGGCTGGCGGAAAGGAGATGTTCCTGCGTTCGGGTAAGCCCCCTCCCTAGCGGGGAGACATCTGGGGACAGAAGGGGAGTTTTGGGGGCTATCGGAGGAGAACGCAGCAACTGGCCTGTGGCAGGCAGCACAGAGCGAGACCCACGCAGATAGTCCTTACCACAGCCCTGCAGGCCCCAGCCTGAGGCGTATTTGCCAGTGCGCATGGGGGCTGGGGGCTGGAACGGGGTGGGTGTGGAGAGCAGACCTGGTGAGGGGACTGCTGTTGCTTGTGAGGAGATAGCCTGAGGGGACAGGAGTGAGGAGTTCCACAACCGGGAATGTTCGTGGAGGAGGCCCGGACCGACCTAGGAGCCAAGTGCCATTGTTGAGTGATGCACAGGGGCAGGGCTGCCATGGCAGCCTCTCTCCCCACACACCAGCCCCTGCCTCCCCAGGCACTAGGAAGGGCTTCCACTCTCTGACATAAATCACAGCAATATCTTTTTGGATCCATCTCCCAGAGTAATAGAAATAAAAACAAAAATAAACAGATGGGACCTAATTAAACTCAAAAGCTTTTGCACAGCAAAAGCAACCATAAACAAAACAAAAAGACACAACCCACAGATTGGGAGAAAATATTTGAAAATCATGTGACCAACAAGGGATTAGTCTCCAAAATTTACAAACATCTTAGTATCATCAAAACAAACAACCCAATCAAAAAATGGGCAGAAGACCTAAATAGACATTTCTCCAAAGAAGACATACAGATGGCCAACAAATACATGAAAAGATGTACAGCATCACTAATTATTAGAGAAATGCAAATCAAAACTGCAATAAGATATCACCTCACACAAGTCAAAATGGCTGTCATCAAAAAATCCACAAACAGGGCTTCCCTGGTGGCACAGTGGTTGAGAGCCCGCCTGCCGATGCAGGGGACACAGGTTCATGCCACAGTCTGGGAGGATCCCACGTGCCGCAGAGTAGCTGGGCCCGTGAGCCATGGCCGCGGAGCCTGTGCATCCGGAGCCTGTGCTCCGCAATGGGAGAGGCCACAACAGTGAGAGGTTTGCGTACTGCAAAAAAAAAAAAAAAAAAAAAATCCACAAACAATAAATGTTGGAGTGGGTGTGGAGAGAAGGGAAACCTCCTACACTGTTGGTGGGAATGTAAACTGATACAGCCACTATGAAGAACAGTATGGAGGTTCCTTAAAAAACCAAAATTAAAGCTACCATTTGATCCTGCGATCCCACTCCTTGGCATATATCCAGAGAAAAACAAGGTCTGAAAGGATACATGCATGCAAATATTCACTGTTTACAATAGCCAAGACATGGAAGTAACCTAAATGTCCATTGTCAGGAATGGATAAAGAAGATGGTACATATATACATTGGAATATTACTCAGCCATTAAAAAGAATGAAATAATGACATTTGCAGTAACATGGATGGACCTAGAGATTGTCATACTGAGTGAAGTAAGTCAGACAGAAAAAGAGAAATATATGATATTGCTTATATGCAGAATCTAAAAAGAAACGGTACAAATGAACAAAACAGAAACAGTTCCACAGACTTAGAGAAGAACATATGGTTACCGGGGGGAAGGGTGGGGGAAAGAGATAGTTAGGGAGTGTGAGGTTGACATGTACACACTGTTATATTTAAAGTGGATAACCAACAAGGACATACTGTATAACACAGGGAACTCTGCTCAATATTATGTAACAACCTAAATAGGAAAAGAATTTGAAAAAGAATAGATACATGTATATGTATAACTGAAGCACTTTTCTGTACACCTGAACCTATCACAACATTGTTAATCAACTGTGCTCCAATATAAAATAAAAAGTAAAAAAAACCAACAACACTGGGAGCCCTTAAAGAAACAAAACAAAAACAAAAAACAATGAGAGGGCTTCCCTGGTGGCGCAGTGGTTGAGAATCTGCCTGCTAATGCAGGGGACACGGGTTCGAGCCCTGGTCTGGGAGGATCCCACATGCCGTGGAGCAACTAGGCCCGTGAGCCACAACTACTGAGCCTAAGCATCTGGAGCCTGTGCTCCACAACGAGAGGCCACGATAGTGAGAGGCCCATGCACTGCGATGAAGAGTGGCCCCCGCTTGCCACAACTAGAGAAAGCCCTCGCACAAAAACGAAGACCCAACACAGCAAAAATAAATTAATTAATTAATAAACTCCTACCCCCAACATCTTCTAAAAAAAAAATGAGATACCACCTCACACCTCTCAGAATGGCTATTATCAAAAGACAACAAATAGGGACTTCTCTGGTGGCACAGTGATTAAGAATCCACCTGCCAATGCAGGGGACATGGGTTCGATCCCTGGTCCAGGAAGATCCCACATGCTGAGGAGCAACTAAGCCCGTGTCCCACAACTACAGAGCCTGTGCTCTAGAGCCCAAGAGCCACAACTACTGAGCCTGTATGCCACAGCTACTGAAACCCACATGCCTAGAGCCCATGCTCCACAACAAGAGAAGCCACTGCAATGAGAAGCTCGTGCACTGCAACTAGAGAAAGACCCCATGCAGCAGCAAAGACCCAATGCAGCCAAAAATAAATTTAAAAACTAAATTTATATTTTAAAAAAAGGACAACAAATAACAAATGTTGATGAGGATGTGGAGAAAAGTAAACCCTCATGCACTGTTGGTGGGAATGTAAACTGGTACAACCATTATGGAAAACAGTATGGAGGTTCTTCAAAAATTTTAAAATAGCACTACCATATGATCTAGCATTTATGTAAAGAAAAAAACACTAACTCAAAAAGATATATGCAGCGTTATTTATGATAGCAAAGACATGAGAGCAAGCAACCCTAGTGCCATAAATAGATGAATGGTTAAAGAAGATGGTTCACAGAAACACACACACACACAATGGAATATTACTCAGGCATAAAAATAATAAAATCACCTTTTATGACAGCTAGAGAGTATTATGCTAAGTGAAGTCAGTCAGACAGAAAAAGACAAATACCATATGTTATTACTTATATGTGGAATCTAAAAAAATAAAACAAATGAACAAACATAACAAAACAGAAACAGACATGTACAAAGAACAAGTGGTTGCCAGAGATATGAGGCAACCACTTCGTATCTCTGAAGGTTAAAGGAACTAGGTTAGAGAGATTAAGAGGTACAAATGTTCATTTATAATGTAAATAAGTCGTGGAGATGTAGTGAATAGCATAGGAAATATAGTCATTAGTATTGTAATAACTTTGTATTATGATGAATGGGAACTAGACTTATAATGGTGACTTTATTTATTTCTTTTTTTGCGGTACGCGGGTCTCTCACTGTTGTGGCCTCTCCCGTTGCGGAGCACAGGCTCCGGACGTGCAGGCTTAGCTGCCATGGCTCACAGGCCTAGCTGCTCCTCAGCATGTGGGATCTTCCCGGACCGGGGCACGAACCTGTGTCCCCTGCATCAGCAGACGACTCTCAACCACTGCGCCACCAGGGAAGTCCATGTGGTGACCTTTTTTTAATGCATAAGCATTTGAAATCACTGTGTTGTACACCTGAAATTAATATAATATTTTAAGTCAATTTTACTTCAATAAAATATAGCATTAAAAGATAGCATTGTATTGGCATAAAAACAGACACATAGACAAAAACAGACACATAGGCCAAAACAGACACATGGTATAGAATTGAGAGCCCATAATTAAACCCACACATATATGGTAAGCTAATTTTTCACTAGGGGGCCAAGAACTTTAGGTCCATCCACGTCTCTTCAAATGACCCAATTTCTTTTATTTTTAAGGTTGAGTAATATTCCATTGTGTGTATATATATATATAAACCACATCTTCTTTATTGATTCATCTGTTGATGGACACTTAGGTTGCTTCCATGTCCTGGCTATTGTAAATAGAGCTGCAGTGAACATTGGGGTTCATGTGTCTTTTTGAATTATGGTTTCCTCAGGGTATATGCCCAGTATGGGATTGCTGTGTCACATGGTAGTTCTATTTGTAGTTTTTTAAGGAACCTCCATACTGTTCTCCATAGTGGCTGTATCAGTTTACATTCCCACCAACAGTGCAAGAGCATTTATTGTTTCTAGATTTTTTGATGATGATCAATCTGACCGGTGTGAGGTGACATCTCATTGTAGTCTTGATTTGCATTTCTCTGATAATTAGTGATGTTGAGCATCCTTTCATGTGTTTGTTGGCAATCTGTATATCTTCTTTGGAGAAATGTCTATTTAGGTCTTCTGTCCATTTTTTAAGTGGGTTGTTTGTTTTTTTGTTATTGAGCTGCATGAGCTGTTTGTATATTTTGCAGATTAATCATTTGTCATTTTCTTCGTTTGCAAATATTTTCTCCCATTCTGAGGGTTGTCTTTTGGTCTTGTTTATGGTTTCCTTTGCTGTGCAAAAGCTTTTAAGTTTAATTAGGCCCCATTTGTTTATTTTTATTTTCATTACTCTAGGAGGTGGGTCCAAAAAGATCTTCCTGCGATTTATGTCAAAGACAGATGTTTCCCTCTAAGAGTCTTACAGTGTCTGGTCTTAACATTTAGGTCTTTAAGCCATTTTGAGGTTTTTAATTTATTTTATTTTATTTATTTATTTATTTATATTTTTGGCTGTGTCAGGTCTTCGTTGCGGCATGTGGGATCTTTCATTGCGGTGCACGGGCTCTTTGTTGTTGTGTGTGGGCTTTAGTTGTGGCACATGGGATTCTCTCTAGTTGTGGTGTGTGGGTTTCTCTCTCTAGTTGTGATGAACAGGCTCCAGAGCACATATGCTCTGTAGTTTGCAGCACATGGGCCCTCTAGTTGAGGCATGCAGGGTCAGTAGCTGTGGTGAACAGGCTTAATTGCCCCCGCGGCATGGGGGATCTTAGTTCCCTGACCAGGGATCAAACCCATGTCCCCTGCATTAGAAGGTGGATTCTTTACCACTGGACCACTAGGGAAGTCCCTTGAGTTTATTTTTGTGTATGGTGTTAGGGAGTGTTCTAATTCATTCTTTTACATGTAGCTAGCTGTCCAGTTTTCCCAGCACCACTTACTGAAGAGGCTGTCTTTGCTCCATTGTATATTCTAGCCTCCTTTGTCATAGATTAGGTGACCATAGGTGCTTGGGTTTATCTCTGGGTTTTCTATCCTGTTCCATTGATCTATATTTCTGTTTTTGTGCCAGTACCATACTGTCTTGATTGCTGTAGCTTTGTAGTATACTCTGAAGTCAGGGAGCCTGATTCCTCCAGCTCTGTGGGTTTTTTTTTTCTCAAGATTGTTTTTGCTATTCGAGGGCTTTTGTGTTTCCATACAAATTGTAAAATTTTTTATTCTAGTTCTGTGAAAAACACCATTGGTAATTTGGTAAGGATTGCATTGAATCTGTAGATTGCTTTGGGTAGTACAGTCATTTTCACAATATTGTTTCTTCCAATCCAAGAACATGCTATATCTCTCTATCTGTTTGTGTCATCCTTGATTTCTTTCTAGTTTTCTGAGTACAGGTCTTTTGTCTCCTTAGATAAGTTTATTCCTAGGTATTTTATTCTTTTTGATGTGATAGTAAATGGGATTCTCTTTCTGATCTTTCATTGTTATCGTATAGGAATGCAAGAGATTTCTGTATTAATTTTGTATCCTGCAACTTTACTAAATTAATTGATGAGCTCTAATAGTTTTCTGGTGGCATCTTTAGAATTAACTATGTAGTGTATCATGTCATCTGCAAACAATGACAGTTTTACTTCTTCTTTGCCAATTTGGATTCCTTTTATTTCTTTTTCTTCTCTGATTGCCATGGTTAGGACTTCCAAAACTATGTTGAATAGTAGTGGCGAGAGTGGTATCCTCATCTTGTTCCTGATTGTAGAGGAAATGCTTTCAGTTTTTCACCATTGATAATAATGTTTGCTGTGGGTTTGTCATATTTGGCCTTTATTATGTTGAGGTATTTTCCCTCTGTACCCACCTTCTGGAGAGTTTTTACCATAAATGGGTGTTGAATTTTGTCAAAAGATTTTTATGCATCTATTGAGATGATCATATGGTTTTTACTCTTCAATTTGTTAATATGGTGTATCATACTGACTGATTTGCATATATTGAAGAATCTTTTCATCCCTGGGATAAATTCCACTTGATTATGGTGTTAGATCCTTTTAATGTTTTCAGTTTCCTAGTATTTTGTTGAGGATTTTTGTGCCTGTGCTCATCAGTGATATTGGCCTGTAATTTTCTTTTTTGTGTGATGTCTTTGTCTGGTTTTGGTATTAGGGTGATGGTGGCCTTGTAGAATGAGTTTTGGAGTGTTTCTCCCTCTGCAATTTTTTGGAAGAGTTTGAGAAGGATAGGTGTTACCTCTTCTCTAAATGTTTGGTAGAATTCACCTGTGAAGCTATCAGGTCCTGGACTTCTGTTTTTTGGGAGTTTTTTAAATCACAGTTTCAATTTCAGTACTTGTGATTAGCCTTTTCATATTTTCTATTTCTTCCTCGTTCAGTCTTGAGAGATTGTAGCTTCCTAAGAATTTGTCCATTTCTTCCAGGTTGTCCATTTTATTGGCATACAGTTGTTTGTAGTAGTCTCTTATGATCCTTTGTATTTATGTAGTGTAAATTGTAACTTCTCCTTTTTCATTTCTAATTTTATTGATATGAGCCCTCTCCCTTTTTTTCTTGATAAGTCTGGCTAAAGTTTGATCGATTTTGTTTATCTTTTCAAAGAACCAGCTTTTAGTTTCATTGATCTTTGCTTTTGTTTTCTTTGTCTCTATTTCATTCATTTCTGCTCTGATCTTTATGATTTCTTTCCTTCTACTAACTTTAGGTTTTGTTTGCTCTTCTTTCTCTAGTTGCTTTAGGTATAATGTTAAGTTATTCAAGATTTTTCTTGTTTCCTGGGGTAAAATTGTATTGCTATAAACTTCCCTCTTAGAACTGCTTTTGCTGCATCCCATAGGTTTTAGATCATGTGCTTTCATTTTCATTTGTCTCTAGGTATTTTTGATTTCCTCTTTGATTTCTTCAGTGATCCATTGGTTGTTTAGTAGCATATTGCTTAACCTCCACGTTTTTGTGGTTTTTGCAGTTTCTTTCCTGTAGTTCATTTCTAATCTCATAGCATTGTGGTTGGGAAAGATGCTTGATATGATTTCAATTTTTAAAAACGTATTGGGGCTCACTTTGTGGCCCATCATGTGATCTATCCTGGAAAATATTCCATGTGCTCTTGAAAAGAATTTGTGTTCGGCTGCTTTCAGATGGAATGTCCCATAAATATCAATTAATTCCATCTGGTCTAATGTGTCTTTTAAGGACTGTGTTTCCTTATTTTATGTCTGGATGATCTGTCCATTGGTGTAAGTGGGGTGTTAAAGTCCCCCACTGTTATTGTGTTACTGTCAATTTCTCTTTTTATGTCTATTAACAATTGCCTTGTAGATTGAGGTAATTCTATGTTGGGTCCATGTGTATTTACAATTGTTATATCTTCTTGTTGGATTGATCCCTTGATCATTATGTAATGTCCATCTTTGTTTCTTCTAACAGTCTTTATTTTTAAGTGTATTTTGTCTAATATAAGTATTGCTACTCTGGCTTTCTTTTAATTTCCATTTGCATGGAGTATCTTTTTCCATCCCTCAATTTCAGTCTGTATGTGCCTCTAGACCTAAAGGCAGCATATGTATGGGTCCTCGTTTTGTATCGATGCAGCCAGTCTATGTCTTTTCATTGGAGCATTTAGTCCATTTACATTTAAGGTAATTATCGATATGTTTGTTCCTGTTGCCATTTTGTTAAATTTTTGTAGATTTTTTTTCCCCTTTTCTTCTTTTGTTCTCTTCTCCTGTGATTTGATGACTATCTTTAGTGTTATTTTCTTGTATATCTATCATAGGTTTTTTGGTTTATGGTTACCATGAGGTTTTTGTACAGCAGTCTAGTTATATATGTGCTTATTTTAACTTGCTGGTCTCTTAATTTCAAATGCATTTTAGACACCCTGGGTTTGTACTCTCCTTCTTTCATGATTACTGTTTTTGATGTCATATTTTACCTCTAATTGTTTTGGGTATCACTTAACTGCTTATTGTGGATACAGATGATCTTACTACTTTTGTCTTTTAACCTCCCTAGTAGCTTTGTATGTGGATGATTTCCTACCTTTATTGTATGTTTGCCTTTACCAGTAAGCTTTTCCATTTCATAATTTTCTTTTTTCTATTTGTTACCATTTCTTTTCTGCGTAGAGAAGTTCCTTTAGTATTTGTTGTAAAGCTGGTTTGGTGGTGTTGAGTTCTTTTAGCTTTTGCTTTTCTGTACAGTAAGTCCCCTACATATGAGCCTTCAAGTTGCAAACATGCATTTACACGTCCAGTCATGTAAGTTAGTTCATGTGTCTGGTGTACCTTGTCACATGCATGCGCCCTCTACAATTGGTTGTGCTTTTCTTTACTTTACTGTACAGTACTGTAAAGAGTATGGTAGTACAGGATCCTTATTTCAAGCCTAGGATGTCTAGAAGCAAGCATAAAAGCAGCAGTGATGTAGCTGGTACTCCTAAGAAGTGCCAAGCAATAACAATGGAAACAAAAGTGAAAATAATTGAGAGATTGGGGCAAGAAGAGGAAGAAGAAGTAACTGATGAGCTGAAGAGATTCACGATGCAGGAAATGGCAAGGGGATTTTCTTTATTTGAGGAGGCACTGTTAGTTTGTGAGGCACAGGACCCAAATGTAGAACGGTACACGAAGGTTGCAGCAGCCGTTCAGAAAGCAATCCAGTACTACCGTGTCATCTATGATGGGAAAAAAAAAGAGCTACTACCCAGACATCACTGGATTGCTTTTTCAAAAGGGTAGATAGAACTGAATCCAGCAAGGAACCAGAACATGTGTCATCAGCGTCAGGCATGAGTGAAATGGCAGCTTGCCCTCCGTCTCCTATTGCTGACGATCCTTCAGCTCTACCATCTCCCACCTCCTCTCCCTCCTCCAGTCAGTAACTCTTCTTGCCTGTTCACTCGATGCCAGCCCCCTATGCCAGCTGTTGTACTGTACTACTGTGCTTTTCAAGGTACTGTACTGTAGGATTAACAATGTTTTCTTTATTCTTTGTGTTTTTTTTGTTTTTTATGTATTATTTGCATGAAAAAATATTATAAACCTATCACAGTACGGTACTATATAGCTGATTGTGTTAGTTGGGTACCCAGGCTAACTTTGTTGGACTTACAAACAAATTGGACTTATGAACTTGCTCTTGGAATGGAACTAGTTTGTATGTAGGCAACTTACTGTGAAGCTTTTGGTTTCTCCATCAAATCTGAATGAGAGCCTTTCTGGGTAGAGTATTCTTGGTTGTAGGTTTTTCTCTTTCATCACTTTAGCTATATCATGCCACTCCCTTCTGACCTGCAGCTTTTCTCCTGAAAAATCAGCTAATACCCTTATGGGTGTTACCTTGTATTTTATTTGTTGTTTTTCCCCTGTTCCTTTTTTTTTTTCTTTTCTTTTTTTTGGTCCCACCATGCGGCATGTGGGATCTTAGTCCCCCAACCAGGGATTGAACCCTTGTCCCTGCAGTGGAGGCATGGAGTCCTAACCACTGGACCACCAGGGAGTCCCCCCTTGTTGCTTTTAGTATTTTCTCTCTATCTTTAATTTTTGTCATTTTGATTATGTGTCCTTGTGCATTCCTCTGCAGGATAATCCTGTACGGGACTCTCTGCACTTCCTGGACTTGGGCGATTGCTTCCTTTCCCAGATTAGGGAAAGTTTTCAGCTATTATCTCTTCAAATATTTTCTCAGGCCCTTTCTCTCTTTCTCCTTCTGAGGTCCCTGTACTTTGAATTAAGTGCACTTGATGTTGTCCCAGAGGCCTCTTAAACTGTTCTCATCTCTTTTCATTATTTGTTTTTTTTGTTGTTCGATGTTCATGATTTCCACTACTCTGTCTTCCAGCTCACTGATCCGTTCTTCTGCTTTATTTAGTCTACTGTTGATTCTTTCTTAGTGTATTTTTCATTTCTGTTATTGTATTCTTCAATTCTGTTGGGTTGTTCTTTATATTTTCTAACCCTTTGTTAAAAACTTCTAATTTCTTGCTCTTTGTATCCATTCTCCTCCCAAGTTCTTTGATCACCTTTACAATCATTACTCTGAACTCTTTCTAAGGTAGATTGCCTATCTCCACATCACTTAGTTCTTTTGGAATTTTATTTTGTTCCTTCATCTGAAATATATTCCTCTGTTGCTTCATTTTGTCTAAATTGCTATTTGTATTTTTTGTATGTCATAGGTTAGTTACATTTCTCAACCTTGTAGAAGTGGCCCTCTGTAGGAGACATCTATGCATCCCAGCAGTGTGCTCCTCTCTCATCACCCAAGTGTCAGGGACCAGCTGATTCCAGGGTAGTGTCTGGCCTGTGTTTGTGCACTCAGTCTGCAGGCTATGGGACTGTAGTTTTCTTGCTTCTGGTGTGTGCCCCCTGCTAGATGAGGCCTGTATGGAGGCTTGTGCAGGCTTCCTAGTAAGAAGGGCTGCTGCCTGCCCCTGGTGGGTGGAGTTGGGTCTTGGCCCTCTGGTGGGCAGGGCTGTATCTAGGGGCATGTCTAGAGGTGGTGATGGGCTCAAGAAGTCTAAGGTAGATAGCTAGTGGGAAGCAGCCTCATAGCACAGGGAGATCAGCTCGGTGCTATGTGACTGCCTGGAGGGGTGGGATAGGGAGGGTGGGAGGGAGGGAGGTGCAAGAGGGAAGGGATATGGGAACAGATGTATATGTATAACTGATTCACTTTGTTATAAAGCAGAAACTAATACACCATTGTGAAGCAATTATACTCCAATAAAATTGTAAAAACAAAAAAAAAGAAGAAGTCTTTAGGCAGCCTGTCTGCTGAGGGGTGAGATTGTGTCCCTTCATAGTTTGTTGTTTTGCCTGAGACATCCCAACACTGGATCCTACAGGCTATTGGGTGGGCCTAGGCCTTGGTCCTAAGATGTCAGCATCCAAGAGAGCTCACGCAGATAAATTCTCCCCGATATGTCCACCACCAGTGTTTACGTCCCCAGGGTGAGCCACAGCCTTCCCCCTTCCCCTTGCCAGGCGATCCTCCAAGACCTGTAGCTAAATCTGGCCCAAGTTCCTATCAGATTACTGCTTTTGCTCTTGGTCCCAGTGCACATGAAATTTTGTGTGCACCCTTTAAGAGTGAAGTGTCTATTTCCCCCAATCTTGGAGCTCCTGCAGTCAAGCCTGCGAGGCTTCAAAGCCAAATACTCTGGGGCCTCCTCTTCCCAGTGCCAGACCTCTGGGCTGAGGGTCCCACTGTGGGGCTTGGAACTTTCATTCCTGTGGGAGAACCTCTGTAATATAATTATTCTCCAGTTTGTGAGTGTGGGATTTAATTATATCATGAGTCCACCCCTCCTATCCATCTCATTGTGGTTCCTTCTTTATGTCTGTCTTTAGAGGTAGAAGATCTTTTATAGTAGGTTTCAGTCTTTTTCATCAATTGTTGTTCTACAGTTAGGTATGATTTTTGTGTGTTCATTAGAGGAGGTGAGCTTAGGGTCCTTCTACTCTGCCATCTTGGCCACTCTCCTAAAACTCAGAGTCTTAATGTTTCCTATCCTTTTAAATTGCCTTTTTCTTGATTCAGCATTCATTAGATTGTTGTAAAACTTTGTTTTCCAGACTTTTGACAGTGTTGGCTCTGGCAATTTCTGCTTATTTTTCTGATGTTTCTGTCAGGGGTACAGGAGCTTGGAGCTCCCTACTCTGCCATTTTGCTGATATCACTCTTTCGTTTATTCTTTTTGTCGCTATTGCAAGTGGAATTGTGTTCCTAACTTTAAGAGTGTTCATTGCTACTGTATAGAAGTACAATTGTTCTTTTGTGTATTGAACTTGTATCCTGCAATCTTGCTGAGCTTATTTAATAGCTCCTAAAATTTTCTGGTAGACTTTTAAAGACTTTTCTACATACAAGATCATGGCATTCACAAGTAAAGACAGTTTTACTCCTCTTTTCTAATCTGAATGCCCTTTATTTCCTTTTCCAGCCCAATTGTGTGTAGAACTTCTAACACAGTCTTGAATAGAAATGGAAAAAGTGCCCACATTTCCTTGTCTTCTTCCTGATCTTACAGGGGAAGATCACAGTTCTTCACCACTGAGTATGTTAGCTGTGCATAATTCATAGATGCTCTTTATAAGGTTTAGGAAGTCCTCTTCTATTCTTAGTTTGTTGGCCCATTTATGTTTTGTTGTTATTGTCAACTCTATCATTGTACATGTGGCTTCAGGCCTGTGATTTGAAATGAGATAGTAATTTCTAAGCCTAACTTTAGGAACCATGATCTGAGAAAATTCAAGAAATTCATAGAACTTAGGGAAACATTTGTTCTTTCCTCTTATTATAGCAGTATCTTCAAATCCATATCATCTTAAAACTCTAGATTAAAGAAATAAAGGGAAAATACTTTTTATATACCACAAAATTCTGCCTAGTTACTGTTTTTTTCTTCATCTGTTACCTACAAGAGTTCTGGAAAAATCATCTAGATCTATAATCTCAAAAGTATACAAGACAATTAATCCAATAAAAAAGCTATTTATCTTTGCAAATAATTATACTTAGGTTGACATTGATGCCCTTGCTTGACACATAGTCACAAAGTCAATCTACATTCACTCCCTCAAGGATTCTTGAAGAAAGGACATTTAACAGAGCCCCCTCAGTTGTGAATTTCAGTATGTAGTAATATAGGTGGGTTACATGTGTCTCAAGTAGATTTATAAATTATATTATTCAGTTTAACTAAACCAACTTTCCAAACTAGAGTACACCTGAAAATAAATCAAGGATTAAACATAGAATGATACAGTAAGACAAGCAAATAATAAGAACATAGCTGAGCAGACACTTCCAATACTCTTAATACAAGCTCTTCATCAGACATATTAAGGGATTAAAAGACAATAATCTCATCAGATCTGAGAAGACAATGACCAAAAATAAAAAACATCAGGAGGACAATTGAATATAAGTTTACTTCCATTATTGATATCAGTGAATATCACCCTAAGAGTGTATTATGTCTTGAAATATTATCAGATGAAGATTACCAGTATGAAGTCAGCAAAATGGCCATCTATTTAAATATTTTACTCCCTTAATTTTCATCTCCAACATTTATTTTCTGCTTTTATGTATTTTTTGAGGAATACATGACATATACATATATTGTTTGTAAATAATTATGCATTCATAAGGAGTATAGCAGAGGAGGATTTACTGTGACATTAATAAAACTTAAACCTATGTGGGAAGGGGGAGTCTCTAAAGCTTCCAAGACTCTGTCAAGAGCCCTAGCAATGTATTTCCAGCTTCCTAGGTTATAGTAAAATTTACAAAAATGAGATGTTTGAATCACAGTCTGTTCAGATTACTGTTACTTCTTTTCTGACTTCCTCTTCTCACTCTCCTCTGTTACAGTTCTTATTAAGTCAGGTAGTGTTGTGTAGCTATGGGATCTTATAGACTTTCTAAAAGGCTTTAGGAGGTACTCACAAGTTCTCCTAAATATGCCCTCTCACCTAATCATGGAATGTCACCCTTTTTTGTAGGGAGGAATATGTTTTGTTTAGCTTTAGTAGCATGTATTTATGTGATTTGCAATCACTGCTGTGTATAGTTAGTTTCTGGCCATCTTTGTGTAGGCATGGCTTCTAAGACTGCTACTGCCAATAGTACTGACATCCAGGCCAAAAATCATATGATAAAAATATGTCCAATGACACATAATCCCAGATTACTTGAATAACAGAGGAGAAGCAAGTTTTGAGATATACAGAGCCAGAAGCCAGTATGTGGAAAAGACTATAGCAATGTATCAAGAAGTAAGTAATATAACTATTATGACATTTTTCTACATTAGTTAGTTTGTGGCATTTGTGATTTTTTTAATTTCAAATAATTATTCACTTAAAAATCTAATATTTATTCATAACTTTGTATAATTTTTCTTAGAGAAATTGTCCCCAAATTGCATAAAGTCCCACAAATCTGCCCTTGAGTATACATGAAAAGATTGTTACTGAAGTATTGTGGGACCAAATGTTTGGAGACTACTGATCCTTCATTGCCACCCCCTCTCCCTGCCCTACTGGTCACCCAATTCAACAAGACTTCCACCCCTACCACTTACTGAAACTCTTCTCACCAGCATCACTGATGACCTCCTCAATGCAAAATATTGTGGCTACTTTTCTCATTTATTTAAAGTAAATAGCATGTAAAGAAAGAATACCTATGCACGTGAAAAGAATGAAAGGTATAGTAGCACATAAAGTAACAAAAAAGTCATTTTCACCCCACTTGCTATTCTGCTCCCCTCATTGGAAATTGTTATGCTAATGAGGCAAAGATGACCTCTACGTATTGGCTCCTAAGTTGTTTATTTCTTCACAGCATCAGGCTGGTACCCCTTAGCTCAAAAGCCTGCCAGCAACAAATTCAAACTTTTACGCATCTGATTCTTTTTTAAATAGCCAAACAAGCAAATTTGGGGGCATTTAGGGCCTGCCTGCTTTACATACTCCGCAAAACCTCACCTAGCATCTGCTAGACTTTGAAAAGATAGAACCTAGGGTAAAAGCCAAAGCCACTGGAGCCTTCAGAGCTGCTGAGCCAGAGATTCCCACTGTGCTACTGAGCAATATTACCTACACACATACGCCCCTCTCCCATCTACTTCTCCTCCAGGTATCCCCTCCCCTCTTCCCTTTGTGGGTGGTGCCCCACTCACTGTAAGATTCCTGGAGGTCTTATATTGGAAGGAACTTCTGCCCTCAGGCCACCCTATTCCAGCGCCACCTGATAAAGCTCGTTGTGTGTTACGGACTCTTGTGGACATAGGTTTCCTTGATCAGCTCCAAATCCTTCAAATCCCTACAGAAGTAACCATTAAGAGCGAAGGGTCCTTTTATACCTCTTCTATATGCAGTTGTGTGTGATTGCAGGTATTTGTATTTCTTCACACATAAATACTTAACATTCTTAACACAAATAGGGTTATACGCTATACAAATACATATCGATGTTCTTTATTTGTTTCAGTATAGTTAATATTCCATAGTACGTTTTCATTTAACTGTTCTCTTCTTGCTATTGCAAATACTGCTCTACATGATCATTTGTGTGGCCAACTTGCTTACAGATACATGTATTTCTGAAGGACAGATTCATAGATGCAGAGTTTTGAGGCAGTGACACACAGTGACAAAAGCACAGATGGGAAGAACAAAAGAAAGGAGAGTTGAGAAAAATATTAACTAATGATTAGTCAGGTGCAGCATCACAGGAAGACACAGGCCTCAGGGTCAAATGTGTTTTGGGGATAAATAGCACCAGTATGGGCTGACGAAAGCAGGACGTTTTATCCTGAATATTTAAATCTATAGACTCAAAGAACTTCTTTGAAACAAAAATCTCTGTGGTATTTGGGAACCCAGAGCTGTGGAGCTTTTTCACCGTAATGGGTGGCTTTGGCATGCTGTCACTGTGGGGTGGGCTTTTGGGCAAGGGACAAAATGAGAACGGCCCGAGGACCGAGATGAGAGGGCCCTTCCCGTGACTTCAGTGACACTGCTGAAGCCAGGGGAAAATGTAGTTGTCCTAGTGTGGGAGTTGAGAAGACTTATTTGTGCACATTTGTGAGATACCTCCTGAGCCTTCTAGAAAGGGTTGTGTAGGGTTTTGTGAGTGAGAGTGAGTCAGAGGAACACCTGTTAACTGAAGTTCGGAGATTTCAGAGAAGATGGGAGCTACTGGACGGAGGTTCTCAACTTTGATGGCACCTCATGATCACCTAATGAACTTTGGAAAAAACACTGAATTCCAGGTACACCCCAGACCAACTAAGTTAGACTCTTTTAGGTACGGGACTCCAGCATCAGAAGTTTATAAAATTTCCTAGGTGGTTCCAATGTGTAGATAGGTTCAGAATCACTGACCTAAAGGCTCTGCAATAGTTCTCAAATTGTGGCCCCTAAACACAGCATCACCTGGTAACTTGTTAGGACAGCAAATTCTCAGACCTTATCTCAGATACGCTGAATCAGAAATTCAGTTTAATAAGCCTTCCAGGTTATTCTGATGCACACTAAAGTCTGAAAGTCACTGGGCTAATGCAACCAGGAATCACCATTACCACCAACGAGTGTTTATCCATCACTAGGAATTAAAGAATATTGGGGGCCTCCCTGGTGGCGCAGTGGTTGAGAGTCCGCCTGCGGATGCAGGGGATACGGGTTCGTGCCCCGGTCCAGGGGGGTCCCATGTGCCGCAGAGCGGCTGGGCCCGTGAGCCATGGCCACTGAGCCTGCGCATCCAGAGCCTGTGCTCCACAACGGGAGAGGCCACAACAGTGAGAGGCCCGCGTACCACAAAAAAAAAAAAAAAAAAAAAGAATATGGATTTTACCAAGTAAGACTCACGCGTGGGACACTCTCGAGTTATCATTTTGTCAGATTCTCTCCATCTTCCCCTGATCACTATAACTGATTCATTTCCTGGATTTGTAGTAGTTACTTATTGTCAGCAAATAACTAAATTTATGGGTATTAAAATCTGTGGTGAATACTGAATGACTATACTTCCCTGAAAACAGTAGAGACTGCCACTTGTTAACAAATACTTTTCAATCAAGCATCTCTCTTGGGTTAAGTATTTTGGACTTAGCAATGACTTCCCGCATCCTGCAGGTGAAAGTGTTGCCTTTTCCCCTAGAGTTCCTTCTTCCTTCAGTATGATTCATTAACTGAAATGGGAAATTGCTTGTACTCATCTGTAATTATATCTTATGATTAGCGCTGCCTTTCCCCACGAGCTCACAGAGAATATATGTAGAGGGTAGGGAACTTTAATTCTTCCACAGTGAATCAATCCATCACTAATTGTTCCACCTTGAAATAAAAATGCTACAGGGCTAAGGCTCTGGAGAACACATTGCCTTTATACCAAGAAATGAGTCCGTTTTCCTTTAGGCAATGACAGTTTGCTCCAGTGGAAATTTAGGAATGTCAGAATATCTACATTTTCTTTTCCTTATGTTTTAAGTCTCTTCTACATCATGCACCATGTTTTTACACGTAATATTTCCTAAACTCCAGTGTATTCTTTTTTTTTTTTTTTTTTTTTTTTGTGCGGTACGCGGGCCTCTCACTGTTGTGGTCTCTCCCGTTGCGGAGCACAGGCTCCAGACGCGCAGGCTCAGTGGCCATGGCTCACGGGCCCAGCCGCTCTGCGGCACGTGGGATCCTCCCAGACCGGGGCACGAACCCGCGTCGCCTGCATAGGCAGGTGGACTCTCAACCACTGCGCCACCAGGGAAGCCCTCCAGTGTATTCTTAGGTTGTTGGAATAGTATGCATTCCTATTTGTATTCTTCTCCAAAATGCTATTTTCTAAATTCTCTCTGCTATCCATGGAAACCGAGGAGCCCATTTTTTAAAATTGTATTTTATCATTCAACTTTATCACAAAGATAAAAAATGTGTTCGCCTTGAAATACTCAATGCCCAAACTACCTCTCTCCAACACAGCTCTAAACTGCATTTGGAAAACAAGCTTCAGAGGAAACATCCCCCCCACCCCGACCTACATTGGTGTCCTTGCTCCTTTTGCTACTCAAATTTATACCCTTGAGTTAGGAATATAAATATAAATATCTTTCTAGGATCTTCCATAGTGGTCCAGTGGCTAAGACTCTGCACTCCCAATGCAGGGGGCCTGGGTTCAATCCCCGGTCAGGGAAGTAGATCCCACATGCCGCAACTAAGAGTCCACATGCTGCAACTAAAAATAAAGATCCTGCATGCCGCAACTAAGAGCCAGTGCGGCCAAATAAATAAATAAATAAATATTAAAAAATATATATCTTTATAATGATCAAATTCACAAAAAGGGGGAGGGGGGTACCACACTCTTCAGGCACTAGGTGCTGCCAGAAGAAAGGGCCCTTGTGCTTTGAGAACAGTAGATGGTAAACAGGACTCAGCGCTGTTTGAATCAGCACCCTGGAGAGCACGCATTCCTGCCAACACCGTCATTATCATTGTGACTCAGTGAGAAAACCACTTGGGCCCAATTTGTTTTATTTGACTGGTTTCTCCTCCCTCCCAACTCTACCTCCTTTGAGGGCCCACGTTCAGACAGTTTCACCAGCAAAAGTTAGACAAAGGTCCTCTTCCCTGAGGCTTCAGCTGATCCCTGGCGGGACCCTGAACACAGAATCCAGCTAACCTGGACCAAGCCTGAGTCAGAACACCTCAACAATCAATAGTTAATTGAAGATGCTCTGTTAGCTAACTCCTGAAAAACAGTAGACCTGGCTTTTTTTTTTTTTAATGTTTATTTATTTATTTATTTATTTAGGCTGCGTTGGGTCTTCGTTGCTGCACACCGGCTTTCTCTCTAGTTGTGGCGAGTGGGGGCTACTCTGTCACAGTGCTCAGTCTTCGCATTGCGGTGGCTTCTCTTGTTGCGGAGCATGGGCTCTAGGCACATGGGCTTCAGTAGTTGCAGAACGCAGGTTCAGTAGTTGTGGCGCACAGGCTTTGTTGCTCCACAGCATATGGGATCTTCCTGGACCAGGGATCGAACTCATGTCCCCTGCATTGGCAGGTGGATTCTTAACCACTGAGCCACCGTGGAAGTCCCTGGCATATTTTAAAAAATACTCATCATATAGGACTTTATCATATGCTTATCCACTTTAGCAGGCGGGCAGAAGATTATAGAAAAAATGAAAGAACAATGGGAGATCATGTTTGGGGAGAGACACTGTTATGCATGCCTGACCTTTCAAATGCACAGCATATATCAGTTTCCTCTTGCTGCTGTAATAAACTACCGCAAACTTAGCAGCTCAAAACAACAAAAATTTATTCTCTTACAGTTCTGTGGGTCATACATCCAACATGGGTCTCACTGGCCTAACAGCAGGATTGACAGGGCTGCATTCTTTTCTGGAGGCTCTAGGGAAGGATCCGTTTCCTTTCTCATTGGGTTGTGGACAGAATTCAGTTCCTGTGGTTGTAGAACTGAGGTCTTTGCTTCCTTGATGGATGTCAGCTAAAGGTCATTCCTAGCCTCTAGAGGCTACTTGCATTCCTCAGTTCATGGCCCCCTTCCTCCATCTCCAAAGCCATCAATGGCAGGTCGAGTCATGCTTTGAATCGCTCCTCCTTCTTCCATCTCATCTCTCTAAGCCACACTTCTGCCTCTCTTTTCTTCTTTTCTCATGTGATGAGATTGGGTCCACCAGGTAATTCGTGATAATCTCCCCATCTCAAGGTCCTTAATTATGTCTACAAACTCCTTTTTACCATATAACACATTCACTGGTTCTGGGGATTAGAACATGGACATCTTTGGGGCGGCAGGGTGGGGGGTGGGGCCATTATTCTGACACCACGCACGAGCAGAGACCTAAGATGGAAAAGGCTACTCAGCGAAGAAATTTCAGGTTTGGTGACAACAGGAGAAACGCTGAGAAAGGCAGCTGGCCCTTCCAGATATAAAGGGGTTACAGGCTTTCTCCTGTACCAGGATTTTAGCTTCCAGGCTTCTGCAGACTCTGTGTCTGCCCCTGTGCCCTCCTTGATTTCTGTAGTTCAAGGAGAAGTTCTTAAACTGTGGGCTGTCTTGGTGAGAAAAGCACAATATTCATAGATGAAAATAGTCATTAAAAATCTATCTATCTGGCTGAAATAAGATCTTGCATCCTTGCACAGTTTTCCACTCTGTAAATAAGTTTTTGGCTTTTATATCTTCTTAACCATGAATTTAAAAACTATAAAAAAGGACAGTAAATCAAAGGCAAAAACAGTGAAGGATTAAAAGAAGATAAAGGAGGTGAGAAAAGGGAGAGTTTTGAAAGCAAAACTTATTATTATTATCATTTTTATTGTTTGGTGCAGAAAGCTGTAAAGCACAAAACAATCTCTAGGAAGTTGGAAATTTTTCTTCTTGTTACTGGCCTTAAGGCATTTTAAAAATAAGCTGTCATAAACTGACAAATATCACTCTGGGGAAATGGAGCACAGAAAGAAGTGGTCCATGTCAAAACACACACTTATTCAAAAGAAAACAATTCTGTAGAGTTATTCATATGCTGCACATCTAAGCTTTGATATCACCAAGTTAGCCTAAACTTACATGTTTTCCCCTGAGGATCATATAATGTTTCCTTTATTACTGATAAATGGAATATTGCCTGCCATATTAGTAAAAAAGGATGTCACAGACTTCGGAGATTGCACCGCCTCCAAGGTGAGCCGGTGAGCCCTGAGGGGACTCAGGAAGGAAACAGAGAACACCTGCCGTGTAGCAGCCATCAGGCTGCAGCCACTCCCTTGGGTGAGCCCTGAGGGAACTCAGGATGTGGAAACGCAGGATACTGGCCCCAGATAACCGAGGTGCGTATCAACGGAATGATTTCGGTAATCCCAGAGTCTTGCAACTTCCCATATATAGAAAAGCGATAAACTCCTGAACTTGATCTCTCTGATTTTCTTTTATTAACGATAATCTTTTGTTGTTCAGACTACCCGCCCTTTGTTGCAAAGCTCCTATATATCCTGGCTCCCCGCCCCTCGCCTCCTCGGAGCAGTTCTCTAGGGGTTACTCGAAATGCTGCCTCCCGGGCTTGAAGTTCTAAACATTCCCAGCGAATAAAACATAACTCTCAACTTTTAGGTTGTGAAAACATCTCTTAGTCGACATTACCTATATTTCATGATTCTAACGTTAAATAAAAACTAAGCCCTTGACTTGATCTTGTGTCTCCATAGGCAGCTATTATAATGAATCCCGTCCAAAACTAAAGTATTAACGCAGGTGCCATACTCCAGTCAAGAGGCTCACTTCTGTCTGGGCTACTGTTCCCAGCACCACCCACCCCCACCCTACCCAGGAGGGGGTGCTGGGCTCCTGCAGGAGGGCAGGGACGTGAACAGGAGGGGGCTGACCCCTCTTCCATCTCGTGCATTAGATTCAAGTTACTGCGTCTCGGCTTCCCCCCTCCACGTGAGGCTCCTGTCGCCTTTCTTCCCTCCTCTTCCTCCTTCACCTTCCTTGCGGTACTGTTGGTGTAGAAACTGCTAGAGAACGTTGCTGAGTTCAGAGACGACCGCACCGCCTTACTGAGCACAAGCACGATAGAGCGTCCACAAACACCAGGTCAAGAAAGTGTTCATTTTGCCATGCCTCTGCCCGTCACTGGAATTAACCATTCTTCTCTCTGTGCCCCCAATAAATAAATAAATAAATATATATATTTTACAACTTTATTGGAGTATAATTGCTTCACAATGGTGTATTAGCTTCTGCTCTACAACAAAGCGAATCAGTCATACATATACATCTGTCCCCAATCGATATATTTGACGCGTCTCTTGTAACAGGGAAGAGCCAGTTCTGACTCCGTGTTGGATCTGTTTCTTTTACGTTAACCTCCGCGTTTCATTGCTTTTGTTATTATAACGACTGTCTATAGCTGTAAGCATACATCATGGCCTGCCACGGGGCACCCTGCCCCTCTGTACGGGGGTTAGCGTGCACTGTGTCAAGTAGCTTCAACCGAGGAGGTCAGCAGAAGACCCAGACCGGCAATCCAGGTCCTTGTGACAGCAAGCCAAGCATTGCAGACTACCGCTTCGGGCTTGAGCGCAAAGCAGAGTTTATTACGGCATCGTTACACTCTCAGAGGGAGAGTGCGGGCTGTTTCTGCAAAGTGAAACGAGCCCTCCTGTACGGGCTTAAGGGTGTTTATAAGGAGCCTTCCGTGAGGAGGTGGGCGCAGTCCTGGGTGAGCGACGGAGATCATGATTTGTTTGACACTCCGAGCTCTGCAATACGTTCATCATTGCGCATGCCCGTACCCTTGATTCGCTAAGACAAGCCCAGGGGGCGGGGGCAAAACCACATGCAGATTTTATTATAGTGATGGTATAATGAGTTTAGGTTTACGATAGGTCATACGCCTGTCTAGTCTGGGCATGCGCAGCCCGGGGAAGTGCCCTCAGGGTACTGTGCTCCCTCTTTATCAGGATACGTTGCCCACCAGCCGACTGTAGTTTTGCCCATCCTGGGTGGGGTGAGGGGAGGGTCCCCAGATGGTTGGGGTGTGACTTGACGACTCCCTTTCTTGTCTTTTCACCATTGTCACCTCCTTGCTGCTAATGTCTGACTGACTACCTAACATTTCCTCACCTCGTCCCCCTCTCCGTTCTATAAAAGAAACTGGCATCCAGACCGCCCCCCAAAAAAAAAGATGGGTTTGGGGAAACCATAGTCCACCATCTTCTCAGTCTGCCGGCTTTCCAAATAAAGTCTCTAGTCCTTGCCTCAACACCTCATCTCCCAATTGATCGGCCTGTCGTGCAGTGAGCAGAGTAGACTTGGACTTGGTGACACTCTTTCAGTTTATCTGGTGCAGTTTTTCCTTGACTGTTGAGACATGGAGCATTGTGGATCCACCCACATTGTCCCAGGGAAATGTACTTTGTAAGCAGATCTCTGAATTTATTTCAGGTAGACCTCTGCATTGTTTCCAACTGCTTGGCTCAACAGTGTGCTGTATATGGAGTAAAGATGCCCCTGTATAGTGGCCCTCGGTTGTTTACTTCTTACCAGTAGACCAGGAGCACTAAGGCCTAGCCCTGAGCCCACTGACACCAAATTCAAATTCTTACATATCCAAGCGCTTTAAGTGTATCCCAATAAGCATATTTTTAGCTCTTTAGAGCCTGTCTGCTTTGCATACCCAGTGAAACTGCACATGGCATCTGACCTGCAGTCAGCGTCATGAGGTAGCCCTCTGAAGCACTTAGTCAAAGGGCACAGAGCATGACTGCTGGCCACGCACCCACCAAAATGCTTTGCAATTGGGACTGTACCCGTGTACACCACACACACACACCCTTCATGCACAGAGGCAGTTTACTTTCCACTGTGCTGGGGCCTGAGTTTCCTTCACTGACCAGTCCTGCTAATTCCACCCAGCCTGATCCAGGTGGAGAGGGTAGACGGTGGCAAGGCACTCTTTCCAGCCTTTTGCTGTGAAACAAGTTGGCTTCATTCTCCACTCAGACTGTCGCATTTATTCTTGGGCTTGGAAGAGATAGTCTGCCACTATCTTAACACGTCTCCTCCCTGGGCAATAGCAGGTGGGGCTTGTGTGGGGACACGTGGATGCTCTGAATCTTGGCTGCCTCAAAAAGGGAGGCCTTTGCCACCAGGGCTGCCATACGTCCTACAGGGTCATGAAAGCCAAAGTTGAAAGAGCTCTTAAAGACACCAGCCCTGGGGCGGCCAGGATGACTCAGCCATTGACTCAGTGTGAGTCTGGATGTGTTCCCTGAGGGCCTGTGTCCCACCAGAGCAGTGCTCCTGCTTTCCACCTGAATAGAGCTGATGGGGAAGAACCTCTCCTCTGGGCCTCTGCCCACTTACAGTGGTCGGAGGGGTGCCTGGGGCTCTGCTTCAGCCTAGATGACATGTGAGTACATCACTGACACGTGTCCAGTGCTCTGGATTTAGGAAACACCAACAACTGCAAAAATAAAAAAGAAGGGAGAAAAAAGTTCACTCTGGCTTGTATGCCCCATGCGGGTAGGGCCTCTACCTGCCTTTTAGTCACAATTCCTCCACCCAGCCGCCTCACAGATTCTCAACAGACTTGTACTGAAAGAATGAAAAAAGCTAGAGGCCCTCTGACTGCACCTGTGGGGTCTGGCCAGGATGCAGGCAGGCCTGGTGGTGGAGCTCATGGACTTCCAGTTCCTGAGAAGGATTGAGGCACCCTCCTCCCCACTCCCCCGCCCCAACCCAAGAAGGAGGGCCCTGGGGAAGCACCATAGGTTGGTATTCATGTGCCAGCCCTGTATCCACTGCCAGGGGCCCTGGAGAGGATCTAATCTCATTGACTTGGGGCAGTACCATCAGCAACCTGTTAGGAGCCAAGGCTCAATTAAACCTCCTATTTATATAGGCATAAAAACAAACTGCCATGAGGAATCTGCAGGCCATGTACAAAATCCCGTCTTCAGGTACATTTTTCTTCTCTCTTGTTAAAGTTCGGACTGTGGCTTCCATTTCAACACTGTTTAAGAAAGCTCTCCTGGCAGGGCCACTGAGTT
This sequence comes from Mesoplodon mirus, assembly GCF_964341445.2. Taxonomy (NCBI): domain Eukaryota; kingdom Metazoa; phylum Chordata; class Mammalia; order Artiodactyla; family Ziphiidae; genus Mesoplodon; species Mesoplodon mirus. Next base: position 113,251,505 of record NC_138984.1, on the reverse strand, counting down.
TGTAAAGAGTTGGTTCCCTCGGTGGGGTTGTCACCTTTGCTCTGGCTTCTCGTTTTAATTACATTTAATCCCCATACTTGCTGCACCTCAGAAAATACCCATTAGGAAACAAATAAAATATAAACCTTATGTTTCCAATTTTATTAGAAAATGTTTTCTTTATAGTTTATGCCCATTTGAAAATGCTACCTACATGATTTTGAAACCGTGCAACCCAGATTGGGACTTGAACCCACGTGCCAGGACTCGAATCCCGCCAAAACCCAGATTGGAACTTTTAATTGACATCACACACCTGGTCTCTGGACTTACTGAAGCTCAGCTTCTTGATATCTCGTCAGAAAGAATTCAGTGAGAGACAAAGTGATAGGTAAGAAGTAAATTTATTTAGAGAGAAACACAGTCCACAGAGAGAGTGTGGGCCGTCGCAGAAAATGAGAGGCATCAGGGTACGGGGTTGTCAGTTTCTATAGGGGTAGGTAATTTCATAGGCTAATGGGAAGAGTATTCCAGCTATTTTGGGGAAGGGGTGGGTATTTCCAGGAATTGGACCACCGCCCACTTGACCTTTTATGGTCTTGGAACTGTCAAAGCACCTGTGGGTGTGTCCTTTAGCTGATGTGTTACAATGAGCATATACTGAGGCTCAAGGTCTAGTGAAAGTCAACTGGTCTGCCATCTTGGACCAGTTTATATCATGTCCTCAAGGGACTATGTCATTCTTTTAAATGTTGTCCCCTGCCTCCTTCCCTCCTGTTTCAATTTCTATATCTTCTGAAGTGATTTTAAAAATAGTTTAAAACCCTAGATATTTCCAAATTTCCCCTGAAGGGGAAGTGAGCTGGGCCACTGTGGCAGAGCCGGCTGAGCAGGGCACCCACCCATGGCCTCCAGCAGAGGTGTTGCTAATTTCTCCAACAACTTTGTGTCTCAGTTTTTGATAGCTTTAAAAAATTACTGAAAATATGGAAGACTGACAATGACTGAGAAATAATATTATTAGATTATGTAATAAAAATAAAGAGACAAGGGCTTCCCTGGTGGCGCAGTGGTTGAGAGTCCGCCTGCCGATGCAGGGGACACGGGTTCGTGCCCCGGTCCGGGAAGATCCCACATGCCACGGAGCGGCTGGTCCCGTGAGCCATGGCCGCTGAGCCTGAGCGTCCGGAGCCTGTGCTCCGCAACGGGAGAAGCCACAACAGTGAGAGGCCCGCGTACTGCAATAAATAAATAAATAAATAAAATAAAAAAATAAAGAGACAATAAATAATGCCAAACTAATCATTAACAGAAGCCTGAAACAGATTTTTTTGTTTTATTACTTTAATGGCTGAAGATTAGTACATGAAAGAAATGTATAAGCAGCTGCTTTATTCAAACATAAAACCTGTATTTGAAAAATATTTAAAATAATTGTATCTCAATTTGGATTCACTTTCATCGCTTGTATATTTCAATTAATGTCGCATAGTAGGTAATTGTCCTATATGCCTTGGAAAAACTTATCAATGAGACAAAGCCAAAAGAGTTTCTTCAGTTAGAAGGAACATTCACAAATGAGCTGCCACTGATCCTTAAACTTCAGGTGTGACTGACCTCCAAGCTTCCCGTAGGTGGCGCCCAGAACATGTCTAAGTCACTGTGGGCCAGGGCTCTCTCCAGGGCCAGAATTGTGTCAGAAGTCCCCCAGGGTGGGACCAGCCATGAGAGCCAGACCTGGGCCCCTGGCTGGGCTCCAGGAGACGGTGGAGAGGCCGGCTGGCTGCTGTCCCACACAGCACAGACTCTGGGAGGGGTGCTGGATGCTCCATTTGGAGAAGGAGAAAGGCCTAACCCACCGGTGAAGGCAAAGTAACAGTGAGAAGTACGGCGGTCCTTGGTTCTCCACTTCAGTGGAGATGGGGGGAACCTACCACAGAAGGCACCAAAGATAATAACTGAGGGAAAGAGCGGAGAATTAAAAGACAAAGGAATGTGAATAATTGCTGAAAATACAAAGATACCTCATCACCTTTCCTGTTATCTTCCTCTTCCTTACCAAGAGGTGTCTGTCACATTCCCACTAAGCAGAGGGGGCCACCTGGAGCCTGGCACAGATGACTCATGACTGTGCAATGGTCAACAAGGGGAGGAACACACCCCGAGTCCCATCATGTCACTGTGTCATCTGCAATGTCACACAGAAGCCGGGAAACGACAGCGACCCCCTTGCCTGGCTTCCTGGCCTCACCTTTGCTGGAGTCCCACCTCCCCCGGCCTCCATGCACTACTGCAGCTCCCAGGGCTGGGACTTGTTAGGGGAGCATTCGGGGACCGCTACGCGCAGGTCACAGGTCTAGTACTTTACATTCACAGTGCCAGGCAGCACCGGGGTAACCTTTTGAGTGAAGCATTATTTTTATTTGGCACTTGGGAAAACTGAGGCTCCAACAAGAATGAGCTGCCCTGCTGTTGGAAAGTAGTAGAGCCTGGCTTCAGCCCAAGACCCTCGGACACACATCATGCCCCGCTTCCATGATGCAACTGGAAAGAGGGCAGCTGAGTCTGGACTCATGCCGGTCCTGTGCTCCCTCGTCACCTGGGGAATAGGTATGACAATAGCACTGATGGTAATCACCAGGGATTGGTGTGGAGTCCAACAGCGGTCTGGGAAGGGGCTGTAAGATGGCCTTACAGCCATTTCCTGTCACCACTGAGACCCACAGAGCATCCCTCCTAGAGCGGAGGAAGAGGCCGCCTCCCACCTGCTGAGGCAAAGCAGGTCCCCTATTCACTAAGGTTGAGCTGCTCCCCCAGGTCCAGCACACAAGAAAGTGATGTCTACAATTACAAGCGGACCTCAGAGAAATTGTGGGTTACGTTCCAGACCACTGCAATAAAGCAAATATTGCAGTAAAGTGAGTCACACAAATGTTTGGTTTCCCACTGCATATGAAAGTTATATTTACACTGTACTCTATTAAGTGTGCAGTAGCGTTTTTGTCTCAAAAAAACATGTAATACCTTATTTTTAAAATTATCGCTAACCATCATCTGAACCTTCAGCGAATCATAGTAGTAACATCAAAGATCACTGAACTCAGACCATCATAACAAATATTAAAATAACGAAAAAGTTTGAAATCTTGCAAGAATTACCAAAAGGTGACACAGAGACAGAAAGGGAGCAGATAAGGTTGGAAAAATTGTACCAACAGATTGCTTACTGCACAGTTGCCACAAACCTTCAATTTGAAAAAAAAAAATGCAATACCTGTGAAGTGCAATAAAGCAAAACACAATAAAATGAGGTATGCCTGTATGTGACTGTGACAAAAATCTGCCAACTAATGTCTAGCCTCCCCATCTCCGACAAAACCTGTGCTGGCTGCTGATCTGCCTTCTGCCTGTAAGCCCATCAGGTAACCATGCGAGCGCGAAGCTGGTCCTCATCTACCTGCTGATCATACCACACGACCCCATCTACGCTCGCTCACCCCACTGCCAGGTGGCAGAAAGTGATGCCCACACCCTGTCCCTGAGGGTGTGATTACTGATGTAGAATAACAAACACATTTCAATATACTAAGGCAAAAAAATTACAAAGTTGTTTTGAGAGTATATTTTCATACATTACCATTTATACATCTTGTTGAAATAAAATTTATATTTTAAGGCAGGGCAAGAAAAAAATTAAACATAAAATTCTCTCTGTGTGTTTGTTTGGGCTTCTCCCTCCCTAATGTGCAGAGTGCACCAGACCTCCACAAAGATGGGAGTGCCTGCTCAGCTGTAAAGATCATTTTTTTTTCTTCTTTCTTCTGACGCTAGCAGTTTACCTTCTTAAAAGAATAGTGTTCTTTCCCAGCTCTGTAGGGGGTCGTGGTGACTTCCTGCTCGCTTTGTATGTGCTTACCTGGACTATGTATCCTTGGTGAACTTTATGTAAAATATCAGTATGTCATTTTGATGTACCATCCTTTGTCTCAGAAATGTACATGACTATGCCTCCTAACAGACGGAACAGTTCTCAGAGCTTTCTGAGAATCTGCTTCCTGTGTTATAATCCTCAGTTTGGCTCAAATAAAATTCTCCGTTTTCTTCTTAACTTGATAGTTAACTGAATTTTCATTGACATTTTCTTTGTGTAGTCTTCAGGATATCAGAGACACCCGCCAGAGGACACCTGGAGTCCACCCCAAACCAGTTCTTGGTACAAGCAGGGACCCTTTGAGCCTCACCTATTTCTTGGTATCCTTCAGGTGCTTTGGTGAGTTCTGATATCCAGACATCATTACTTTAAATGACGTCCTGAATTTTACTCGAGCTGTTTTTCTTGGGACTTGGAATCCTAAGAGGGTACCAGTACAATTCCTAGGCAGGGACCTAAGGGGAAATTCCTAGGCAGGGACCTCGGGGGAAATTTGGAGTGAATTGGGTTGGCTGTCCTTTTTAAAACTTGGCTTAAATTGGAAAGATTATGTATATATGGTCTGAACAAACTGCTAGTGAAATGAGAGACTGAGCCTGCTCAGCTCCAAAGAAAAGGGACATCTCCTCCTCTGACCACAAGGCATTCTCAGGTGACTGAGACCCTAGCGGAAGTGTCTGAGGATCAACCCTCGTGATGTGTAGCAGTCCCACAGAGAATCCCACTACAACTATTAAGTAAATTCTGCCCCCCAGGGGGCATAATAAAGGATGATCACCTGGTGCCCTGAGCACCCACGGCAGTTTTAGACTGTTAGAGGGAGAAATCAAGACACATAAGAGAGTCAAACCAACCCAAGGGTAACTCCTTGGGGAGCTAGACTCAGAAGCAGCGCACATTTGATTCATCACACTGTCCTCAGAAAGTTGTTCAGATCATATCTGAATTAGGCTGTCAAATTAATAACGGGAAATCATGCCTCAAAGACTGAACAGCTCCCGGATGGGCAGCCACTCACTGGAACTTCAGCTGGCTTCATGGATGGAGCTCTCTTGACATTCTAGAGAAAGCCAGCTTGATAAAACACCTTTTCAAAATTCTGATCTGGAGAAAATAAAAGTATTCCTAGGAGAAAACTTGAAGTTATAACATCACCTGAGACTACAGCCTTAGCTCAATTAATAGAACTTAAAACTGAAAGGAAGAAGAAAAAAAAAAAAAGGAAATGGGCTTTTTAAAACTCAGGCAGGAAAATTATGAGATCTCTGTGTCTCTGGATATATATAGTCTGTGTGTATGTTTTAAGTATGATGTGCCCCTACTTTAAGATGGTATTATCAAAATTAATTTGTAAAAGAGCTCTCTTTAACTGACTTAAAAGTAAGTGCTTACAAATTTTGATTTGTACAAATCAATTATTTCTACATGTAACTTGGGTAACTAAATGTAACACAAACTAGCCCCAAAATTTAAAGGATCACCTGATCTAGGATTATGCCTTTTTTTTTTTTAATGTATTTATTTGGCTGTGCTGGGTCTTAGTTGGGGCATGTGAACTTTTAGTTGCAGCATGTGGGATCTAGTTCCCTGACCAGGGATCGAACCCAGGCCCCCTGCATTGGGAGCACAGAGTCTTAGCCACTGGTCCACCAGTGAAGTCCCTAGGATTATGCTTTAATGAATAAAAACAAGTTTAAATCGAGGCTTTAATTAATATAAAAGTCTTTAGAGTCATCAAGTATAATACTTTTATTGTACCTAGGTTTACTGAAAGTCAATAAGCTCACGTCATCTGTGTTACAAAATTTTTCAACAAGATAATTAATGGTATGATGATATTTTCATAAATAATAAAATAAAGATAAGTGGGACAAAAGCTTTTGGGTGAACTCTTTAATAATAATATGTTATATGATAGAAGCAGAGAAAGCTTTCGACAAAATTCAACACCCATTTATGATAAAAACCCTGCAGAAAGTAGGCATAGAGGGAACTTTCCTCAACATAATAAAAGCCATATATGACAAACCCACATCGTCCTCAATGGTGAAAAACTGAAATCATTTCCACTAAGATCAGGAACAAGACAAGGTTGCCCACTCTCACCACTCTAATTCAACATAGTCTTGGAAGTTTTAGCCACAGCAATCAGAGAAGAAAAAGAAATAAAAGGAATCCAAATTGGAAAAGAAGAAGTAAAGCTGTCACTGTTTGCAGATGACATGATACTATACACAGAGAATCTTAAAGATGCTAGCAGAAAACTACTAGAGCTAATCAATGAATTTGGTAAAGTAGCAGGATACAAAATTAATGCACAGAAATCTCTGGCATTCCTATACACTAATGATGAAAAATCTGAAAGTGAAATTAAGAAAACGCTCCCATTTACCATTGCAACGTAAAGAATAAATTATCTAGGAATAAACCTACCTAAGGAGACAAAAGACCTGTATGCAGAAAATTATAAGACACCGATTAAAGAAATTAAATATGATACAAATAGATGGAGAGATATACCACGTTCTCAGATTGGAAGAATCAACATTGTGAAAATGACTCTACTATCCAAAGCAATCTACAGATTCAATGCAATCCCTATCAAACTACCATGGGCATTTTTCACAGAACTAGAACAAAAAATTTCACAATTTGTATGGAAACACAAAAGACCCCAAATAGCCAAAGCAATCTTGAGAAAGAAAAACAGAGATGGAGGAATCAGGCTCCCTGACTTCAGATTATACTACAAAGCTACAGTAATCAAGACAGTATGGTACTGGCACAAAAACAGAAATATAGATCAATGGAACAGGATAGAAAGCCCAGAGATAAACCCATGCACATATGGTCACTTTATCTTTGATAAAGGAGGCAAGAATATACAGTGGAGAAAAGAGAGCCTCTTCAATAAGTGGTGCTGGGAAAACTGGGCAGCTACATGTAAAAGTATGAAATTAGAGCACTCCCTAACACCATACAAAAAAATAAACTCAAAATGGATGAAAGACCTAAATGTAAGGCCAGACACTATCAAACTCTTAGTGGAAAACATAGGCAGAACACTCTATGACATAAATCAGAGCAAGATCCTTTTTGACCCACCTCCTAGAGAAATGGAAATAAAAACAAAAATAAACAAGTGGAACCTAATGAAACTTAAAAGCTTTTGCACAGCAAAGGAAACCATAAACAAGACCAAAAGACAGCCCTCAGAATGGGAGAAAATATTTGCAAATGAAGCAACTGACAAAGGATTCATCTCCAAAATTTACAAGCAGCTCATGCAGCTCAATATCAAAAAAACAAACAACCCAATCCAAATATGGGCAGAAGACCTAAATAGACATTTCTCCAAAGAAGATATACAGATTGCCAACAAACACATGAAAGAATGCTCAACATCATTAATCATTAGAGAAATGCAAATCAAAACTACAATGAGATATCATCTCATGCCGGTCAGAATGGCCATCATCAAAAAATCTAGAAACAATAAATGCTGGAGAGGGTGTGGAGAAAAGGGAACCCTCTTGCACTGTTGGTGGGAATGTAAACTGATACAGCCACTATGGAGAACAGTATGGACGTTCCTTAAAAAACTAAAAATAGAACTACCATATGAGCCAGCAATCCCACTACTGGGCATATACCCTGAGAAAACCATAATTCAAAAAGACTCATGTACCAAAATGTTTATTGCAGCTCTATTTACAATAGCCAGGACATGGAAGCTACCTAAATGTCCATCGACAGATGAATGGATAAAGAAGATGTGGCACATATATACAATGGACTATTACTCAGCCATAAAAAGGAACGAAATTGGGTCATTTGTAGAGATGTGGATGGACCTAGAGACTGTCATACAGAGTAAAGTAAGTCAGAAAGAGAAAAACAAATATCGTATATTAATGCATATATGTGGAATCGAGAAAAATGGTACAGATGAACCAGTTTGCAGGGCAGAAATAGAGACAGAGATGTAGAGAACAAACGTATGGACACCAAGGGGGGAAAGTGGCAGAGGGGGGAGGTGGTGTGATGAATTGGGAGATTGGGATTGACATGGATACATTAATATGTATAAAATAGATAAGTAATAAGAACCTGCTGTATAAAAAAATAAAATAAAATTCAAATATAAGAAAAAATATATAACTAGCAAAATATTACTTTTATAGAAAGAATGATTAGATTCAAAGTCAAATCAGAGAAAAATGTTAAGAAAAATAGAATTAAAACATAGATAGCCATGACAAACACGACAAGTTATAGGCCAGTGACTAATGCTGGGAAATGCAGGGCGCGGTCTTTTGCAAGTCTTGCACAGGCCAGTCCATCAGATAGCACGTAGCGAGCTCCTTCACTCCGAGGCCCCTGCTTCCACCCTCTCCAGCTCCCTACACTTTATCTCTTGATTTGTTTAGTTTCGGGTTTTTCATTAGAAGAATCTCCTGCAATTTTACCTCTCTTACCCAGCACTATTTTCAGTTTTCCATATTCCCTTCCAGGAAGAGGCCACTTAAATGAGGCTATTTGCATGCGTATTTTTCCATGGTTGTTGTTATCATGCAGATAGTTTGCATATGGCTTTATTTCATTCAATATTAGATCAGAAGCATTCTCCATGTTGCATATAGTTTTCATTTTTAAGGGTTAGTTGTTTCCATTTTTTTAAACTAAATATTATTGGACACATAGCTCTTGCCTTCTACTGAACTTTTAGGGGTTTGGGGGAATAAATTCAGGTAAGTGGCAAAAATGGGTCAGAGCATATAAATTTTCATCAATTCTTAATTGTCCACACCCACTAACCTTGAGGCTTCTTAGCCCATAAAAATGATGATCACCTTTGTTCTTATATGCAAAAAACGTTTTCAAAGAAAGGGATAAAAAAACACTCAGTGGAAAAACGACAAAGGATATGAATGTTATCTCAGAGAAGAAGAAATACATTTGGCTATAGGCATATGATAAATTCTCAACCTCATTCATCATTAAAAATTTGCAAATTCAAGCAAAAAAAAAAAGATACCTAGCAAGGTCTGAAAAGTTTGAGGAAGGTAAGCTTGGGGAAAGAGCCACTTTCATTAAATTTCTGCAGACATGTCAATTGACAAGATTTTAGGGGACGATGATTTGACAATCTCTGCCGAAGCTTAAAATGCGTATGCCTTCTGACCCAGCAATTCTACTTCTAAGACGAGATCTTGCAGACTCACAAAAGTACACAAAGGTAAATTAGCAACTGTATTTGTGTCAATATAAGTTTTAATAGTGAAAACTGGAAGTGAAATAGTGAAAACTTTAAATCTCCACCCATAGGAGACCTGGTTGAATAAATCAGGGTACATGTACTTCAAAAGCACTGCCACTGACAGGAGGAGGGGTTTGCAAGTGTAGTACAGACATTTGCCAGGGTCAAACCCAGGAGACGCCGCTGGTGCGTGTAATGTGAGCACAGTTGAGCCCATTTGTATTAGCATGGGGAGAGGGAGGCGTGTATGATTCTTCACTTTATATGCTTCATATTATTTGAATTTTGTATAAAAAGAACATAATACTTTTGAAATATAAAACATTAAAGAAAAAAGGAAGCCTCTTAAGAACAATCAATAACATATATATATATTTTTTTTAATGTATTTAGAAGGAGTCACTTGGAAAATTATTGACGAAGGGACCACAGTATTTTCTTTCTCATTAGAATTTGCCAGTGAGCACATTCTTTTTCCCTTAGTGAAGCCTCTAGTGACTAAAGTATTAGCCTAGTTATCAGAAAACTAGCATTCTGCTGTACTCACTGAATAAGTCACTGGATTCCACACTGTGCTAGAAGCTGGCTGAGAAATAAAAAAATCTTGTCATTTATGGATGAGAAAAATTGCAACACAGAGAATGCGGCTGACTGCCAGAGGGTGTTGAGAATGCAGTCTGGGAATGCTGTCCAGCGCTAGGTCCAGGGTTTCTCTAGCCTTATTCTCCACTGCAGGGGAACAGGACTTGTGTGCCAGACCCAACTTTATGTGCATGGTAGCCTCCAAGCTCTGGCCACTGTCTACAGAGGTTAGATGCAAGCCCACGTGCAAATGTAGCTGTGCCCCCTGTCCTGAGACCCTTTGCTACACCTCTGACTGACTCCACCTACATCCGGGCCTGCGAAAGGCCAACCTCCAGAGCAGTGCTGTCCAGTATCACTTCTGACCATGATGGAATGTTCTGGGCCTGCATTCAACAGGCTACCACAAACCACAGATGCTTACTGAGCACCTGAAATGTGGGTAGTGCAACTGAGGGCCTAGGTTTTTTTTTTTTTTTTTTTTAATAAATATACTTTTAAATAGCCACGCGTGGTTACTGGCCACTGTATTGGATAGAAGTGCAGCCTTCCCTGGGGTCTGCTTTGAGAACTCTGACAAATCCAACAACACCATGTTGGATTTCAGTTAGCTGGACCAGGTAAATCAATTATCAGGGAATTCCGTATGCAGTACAAGACGGAAGAATAGAAAGCAAAGAAATAATGGGAGAAACAGAAGAGAGGAATGAGAGAGTGCCGGTTTTTGAAGTGTGGCAAAACCATGGGGCCTCCAGGGTTTGTGGTTACATCTGAATGGCCATGGTCAGTGCCCCAGGCCTGTGTGAAGTCTGGTTTTGCAGCCACCAAGAAGGGTCTTTGCTGCTTCCGGCCTCTCAGCATAAACTGTCAGAACTAGAGCTCACGTCTGTGCTTTGCAATAAGATCAGCCTAACCAGCACTCTCTGTACCTAGATATGCAACCCCAAAATGTTATTGGATAGTTTGGTAAAAAAGAGTCATTACCTCCCATATGATGGCTTATAAATCTTGATGTGCATAGAATGGATTTGCACAAAATGAAGAAGAGTTTAGTTTCTCCATGATCCCGTCTGGTGTAGAGTGGGGATGATGACTGCAATACCAACAACAGGGGGCGGTAGAGGAGTGACCAGCTCTGCCGGTCAGCTCTTGTTTCTCCCTTGGGTTCCTGTACCATCTGTGGTATGCATCAACATTTCCCAAAATGAGCAACGAAGGGGATCATTTTCAAGGCAAGTGCTCTTGAAAACAACTGAGAATTCATGCAGGGACCCCATTTGACATAAGACTTCTCCAATTTGAGAGTAGAATTGTAAGCCCATTTCCGTTTACATATTCTTTCATATTTAAAAAATGCACCCATTCTTATTCATTTGTTTTGGTCACATGTGTAACTTACAAATATAGTCGTAAGGTAGAGGACAGGTATATAGATAGCCATTTTCTACCTTTATAATTTTTTAAATGTTTAATTTTTTAATATTTGTGAAATTTATATTTGTTAATGGTGGGAAAGAGAGCTGCCAATTTTTCCCCCAAATTTGTAATCAGTTCTCTAAACATCAATCTATTCCTTTTTTTCCACCCGTATAAGACACCTCCTTCAACATGGACCATATTCCCAGATGTACATAGGCTTTTTCTAGATCTAAGATTTTTGTTCCATTGCTCCATCTATCTCTGCCAATTTAATTGATATAGTTTTCAAAATTCCCCAAATTCTCCTAGTTCATTTTCTCTCCCAGATGAATATGAGTATCAGTTTGTCAAGTTTAATTTTAAAATCTTTTAGGTAATTTGATTGGTGATGTAGCATTTTCTAAGCCTATAAAGAAAACAATATGGTGGGAAGCTAAAGGTTACCATGGATCTTGCCTCCTCCTCCCCTACCAGCCGCCATTTCCGCACAGCCTCCTGCTGACCCTGACACACCACACATCGCTGGCAGAGAACAGCACTCCTGACACAGAGCACTTCCTGTTTCTACTCACCCTGTGCTCCACAGGAGGACATCAGGGCCCTGCTGGGACGCCAGGCCAGCCCCTGCATGTCATGGCTGCTGTGGTCTTTCTTGCCGCCTTTTAACCCAAGGAGTCCACTTCTGGGGGTCAATCCTAAGCAAATACATATTCATGCAAGTGAACATGTATGTACACCTCACCATTATTATTAATAGAGAAAATACCCCCTAAACATAGGCACAGTAAAGATGTCCTGTGAAGCAAATATATGCCACTAGCCATGCTGGGTAGACCAAGTGCGGAGCAGCCGGTGCAGTGCTCAGCCATAAGTGGCCACCATCATATGGCGCTTGGTGCTGCCCTCATAGTGATGTCTACAGAGACTGCAGATGGCCTGGAGACACTTCAAGAATAATGTTAAATAGAAAAGTGAGGCATACAGCTATAGGTATAAATATATAAACATATATAATCATATCAACAATGTAAAAGGAACTTATTTATTCATTCGATAATTATTTCTTGCGTATTGACTGTCTAGGGGACGGATCCACTCCTACTCCATCTTTTTCTCGGCGACTTAGGGTGATATTAAATGGAGATGGCACAGAATGTCCTTAAGGAGAGGCTAGCTAAGCTCCTGGACAAGGCTTTGTGAGGTGTCACCACCAGCTGTTCAGGTCCAGAAACAATTTTTTCCCCCAGGTGCCCAAAATGGATGAGGCTTCTGAGGACCAAATAATGAGGATAAACTCATAAGTCAATAATTGCCAAGATGGCTTGGGTATCACTTTCTTCAATGCTAATGGGGACTGAATTCTCCAAAAAGTGGAGAACTCAGTGATTCTTCAGGAGCTTTCTGGTCCCAGAATAACCTAACTCAGCCTTGGAAGAGACCCGGCTGACCCTGAATTGGAGCCAAATGAGTGTCATGGAGGAAAGCCACGCAGGCCCCAGTGGAAGAGAGATCAAGCCCCGTGGCAGGGCTCCTGATCCACTTTGAGGGGGCTCCAAACAGGCCATGTCCTATCAGGTAACACACTGTGTATTTTACCTCTACTGTGTAAAGCAAATCATCCAAACTTAGAAACGTAAACAGTAACACTCCCTATCTCAGTTTCCCTGAGTCAGGAATCTGGGTGTAGCTTTGCAGGCTCCTCCAGGACAAAGCGGCTCCAGTGGCTCAGGCCACAACCTTGGGTCTGTGTCCATACATCATCTACAATGTATATTTTATACTTTGCATACTTATTTCCAGCAAAGCCTTTCCGTGACTAGACATCGAAGCACTGGAAGTTTCAACGCTAGCCTTTGAAGTCTGAGTATTCAAATAATTCCTGAGGCGCCCACTGGATGCCATGAGATCCGACCATGCAGGTGGCAGGTGAGCACCCTGGCCGCAGTCTATCCAGGGGGGTCGGTGTGGGTGGGCTGAGTGGGCTCTCCCAGCACCCTGCACAGCACTCCCTTCCTCCCAAGCCTCACTCAGACGGTACAGCGTCTTGCTCCAGGAGTGTGCCTAGCGCTTGAGGCCTGTGTCTCTGAGTGCCAAAACCCTGACAGTCCAGAGGCCAGACTGGGGCAGAGGCGGAGCACAGTCACTCCCCCCACCCCTCCAGGCACCACCTCCTGGCACCCCGCGCTCTTTCCTTCACACATCTGAGGCGCTGGCCCTGTGAGTGTGAATGTGGGGACAAGACTCAGCGTGGCCAAAGGCGCTGAAGCCAATTCTATCCCTTAACCTAGAGCACCCCCCGTGGAGCCAGAAACAAGGCCGGCGACTCTGACACTGGAAGCCCCCGCCTCTGCTCTGCTGTCCCCCAGCCAGGACTCAGGTGCGGCCTCGCCGGGCGGACCGCAAGAGGCCGCCCAGGATGTGGGCTTGTTTCCTGCCCACGTGCTGGGAACATCCCTGGTCATCCTCAAAACACACACGAATTGCCGTATAAATAAGACGGATTAATCAGTCAGTCCTGCTAGCCCTAGACCCACGGGACACCTCCTGCTCTTTCTGCCCTGCGGGGCAAAGATGCTCTGTGATACACGCACCCTGCCTCTATCAGTGTCAGCTGCCAGGAACTCAGCTCATGAACCCGATTGCCTACAAGCGACCATCCCGAGTAAGGCAACCAGGCTCCTTTCCAGACCGCATGTGCACTCCCATTGCTGTGCCTCCATCCTCGTTCACATCCACTGATGCCTGTCTCCCAAAAGATGGCTTTGTCACCTCTGCCTGCCTCCTTCTCTCCCATTTCCCTCATCCAGAAAACATGGTTGTTGCTAGTTCTAACATACCATGATTTTTTTTTTTTTTGCGGTATGCGGGCCTCTCACTGTCGTGGCCTCTCCCGTTGCGGAGCACAGGCTCCGGATGCGCAGGCTCAGCGGCCATGGCTCACGGGCCCAGCCGCTCCGCGGCATATGGGATCCTCCCGGACCGGGGCACGAACCCGTATCCCCTGCATCGGCAGGCGGGCTCTCAACCACTGCGCCACCAGGGAAGCCCCATACCATGATTTTTTATCTTTCCCTTCCCCAAACACCAGGCCCTCAATTCCACATTAGAGCTAAAATCACCAATTCATCTTAGAATCACAAAACTCAGTTGCTTAAAAGAAAACAATAACATGGGTCTCTTTGAAAAACTGAACATATCAAGAAACTTAGAATTTGGGGAAAATGCAGAAATAGCTGCCCATAAAGGCATGGCATGGCCTCAGAAGGACGCTGTGCAGGAGCTCTGTAGGTTTTAGCTTCTCCTCTGAAATAGGAAAGGGAAGCACGGGTGACAGCTGATCCAGTGCACACCTGAGTCTCCCCAGTGGGCCGCCAGTTCACACAGACAAGTCTGCCTTTCATGATACTTCCAGGAGAATGTTTTATTCAGCTGCTTTTAGCAATCACACAGCACTGTCCCAGAGGGTGACCCCTTTCACGGCCAGACCCTCCCAACACCTCAACTCCAGAGAAAACCATTTGTAGTGAACTTTTGAGAATACATCCAGAGAGTAGACTCCTAGTGAGCTGGTTTGTTAAAGGGTAGGCCTTATCTAATAATTATTGAAAACAGTTGCCTCAATATATTTTCCTGTTGGCAATATATGAAAGGACCAATTCACATGTTATGGGGTCCCTGTGGTGCCGTTTCAATGACCAGCTTTCACTGGTAATTAACTTAGCCCACAAGTAACTGAACTCAATGAGTACAGCTCAGCCCAGGTGTCATTTCCTCAGGAGTCCCTTCCTGACCCACCCCTCCTTCCTCATTTTTTACTGGACCAAGATACACTCACCCTTGCTCCCCTGCCTTGTTTATTGTACTTTTCATACAGAAGGGAAAGTGCTTCCTTGTCTTTCTCCTCCCCTCCTCCCTCTGTCCTGTGGACACTGTAGAGGCTTCCCCCACATAGGACCCATGTTAGTGTCCCTTTCCTCACATCTAAATACATCTGTCATATTTGGGGGAAACAGAAATATGGCTGAGTATTCTCTCCTAAGCTCGGATGTATTGATCATGAAGATTTCTTCCACCCCCCAGAACAAACCCAAACTGAGAAACAAGAAGCCAAATAGAATATTCAAAGCAATTGTTTCCGATGTGTTTTTTCCAATACCACCAAACAATTCTGCAATTCTCAGCCGACACTGATTAGGTGCCCCACAAATTAAGCTCAATTCTGACATCAACCTGCAGATGGCATCAGACCCCACAGGTTAAGGGTTCAGTCTTACCGAGACTAAGAAATGCCAATCTCAAGTCCAGGCTGTTACCCGTGCTTCTGACCAACCAGCGATCAGTTGGAGGTTCCCCAAACCCCCTACTTGGGCTCAATTAATTTGCTAGAGTGGCTCACAGAACTCAGGGAAACAGTTTACTTACTAGATTACTGATTTATTACAAAGGATACGAAAGGATAGGAATAAACAGCCAAAACAAAGAGATACACAGGGTGAGATCTGAAAGGGTCCTGCACACAGGAGCTTCCGTCCCTGTGGAGTTTGAGGTGTGCCACTCTCCCAGCATGGGGATGTATTCTGAGTAACCAGTCTGGAAGCTCTCCAAAGCCAGAAGTTCAGGGATTTTTATGGAGCCTTCATTATGTGGGCATAATTGGTTATATCATTGGCCACTAATGATTGAACTCAATTTCCAGCCACCCCCTACCCCCCACACCACCTTCCCAGGTGAGAGGTTGGTGCTGAGCGTTCCAACCCTCTAATCATCTGATTGGTTTCCCTGGCAACCAGCCTCCAACCTTAGTGACCTAGGGTTTTCCAAAAGTCACCTCATTAACCTAAACTCAGGTGTAGTAGAAAGGGGGCTGCTATGAATAACATGACACCTATTTCACCTCTATGGCCCTGAAGCACTTTCAGGAACTGAGGGCAAAAGACCAAAGATTATAATAAAAGGTGCTCCCCTTGCTCTTATTGCTTATGAAATTCCAAGGGTTTGGGGAGCTGGGAGCCAGAAACAATAGAGAAGTCCAAAATAAATATTTATGACCAATCACAATGTCACATTGTTGATAGTTTTGATGTTCCTTGATTTTAAAGCATCCATGTACACATGACAATGCAAATTAGAACTTTTTTTTTTTTTTGCAGTATGCGAGCCTCTCCCGTTGCGGAGCACAGGCTCCAGACGCGCAGGCTCAGTGGCCATGGCTCATGGGCCCAGCCGCTCCGCAGCATGTGGGATCTTCCTGGACCGGGGCACGAACCCGTGTCCCCTGCATCGGCAGGCAGACTCTCAACCACTGCGCCACCAGGGAAGCCCCTTGAACCATTTTTTGGTAGCTGTAGAGCTGCTGATCCCACACTCTCACTGGGGCCCTTGACCTATTTCAAGGTCAGGGTGGAGAAAGTTCAACTTTAGGCTTTTAGGAATGACTACACTGTAGAGTTCTTCCTCACCAACAGCTCTTATTAAATTCAGTAAATATTTATTGACCCCAAACTCTGCTAAACCTGTGGGGGAACCCAAAGATTTTTAAAACCGGGGTCTTGCTCACCACGATAAGTTTAACAAGATAAGGTAAAATTCCTATGTCTGCCACTTGGAAAAAAGTCACGGTGGTCAGCCTGTGAACGTTGTCAGTCGTCATCAATCCCCAGCCAGCCAGCCAGATAGAGAGACTTCTTGGAGAAGTCATCCTCAGAGGGAAGGCTGCAGGGCCATAGGTTTGCTTGAGACCTGTGGAATCCATTGAAATCCCTTTTCAAGTGCATTTTGTATTTATGTTTGGACACTCTTCTTAGCTCTTAAAGCCTCTGAAATTGATTAGAATGCTGGTGTGGCTTTACAAACACTTGTCTTTCTCGTATTTTCTTAAGGATTCATGTCCCCCGGACCAGTTTGTATATTCTAAAAGAAATGTGCCGTAAAGTAAGTAAATGAAACAATTCCCACTTACTAGATAATTTACTCATACGTTGACCTTGTATTTGGACTAAATTTAGCTATTATCAAACATGGACCAGTGAACAATAGCTGCCTGGTGACTTCTTCCATGACTTTCACTGAGGCTGCAATCGGCATTCTGCAGGCTTTCCAACAAGGCCAACTTGCAGGAACATGATTGAGCAATTCCACTTACTGAATTGAAATCCACACTTACTGAGCACTGCTCTATGCAGGGTATGCTCCAAACATGTAGGCAGCAAAGAGGGGCAAGACACAGCCCTGACACACAGAACCGTCCTGCATCCCCAGGATCCTGCCAGCCCAGGGAGGGATACGACAAGGGCTGACACCAGGTGCTCCGGGGAGTAGAAGCCGAGGGGTAGGGTGAGAGAATGCTCCATCCTTCACTGGGCAGGTGAAATGGGAGCTGGGTCCTGTGGGATGAGAGAAACTGACTGAAGGAGGAGAGTAGGGAGCCCTGGGGAGCCAGTGCATTTTGCCGGGAGTGCTGGCTTTGCGTGTGGGGGTGAGTGGAAGGTGAGAAGAGGAAGTGGGACCGGGCCCAGGCCAGCCCAGTCATGAAAGGCTGTTAGACTCTCAGCAGCCCCAGACCTCAGCAACCCCCTTCTAGGTTAAGATTTGAGAAGTTCGCCGAGGACCCAAGGGCTAAACAGAAATTCTTCACCTCTTTCTTTTGGCTGCATGAGATCAGATATCCACTGTCCAAAGTCCGGCAGCATCTTTTAGTACCACGTTTTGCTTCTGAAGGTAATGAGATACATGTGCGTAGGGGGTGACTGAAAAGAGCATTGAATGAAGAGTTAGGAAACCAAAACAAAGTTTCCATCACTGTGTAAAACACCTCTGCACCGCCGGGATTAAAAACAGCACATGTAGCCACAGATAGGGCCTCGTTTTTTTCTCAGAGACGTCACGATCTAAAATAAGAAACAAACACCTTATATAGAGAAGAAGTCAAGTCAGGAGATGTTGAACACAGAAAGGAGGGAGGAATCACCGCGGGGTGTGTGGAGCAGGGGTCACCTGATACCACCCTACTTATACACTGACCACAGTGCATTCCTGTTTCATGGGAGCTGGCAGAAGACATGAGACTACCGATCAGAGACCAAGGGGCCCCCATCATGCTTGCATCCCCTGACCCCACATCCCGCTGAGGCACATGAGAGACAGGTACCACTCACACAAAGGGCTGCATCCCAGCTGAGGAACACTGAGCTCAGAGGGAGCCATTGCCTCCCTGAAATTTTCCTGCTGCAAACATAGCTGAGAAGGGCTATTCTTGGCACATCCAATATATGAGTTTCCTGTGGCTGCCATAACACATGACCATAAACCGGTGGTTTAAAACAACAGGTCTGGGGTCCAGAGGTCTTTATGGGAGGTGTCAGCAGGGCTGGTTTCTTCTGGAGGCTCCACGGGAGAATCTGTTCCAGGTCTCTCTGCCAGCTCCTGGTGTTTTCTTTGGTGTTGCTTGGCTTGTAGATGCGTCAGTCCAATCTGTCTCCACCTTCAATAGCCTTTCCTCTCTGTCTCTGTGTCTCAAGTCTCCCTCCCCTTTCTCTTGTAAGGACATCAGTCAGTGGGTTTAGGGCTCATCCTAAATCCAGGGTGATCTCAGGGCGCTTAACTTAATTACACCTGCAAAGACCCTTTTTCCAATAGGGTCACCTTCGCACGTTCCTAGAGCTAGGCTTTAGACATCTGGGGCAGGGGAGGGGCAATATCCCACTCACAGCCAGCAAAGATGTTCAAGAAAGGAAGAGGCCCACAGAGAATGGCTCTCCCAATGCTGAGTACCTTCTCAACAAGAGGAGGGCCGTGTGTCTGCCTGTGGCAGTCACTAACGTGGAAAGGCTAAGGGCACATTTGAGACAAAGTGTGATATTTTCTAGAAATTGGGAAGCCTAGGAATAGTGTGACATAAATTAACGTGCACACCTACTAAGTGCTAGACACTGTTCTAGGAGCCAGGCATAGAGCTGTTCACAAAACAAAAATTCCTGTCCTCATGGAGTTTACATTCTGGTCAGGAGAGACAGATAGAAAACAACATAAAGAGGTCAAATTTCTAATATACTAGAAGTGGAATGTGAGAGAAAAGCTTCCCAGGCAAAGAGAATAGCCAGTGCAAACACCTGAGGCAGGAGTGCGCTTGTGAACAGACAAGGAAGGAGGCCAGTGGTGAATCCATGAAGCCCCTGAGGGTGGCCCTTCCTTGCGAGCTATCAGGTTAGCTGCCCCAGTTTCACCTATATATGACATCAGACCTCTGAATCAGAGAAACAGCTTATCACTCACAGTAAAAACAGCAGCCAGAATAAGCATCTTGAGTCAGTTTCCCATGCCCCTGCTCCCCACAAGGGGATGCCAGCATCACCTGTGCCTGCCAGGGGTTTGCATCACAGGAGAGAAACCCTGAACTAAGGAGGTTTTGAGATTTTCTCAAGGGGGCTGCTGCTGACCTGCCCATCCTCTCCCCCAAAGAGAAATCATTCACTGTCCTGTGATGTAAGTATCTTTGGGAAAGAGAGAAGAGGGTCTCTCAGCATATTACACTGGGATACATATATATTACCCAGGGAAAGAGGACTTCCCTCCTGGACAGCTGGGTGGAAGGTGGCGGGGTGGGGATTCACTCCAAGGCACTTTTGGTCCCCAAGGATGTGGGCAGGAAGGCCAGCCCTCACTCAGAACAGGGCATGACTGTGCTGGACGCAGGACCCTGGGGCACCGCAGCAGTGCCGGCAGGACCTGAGCCCACCATACACAAACACCTAAGCGTGGAAGGTCTGAGCAAGTGAAAGGAAGGCAGAGTGGTGTGTGGGAGCACCTGGCCCCCAGACAGTCAGTCCTCTGTCAAGTTTCTTGTGCTTTTTTTAATCATACTTATTGCATATCCAAGGAAAACATATCTATATATAAAAATATTTTTTTCTTCTTTTTTTAATGGAAGTTAAATCCCATATGCTTTTCTTTCTTTTTTAAAAAATTATCGAGATTGGTTCAAGATGGCGGAGTAGAAGGACATAATCTCACTCCCTCTATCACAACTAAATGCTGAACACTCATCGACAGGAAGACATTGGAACTCACCAAAAAAGATACCCCACATCCAAAGACAAAGGAGAAGCCACAATGAGATGGTAGGCGGGGCGCAATCACAATAAAATCAAATCCCATAACTGCTGGGTGGGTGACTCACAAACTGGAGAACAATTATACCACAGAAGTCCACCGACTGGAGTGAAGGCTCTGAGTCCCACATCAGGCTTCCCAACCTGGGGGTCCGGCAACGGGAGGAGGAATTCCTAGAGAATCAGAATTTGAAGGCTAGTGGGATTTGACTGCAGGACTTTGACAGGACTGGGGGAAACAGAGACTCCACTCTTGGAGGGCACACACAAAGTAGTGTGCGCATTGGGACCCACGGGAAGGAGCAGTGACCCTGAGGAGACTGAACCAGACCTACCTGCTAGTGTTGGAGGGTCTCCGGCAGAGGCGGGGGGTGGCTGTGGTTCACTGTGAGGACAAGGACACTGGCAGTGGAAGTTCTGGGAAGTACTCCTTGGTGTGAGCCCTCCCAGAGTCTGCCATTAGCCCCACCAAAGAGCCAGCGTAGGCTCCAGTGTTGGGTTGTCTCAGGCCAAACAACCAACAGGGAGGGAACCCAGCCCCACCCAGCAGATAAGTGGATTAAAGTTTTACTGAGCTCTCCCCACCAGAGCAATAGCCAGCTCTACCCACCGCCAGTCCCTCCCATCAGGAAACTTGCACAAGCCTCTTAGATAGCCTCATCCACCAGAGGGCAGACAGCAGAAGCAAGAAGAACTACAATCCTGCAGCCTGTGGAACAAGAACCACATTCACAGAAAGGTAGACAAGATGAAAAGGCAGAGGGCTATGTACCAGATGAAGGAACAAGATAAGACCCCAGAAAAACAACTAAATGAAGTGGAGATAGGCAACCTTCCAGAAAAAGAATTCAGAATAATGATAGTGAAGATGACCCAGGACCTCAGAAAAAGAATGGAGGCAAATATCGAGAAGATGCAAGAAATGTTTAACAAAGACCTAGAAGAATTAAGGAACAAACAAACAGAGATGAACAATACAATAACTGAAATGAAAACTACACTAGAAGGAATCGATAGCAGAATAACTGAGGCAGAAGAACAGATAAGTGACCTGGAAGACGGAATGGTGGAAATCACTGCTGCAGAACAGAATAAAAAAAAAGAATGAAAAGAAATGGAGACAGCCTAAGAGACCTCTGGGACAACATTAAACGCAACAACATTCGCTTTATAGAGGTCCCAGAAGGAGAAGAGAGAGACAAAGGACCTGAGAAAATATTTGAAGAGATTATAGTCAAAAACTTCCCTAACATGGGAAAGGAAATAGCCACCCGAGTCGAGCGAGGAAGCACAGAGAGTCCCATACAGGATAAACCCAAGGAGAAACATGCCAATACACATAATAATCAAATTGGCAAAAATTAAAGACAAACAAAAATTATTGAAAGCAGCAAGGGAAAAATGACAAATAACATACAAGGGAACTCCCAAAAGGTTAACAGCTGATTTCTCAGCAGAAACTCTACAAGCCAGAATGGAGGGGCATGCCATATTTAAAGTGATGAAAGGCAAGAACCTACAACCAAGATTACTCCACCTGGCAAAGATCCCATTCAGATTCGATGGAGAAATCAAAAGCTTTACAGACAAGCAAAAACTAAGAGAATTCAGTACCATTCTACGACAAATGCTAAAGGAACTTCTCTAAGTGGGAAACACAAGAGAAGAAAAGGACCTACAAAAACAAACCCCAAACAATTAAGAAAATGGTAATAGGAACATACATATCAGTAATTACCTTAAACATGAATGGATTAAATGCTCCAACCAAAAGACACAGGCTCGCTGAATGGATACAAAAACAAGACCCATATATATGCTGTCTACAAGAGACCCACTTCAGACCTAGGGACACATACAGACTGAAAGTGAGGGGATGGAAAGAGATATTCCATGCAAATGGAAATCAAAAGAAAGCTGGAGTAGCAATACTCATATCAGATAAAACAGACTTTAAAATAATGTTACAAGAGACAAGGAAGGACACTACATAATGATCAAGGGATCAATCCAACAAGAAGATATAGCAATTACAAATATATATGCACCCAACAGAGGAGCACCACAATACATAAGGCAATGGCTAACAGCTATAAAATAGGAAATTGACAGTAACACAATAATAGTGGGGGAATTTTAACACCTCACTTACACCAATGGACAGACCATCCAAACAGAAAATTAATAAGGAAACACAAGTTTTAAATGACACAATAGATCAGATAGATTTAATTGATATTTATAAGACATTTCATCCAAAAACAGCAGACTACACTTTCCTCTCAAGTGTGCATGGAACATTCTCCAGGATACATCACATCTTGGGTCACAAATCAAGCCTCAGTAAATTTAAGAAAACTGAAATCATATCAAGCATCTTTTCCGACCACAATGCTATGAGATTACAAATCAATTACAGGGAAAAAAATGTAAAAAACACAAACACGTGGAGGTTAAACAATACGTTACTAAATAACCAAGAGATCACTGAAGAAATCAAAGAGGAAATCAAAAAATACCTAGAGACAAAAACAATGAAAACACGACGATGCAAAACCTATGGGATGCAGCAAAAGCAGAACTAAGAGGGAAGTTTGTAGCAATACAATCCTACCTCATGAAACAACAAACATCTCAAATAAACAATCTAACCTTACACCTAAAGGAACTAGAGAAAGAAGAACAAACAAAACTCAGAGTTAGTAGAAGGAAAGAAATCATAAAGATCAGAGTAGAAATAAATGAAATAGAAACAAAGAAAACAATTGCAAAGATCAATAAAACTAAAAGCTGGTTCTTTGAGAAGATAAACAAAATTGATAAACCATTAGCCAGACTCATCAAGAAAAAAAGGGAGATGACTCAAATCAGTAGAATTAGAAATGAAAAAGGAGAATTTACAACAGACACAGCAGAAATACAAAGCATCCTAAGAGACTACTACAAGCAACTCTATGCCAATAAAATGGACAACCTGGAAGAAATGGACAAATTCTTAGAAAGGTATAACTTTCCAAGACTGAACCAGGAAGAAATAGAAAATATGAACAGACCAATCACAAGTACTGAAATTGAAACTGTGATTAAAAATCTTCCAACAAACAAAAGTCCAGGACCAGATGGCTTCACAGGTGAATTCTATCAAACATTTAGAGAAGAGCTAACACCCATCCTTCTCAAACTCTTCCAAAAAATTGCAGAGGAAGGAACACTCCCAAACTAATTCTATGAGGCCACAATCACCCTGATACCAAAACCAGACAAAGGTACTACAAAAAAAGAAAATTATAGACCAATATCACTGGTGAATATAGATGCAAAAAACCTCAACAAAATACTAGCAAACAGAATCCAACAAAATTTAAAAGGATCATAAACCATGATCAAGTGGGACTTATCCCAGGGATGCAAGGGTTCTTCAACATATGCAAATCAATCAAGGTGATAAACCATACTAACAAATTGAGAGCAAAAACCATATGATCATCTCAATAGATTCAGAAAAAGCTTTTGACAAAATTCCACACCCATTTATGATAAGAACTCTCCAGAAAGTGGGCATAGAGGGAACCTACCTCAACATAATAAAGGGCATATATGACAAACCCACAGCAAACGTCATTCTCAATGGTGAAAAGCTGAAAGCATTTCCTCTAAGATCAGGAACAAGACAAGAATACCCACTCTCACCACTATTATTCAACATAGTTTTGGAAGTCCTAGCCACAGCAATCAGAGAAGAAAAAGAAATAAAAGGAATCCAAATTGGCAAAGAAGAAGGAAAATGTCACTGTTTGCAGATGACATGATACTATACATAGAAAATCCTAAAAATGCTACCAGAAAACTACTAGAGGTAATCAATGAATCTGGAAAAGTAGCAGGATACAAAATTAATACACAGAAACCTCTTTCATTCCTATACACTAACGATGAAAAATCTGAAAGGTAAGTTAAGGAAACACTCCCATTTACCACTGCAACAAAAAGAATAAAATACCTAGGAATAAACCTACCTAGGCAGAAAAAAGACCTGTATGCAGAAAATTATAAGACACTGATGAAAGAAATTAAAAATGATACAAACAGGGCTTCCCTGGTGGCGCGGTTATTGAGAGTCTGCCTGCCGATGCAGGGCACGTGGGTTCGTGCCCTGGTCCGGGAAGATCCCACGTGCTGCGGAGTGGCTGGGCCCGTGAGCCATGGCCACTGAGCCTGTGCGTCTGGAGCCTGTGCTCCGCTACGGGAAAGGCCACAGCAGTGAGGGGCCCGCGTACCGCAAAAAAAAAAAAAAAAAAAAAAAAAAAGATACAAACAGATGGAGAGATATACCATGTTCTTGGATTGGAAGAATCAATACTGCGAAAATGCAAGAGGGAAGAGATATGGGAACATATGTATATGTATAACTGATTCACTTCGTTATAAAGCAGAAACTAACACACCATTGTAAAGCAATTATACTCCAATAAAGATGTTAAAAAAAAATACTGCGAAAATGACTATACTACCCAAAGCAGTCTACAGATTCAATGCAATCCCTATCAAATTACCAATGGCATTTTTTACAGAACTAGAACAAAAAAATCTTAAAATTTGTATGGAGACACAAAAGACCCTTAATAGTCGAAGCGGTCTTGAGGGGAAAAAAAACGGAGTTGGAGGAATCAGATTCCCTGACTTCAGACTATACTACAAAGCTACAGTAATCAAGACAATATGGTACTGGCACAAAAACAGAAATATAGATCAATGGAACAGGATAGAAAGCCCAGAGATAAACCCACACACCTATGGTCAACTAATCTATGACAAAGGAGGCAAGACTATACAGGGAGAAAAGACAGTCTCTTCAATCAGTGGTGCTGGGAAATATGGACAGCTACATGTAAAAGAATGAAATTAGAACACTCCCCAACACCATACACAAAAATATATTCAAAATGGATTAGAGACCTTAATGTAAGACCGCACACTATAAAACTCTTAGAGGAAAACATAGGAAGAACACTCTTTGACATAAATCACAGCAAGATCTTTTTTGATCTACCTCCTAGAGTAATGGAAATAAAAACAAACAAATGGGACCTAAAGAAACTTAAAAGTTTTTGCACAGCAAAGGAAACTACAAACAAGACAAAAAGACAACCCTCAGAATGGGAGAAAATGTTTGCAAACAAATCAATGGACAAAGGATTAATCTCCAAAATATACATACAGCTCATGCAGCTCAATATTAAAAAAACAGACAACCCAATCCAAAAATGGGCAGAAGATCTAAATAGACATTTCTCCAAAGAAGACATACAGATGGCCAAGAAGCATATGAAAAACTTCTCAACATCACTAATTATTAGAGAAATGCAAATCAAAACTACAATGAGGTATCACTTCACACCAGTTAGAATGGGCTTCATCAGAAAATCTACAAACAAGTGCTGGAGAGGGTGTGGAGAAAAGGGAATCCTCTTGCACTCTTGGTGGGAATGTAAACTGATACAGCCACTATGGGGAACAGAATGGAGGTTCCTTAAAAAAATAAAAATAGAATTACCATATGGCCCAGCAATCCCACTACTGGGCATATACCCAGAGAAAACCATAATTCAAAAAGACACATGCAACCCAGTGTTCATTGCAGCACTATTTCCAATAGCCAGGTCGTGGAAGCAACCTAAATGCCTATCGACAGACAAATGGATAAAGAAGATGTGGCACGTATATACAATGGAATGTTACTCAGCCATAAAAAGGAACGAAATTGGGTCATTTGTAGAGACATGGATGGATCTAGAGACTGTCATACAGAGTGAAGTAAGTCAGAAAGAGAAAAACAAATATCGTATATTGATGCATATATATGGAATCTAGAAAAATGGTACAAATGAACTGGTTTGCAGGGCAGAAACTGAGACACAGATGTAGAGAACAAACGTGTGGGCACCAAGGGGGGAAAACGGCATGTGTGTGTGTGTGTGTGTGTGTGTGTGTGTGTGTGTGTGTGTGTGAGATGAACTGGGAGATGGGGATTGATATATATATATACTAACATGTATAAAATAGATAACAAATAAGAACCTGCTGTATAAAAAATAAATAAAATAAAATTCAAAAAATATTTATTTTTTATCTGCGTTGGGTCTTCATTGCCGCGCACAGGCTTTTTCTCTAGTCACAGCGAGCGGGGCCTACTCTTCTTTGCAGTGCGCGGGCTTCTCCTTGCGGTGGCTTCTCTTGTTGCGGAGTACCAGCTCTAGGAGCACGGGCTTCAGTAGTTGTGGTGCGTGGGATCAGTAGTTGTGGCTCGCAGGCTCTAGAGCGCAGGCTCAGTAGTTGTGGTGCACAACCTTAGTTGCTCCATGGCATGTGGGATCTTCCCAGACCAGGGCTTGAACCCGTGTCCCTTGCATTGGCAGGCGGATTCTTAACCACTGTGCCACCAGGTAAGTCCCTTTTTTTTCATTTTACCATGTGATTTGGAGATTCGTCCACACCAGTGCATAGAGGAGTTCTCCCTTTTTTAAACAGCTGCATAAGATTCCACCACAGCATTTATTTAACCAGGATCCCAGGGAGAACATTTAAAATGTTTCCAGGACTTCCCTGGTGGCACAGTGGTTAAGAATCCACCTGCCAATGCAGGGGACATGGGTTCAAGCCCTGGTCTGGGAAGATCCCATCTTCCAAGGAGCAACTAAGCACGTGTGTCACAACTACTGAGCCCGCACGCCACAACTACTGAGGCCCGCATGCCTAGAGCCTGAAGAGAAGCCACCACAATGAGAAGCCTGCGCACCACAACGGAGAGTAGCCCCCACTCACCGCAACTAGAGAAAGCTCACACAGAAATGAAGACACAATGCAGCCATAAATAAATAAATAAAATGTTTCCAGTCTTCTGCTACAGTGAATAACATGGTGTAATATGGGTTAATATTTTACATTTAAATCTTCCATGCATTTGGAATTTATCTTGCTCTAAGTTATATGGCTCAAACTCCTTTTTTCCTAAATGACTACTTATCATCTCAATAACCTATGTTGAATAAAACATTTTTCTGCCCACTGATTTAAAATGCAACAGTAATCAAAGACTGGTGCCACTAGATTTTAAGCAGGAGAATGCATAATTAAATTTGCTTTCAGTTATTTTTGTCTTGGGTAAAGGGTGCTTTTTTGTTTTGTTTTTTGTGGTTTTTTTGTTTGTCTGTTTGGTTGGCTTTCAGGGTTTTTTTGTGGAATCTTAGTTCCCCCACCAGGGATCAAACCTGTGCCCCCTGCAGTGGAAGTGTGGAGTCCTATCCTCTGGACGACCAGGGAAGTCCCATGTCTTAGTTAGAGCTTTTGATATAATCATTTCAACTATATGGAATTCTGTTTTATTCTGGGGATAAGCCCTGAAAAAATAAGAACTCTTCCTTTCTATGTCCATTGTAAAAATACAGATTCACAGTCATATATGTGGCAACCCTATGATAAATATAACTGTATTGCCCCATTTTATAGACTGGAAAACTGAAGCAGTGAGAAATTAAGAAAGTTGCTCAATATCACACTAGTAAGTGACTGAGTCCAAGCTATTCACCATTACGATACAGACCTGCTTAAAGAAACAACAAATGATGGAAAGATGCCTCTTCCTTCTACCATTAGCCCCCTGTACTCTGAGACACTACTGCTTTTCCCCTCTGGTCTCCGGAGTGCAATGACTTAATATTTCTGGCTTTGAGGTTGGTTTACACTCTAAATGACACCTTCAGCTGCCTCTGCTATCAGCAGCCCCGGGGCCTCCTTCCTGCCTCTTTCCCTCAAGGTCTGCTCCAACTTTCACCTGTTTCCCATTGAGCTGGGGAATCTCTAGTTTCTCTGCAATTCCTGGTTTTTGCTGGTCGAACTGGTTCTTGTGCAAGAGACTTTACACACTTGAAAAATTAAGTCACTGTCACCAAGCACTGTGTGGTCAGGGAAGGCAAGTTTCATGCTCTTTCTACCAACACTCAAAGGGCAAATGATTTGTCTCAGGACCTATATTGAATGCAGGGCCCTGGAGCTAATTATGGCCGAACAATTTATTGAGCAGATGGTAGGCTCTTTATATTCTCTTTCACCGAATTCGCACAGAAACTGCGTGAGGGATGTGGCCTGGCTGAGCAGGTCGCAGGTGGAGGCCTTGGTGGTCCACGCTCGTCACAGATGCGGGACAGCTTTCCAACAGCTTGGGGAAGGCACGGTGCTGGGGAGGAATGACTGGGAGTCCTCCTAGATAAACCTGATGTTGTCAGACACCGCCAGGAGGAAGATTACGTCGGGAGGGAGGCTTACAGAGCAGGATCAGGATTTTGAAGCATCAAGTGTAAATTTACTCATCTTTTTGTCTACCTGGTGTTCCATCTCATGTGAAGGTTATCTGGCTGGGTGTCCAGCTGGAGATCTGTGTGGCTCACTGAGTATCTACCTGTCTAGATGGGGTCTGTCTGGCTGCTGTCTTTCTGGCTGGGGGGTCTGCATGTCTGTCCAGCCATGGGTTTGTCTGAGGATCTTTTCAAGTTGGGAGTCGGTCTGTCTGGAGTTTTTTCCAGCTGAGTCTACTTGGAGGTTTACCAGTCTATCAGTATGAGGTGAGTCCATCTGACTGTGAGGCTAGCGGGCTGTCTTGCTGGCTGCAGATTTGTCTGCCAAGCTGGTGGTCTGTGCATCTGCTGTCCAGCTCAAGGGCTGGAGGCTTGTCTGGCTAGAAGCCTGTGTGAACAGCTAGGGGTCTGACTTGTTGGGGTCCAGTCACCTGTCCAGATGGGGGTCTACCCGTTCATCTGGTTTGGGGGTCTGTTCATCCAACTTGGGATCTGTCTGGCCAGTTGGCTTGGGGTCCATTTATATCTCTGGCTGAGGATGGTGTCTCATTGTGGCTGGGAATCTATCTGTCTGACTAGGAGTCCACCCATCCAATGGGGTCCTATGTATCTGAGGGCTAGGAGCCCATCTGGCTAGCAGGGATTCCATCTACCTGAAGGATTTACAGTGTGTGTCCAACTGGCAGATGGTCTGGGTAGTGGAGGATCTGTCTGGCTCATGATGCTTTTTCTATATGAGGGTCCATCTGCCTATCCGACCAGCTGACTGCCTGAGTGTCCACCTGGCTGTCTTCCCAGCAAAAGATGTATCAATTTCTCTGCCAAAATGGGGGGTCTGCCCACCTGTCTGCCTAGTTGGAAGTCTGGCTGGCTGGGTGGGGTGTCTGTGCAATCAAGGGTCCGTGTGGCTAGTATCTGCCTGGCTGGAGTCCAGTTGGCTAGTTGGGAGTCTGTGAGACTAGGTCTGTCAGACTGTCTGCCCACATGGGGATGGGTCTGTGTAGCTGGGAGGTCTGTCTAGCTGAGAGGACCTCTGTGTCTATTCAGCTGGGGATCTCTTTACATCTGCCTGGGAGTCTGTCCAGCCAAGAGTTTATCTGGCTGGTTCCTTAAAAAACTACAAATAGAGCTACCATATGACCCAGCAATCCCACTACTGGGCATATACCCTGAGAAAACCATAATTCAAAAAGAGACATGTACCAAAATGTTCATAGCAGCCCTATTTACAATAGCCCGGAGATGGAAACAACCTAAGTGTCCATCATCAGATGAATAGGTAAAGAAGATGTGGCACATATATACAATGGAATATTACTCAGCCATAAAAAGAAATGAAATTGAGCTATTTGTAATGAGGTGGATGGACCTAGAGTCTGTCATACAGAGTGAAGTAAGTCAGAAAGAGAAAGACAAATACTGTATGCTGACACATATATATGGAATTTAAGAAAAAAAATGTCATGAAGAACCTAGGGGTAAGACAGGAATAAAGACACAGACCTACTAGAGAATGGACTTGAGGATATGGGGAGGGGGAAGGGTAAGCTGTGACAAAGTGAAAGAGCGGCATGGACATATATACACTACCAAACGTAAGGTAGATAGCTAGTGGGAAGCAGCCGCATAGCACAGGGAGATCAGCTCGGTGTTTTGTGACCGCCTGGAGGGGTGGGATAGGGAGGGTGGGAGGGAGACGCAAAAGGGAGGGGATATGGGAACATATGTATATGTATAACTGATTAAATTTGTTATAAAGCAAAAAAAAAATGTAAAATAAAAAAAAAGAAAAGAAAATTAAAAATAAAAAAGAGTTTATCTGGCTGATGTCTGTCTAGCTGCTTAGCTGGGGGAAGTGGTCTGTCTTTTTGGTGGTCTCTTTTGCATGGGGTGGTCTGTTAGGCTGTTGGTGGGTCACTCTCTCTGGCTGGAGGTCCACCCATGGACTGTCCCTCTGAAGGTCTGGCTGTCTAAGGGAATTGCTGTATGCCTGTCCAGGTTGGGATTCCATCTGTCTGCCTGCCCATCTGGGGATCTTTTCACCTGTCTGTCTGAAATTAGTCTGCTTGGCTGTTGTTATGCCTGGCTTCCATCTGTCTGAATGGTGGAGGGCAACGGGGGTCCATCCATCCCCCATTGTCATAAGCTGAGTGTCTGAGTGAGGGAGGCTCAGATACTGAGATGAACCAGTCCTTCAAGTGGGGAAGGGGACAGTCTCCAGAAGCCTGTCTGTCCATCCTCCGCTTCACAGCCGGGAGCCCTGCCCAGACTCTTGGGGTTGAATTTATTCTTGAATATGCTCAGTGTAACCTCACCAGCCATCGTCAACCAGCTACCTCCCCAAGCCTCATGCCTTGAACGCTGTGATCACTGAGGCAAAGCCCCCATATTTTCCACACTGAGAAACTTTTATTTTGATGCAGCCCAGCAACCCCATTCCCCGCACTTCACAGTGTAGAGCACGGCCTTCAGCAGTCCAGGCACCCACGTGGACCAGGCACCCAACAGGCAGGCAAGGGCGCTGCGCTCACACGCGGGTCCACTCGGCAGGCGGGTCCCGGGGTCCTTTAGGCCTTCCAATGCGCAGGTTGAAGCCTGGAAAAGGAAGGGCACCGTAGGGCTCACGGAGAAGCTGAGGTGCGGAGAGGTAGGCAACTCGTGGAAAGTCACCCCCAAGCCTCCAGGCCCTCACGGTTTGCTGCAGACACATCCACAGGACTCTGAGGGCGTGTGTTTTCCTGCCACCATCTCAAAGTCCCAAATGCCTGGGATTCAGTTAAAACTGCAGAGAGTCCCAGCGACCCAGGCTGTCTGACTTACCTAGCCCACCAGTCTGAGCTCCATCTACCACGTCCTCGTAGGCGCCAGGCCCTGCTGGGCTTTGGTCAACAGGAACTGCGGGCAGAAAACCACCTAACAGATCGGCTCAGGCCGGCCCTCGAAGTTCCGGAGAGCCACTCGGAGGCAAATGCGCATCCTCCCAGGCCAGAGAAGGCAGGCTGGGGGCCGGGCGCCGGGGCCCAGCGGGAGGGTGCGTGGCCAGGGCCGTGACCAAATCGGAGACCTCCGCCCAGACTAGGTGGTCGGGCCAGAGACCGCGGTTTGGCCCGGGACGCTTCCGGGCGTGACCAGAAGACCGGCGGTTGTCCCAAAGGCGTGGCCGGGGAAGCCAGGACGTCAGCCTCCGGGGCGTGACCGGGCCGAACGCGGTGGAGGGGGGGGTGGGGGTCCTCGTGGCCTCCAGGGCCTCCAGACCGCAGCCACAGGGGGTCGGGAAACGGAGCAGGTCGGGGCCAGCCCCCCCCCACCCGCCCAGCCCCGCGCCCGGGCCACGTCGACTTACCGCGGCCGGGCAGCGGCCCGCGGCCGTCCTCCGCGTGCGCCTGGGGCCGCCGGGCGCGCGGCGTCACCTGGCTGTAGAGGGGCGTCTCCTCCGCGCCGCGCGCCCGCGCGCCCGCCCCTGCCCCGGTGCCCGCGGGGGCCGCGCGCTTCTGCACCACAGCGTACGTGTCGGTCATGGCGAGGGCCGGGGGCCCGGGCACCGAGATGCTCCTGCGGGTGGGGAGGAAGTGAAGCGGCGGCGCCGAGGCTGGGGAGGGAGGGGGCAGCGCGCTCGGCACGCAAACCACCGGCTTCCTTCCCGCCCGAGGCGGCGCGCAGTTACGGAGCGAGGAGGCGGAGGTGGTAGCGTCTCTGGGGAAAGGGGTCTCGTCTCTGGGTCCCTAGCGCCCAGCAGGTTGGGTGGATGAAGGAAGGAAGGGGCCAGCCCGGCAGGTGAATGGGGCAAGATATTGGTATTGAGGATTGGTCATTTCTGTGTAGTTGTCTGTTCAATAAATGAATGAGGAAGCGACATCTAAAGAGAAGCAAGGCAGAGTTTCAAAATGGAGGGCCGGTCTCAAGGACCAAGGGCTGAAGTCTCTGCTGCACCCGACATGAGGCCTTACAGTTGGGTGGCCTCAAAAACTATCTGCTGAATTAATGAGTGGAAAAGCGAGGAGGGGGCTCACATCGGGAGCTAGCCCGAGGGCAGAGGCAATGGGATCTCTGGGATTAAAGAATCATCTTGAGGAGGGTTCCCAGAGCTCAGCTGCAAGAACGGGCCAGTGAATATTTGGTGAACTGAACGGCAAGGGAGGGGCTGGTGTTTCAAGGGCGAGGAAAGGGCCAGCCTCCAAGGACGAGAAAGTGAAAATGGAAGAATGAGGGGAGGGGGCTGGTTACCTGAGGACCCCGGCGGCTGAGCAGGCTATGGCAAGAAGGGTGTGGGAGGTCCGGAGGGGGAAGGCATCGTCGTAGAGTGGGGCACAGTTCTGGGGAAAGGCAGGAGGGAGAGGCGTGAGGCTTCGGAGGACGCTGGCCAGGCTCCTAGTGGGGGTCGCTGTGGGCTCTGTGGGGGAAGCCTAAGAGGGGACAGTGATAAGGAGGAGGACAAAGGTAGATATCATAGTGCGTCAGTCCCTGCTCCTGGAGGGAGTCCAAGGGCTGGCTGCTGGCGCTGGTGGTGGCCATAGACCTCTGCCCTGGGTCCTGGTCTCTGAGGATTGGAAGGCGGCCTTGGTACCTCCTTGAGGTTCTGGTAGAGAGGGCTGGCATTTTGGAGCGCTGAGAGGAACATCTGAGCCACTGTGTGGTACAGGAACCTGTACTGCTCCTGAGGGGGTGGGGCAGGGAAGAGGGGTCATCGAGAGGGGAAGACCGGAACAGGAGGGATATGTCCTTGGAACGAGGAGACCCGGCCCCCACCTCTGTCTGTATGGCTAAAGGCCGCTGCCTCCGAATCTTGAGGACCACACTGCAGAGGCTGAAGTCAGGTGGTATCATCTAGGGCAGAGAGATGGGCACTTGAGCAGCACCTCCTAGGCACAGGGCCCACACTGCGCTTGTATGCCCTCTTCATACCTGCGTCAGCAGCAACTGTCTCACATAATCCAGGGTGCACAGGACACCTGTTCGCCCACAGCCCGCACTGACAAGTGAGAATCAGAGTGAGCTCGGTCAGGGCCTGCCTGCTACCCCTTTTAAAGGGGGCATTTGGGGCTGGGGGTGAGGGCCTTAATGGAGTGTCCCCTGCAGCACTTTTTTTTTTTTTTTTTGCAGTACGCGGGCCTCTCACCGCTGTGGCCTCTCCCGCCGTGGAGCACAGGCTCCGGACGCACAGGCTCAGCGGCCATGGCTCACGGGCCCAGCCGCTCCGCGGCATGTCGGATCCTCCCGGACCGGGGCACGAACCCGTGTCCCCTGCATCAGCAGGCGGACTCTCAACCACTGCGCCACCAGGGAAGCCCCCTGCAGCACTTTTTGATTCCCAGAATCTGAGGTTATAATTTGAAGGGAAAACCTTTCTAATTGCTTATATTTGTTGAGCATCAACTGTGTACTTACTCCCTAGCAGACAGTCTGCGCTCAATAAATACTAACCATTTGAGCTGCAACTTGAGCAAGTGTGGCCTCAGGTTTCTTGAAACAGGCACTCAGACTGTAAGACTGGCTCCAAGCCCTGCACTATCCTCCCTGTCCCCCTCCCCACCACCATCCCCTCTGTCTCACCAGACCCCCATAAAGCCCATTTTCCTAAACCTGCAGTGGACACAGAGGGGGCTGGGGCCAGATCCCTGGAGGCGCCGGGCTTCCTCCACCATGGCGAGCACGTGGTCGGGATTGCTAGGGACCCCTCTGTCTGGCCAGGATATATACTGCAGCTGGTACACAGAGCGGGATTCCTGAAACACAGGAAATGAGGGGCAAAGAATAAAAAAAGAAAGAAAAGCATTTATTGAGCCCCTATTACATGTCAGCACTAGTTCTCCACATCCTCCATTTAAATGCAACAGATAATAACTGAAGAGATGGGTACTATTGTTAATGCACATTTTACAGATGAGAAAACAGAGACAGGAAACAGCTCTCCCTATGTGGGAGTCTCCTCCCCTTTCAGTACCTTCTGGAAGGTGACCTGAAGGGTCCTGAGCGTGATGTCTGCATTCAGCCACGTCTCCCTTGTCTGTGGATATGGGGCATGTGAGAAGAGGGCAGAGAACAAAGATCACAGGTGCCAAAAGACATATTTACAAAAAAACAAAGCGTTTCTGATTAAAAATCAAATACAGGGAGTTCCCTGGTGGCCTAGTGGTTAGGATTCTGGGCTTTCACTGCCGTAGCCTGGGTTCAATCCCTGGTCAGGGAACTGAGATCCTGCAAGCCATGCAGCATGGCCCCCCCCCAAAAAAACAAAAGAAAAATCAAATACAAACAACATATTTTTAAAAATTCATTTAGCCTGAATATCTCCCATGGCTTTTGTGAAGGAAACATTTCACAAAGGGGAGAAAGAGGAACTATGATTAAACATCCAACAAGCTCATTTACAGTGAAACAAAGAAACATCTTTTGTTCTAAAACAAGTTTCATTGTATTTATTCAATACCAATTGTATTTATGATTTATGAGAGATTTTCCTGAATTCTTTTGAAAGGGTAAGGGAAATAAGAATTTTAAGAACCTAACCAGGCACATGAACATTTACAGAGATAACCATGATAGTAGTTAAAATGCAAAAAGTGTATAATGAGTTCTGACTATTTGCCATGCTAATACCAGAGCGCTCCCTGCAGTGTGAGGGCGACTGTGGGAAAACTGTTCATCCTTTCAGGCCCAGCCCAAAAGCTTTCCACTCAGAATCATCTGTGAAATCTTCCACAACATCCAAGACTTCATAAAGTGCTGTTCCCACCTCTGCCCCAGCTCACCAGAGTGATGCAGAAAAGCCCAATCTGCAGTGGCTCCTGTTCTTGGGCCCAATAACGCTCACACTTTTTCTGCAAAAGGCAAGGGGAAAAGGGCAGAGAGTGAAGAGGCGGAGTCTGCCTCAGAGTTCAGATCAACACGTGCACACCCCGCACGGGACAGCCCAGGTTGCTGGTGGAAGCACAGACAGCTGAAGCTTCAAAGGAGGCCAGGCGGCAGAACCTCATCAGACTAAACACAGACAGACTCAATGGAGATGTGAGCTTCTGACTGTGCAGGAGGAAGACAGTCCAGAATATTCTCCTTCTGAAAGCAACTGAAAACCTGGACAAAATCTATGAGCCACTATTTTCAGACACTGGTCCACAGCCTTGCAGGACTGTGATCACTGAACAACGGGAAACACATGAGTCAAACGGTGTGACCTCCCCAGCTTACTGCCAAGAGGCAGTAACCAGGCTGCAGAACGTGGAGAGTTTGATGAGCCCACCGAGTTGAGGAACCAGAGATCTTGGCTCGGGGAGGCCAAGGCAGAGGTCTTGAGAGAACAGCACCTATGCAAACAAAAGCAAAGAACTCCAGAAGTCTGCATAGGGGTCCCCTTAAGTCTTTAGCTGAATAATGATCTGGGCACATATGACACGAAACCCCGTGAAGCTAGGACGGAATAACTTCCCGTGAAGGAATAATAGCTAGGGAACTGTAAGATGAACATTTCCTGGGGCTCACGGTGGGACAGAAATAATTTACATTTCCTCCAGCCACAGTGGAGAGACTTGAGTGATGAAAAGGGGCATTCAGCAGGGAACCTGAAGGATCAAACATTGAAAGTAGAAGAACTTAGTTCTAGAATAAAGGCTTCTCTAGACTCGCCCTAAAAAAGCTTAGAAACAAACCTTAAAATGATCAAATATCTAAAAGTAACTTAACTGCCTTCCACAAAAAGTCCAACGCTTTCTAAAGGAAGGTAACAAAATCCAAAACTTACTTTTGTAAAATTTAAAATATTGAGCATCGAATAAAAATTTACTAGACATATAAAGAAGTAAGAAAATATGACCTATACCCAGGAGAAAAAGCAGCAGAAAAAGACCCAATAGAGATGAGGAAACAAGCAGACAAAGACTTCAAAACAGCCTTTATAAATATTATAAATATGTTCAAAGATGAAAAGGAAACCACGAAAGGGATGAAAGTGAAATAAGAGATATAAAAAAGACCTAAATGGAACTTCTAGAGAGGAAAAATAAAATATATGAAATAAAAAATTCACTGTCTAAGACGCATGAAAAGATGCTCAACATCAGTAGTTATTAGAGAAATGCAAATCAAAACTACAATGAGGTACCGCCTCACACTGGTCAGAATGGCCATCATGAAAATGTCTACAAATAACAAATGCTGGAGAGGGTGTGGAGAAAAGGGAACCCTCCCACATTACTGGTGTGAATGTAAATTGGTGCAGCCACTATGGAAAAGAGTATGGAGGCTCCTCAAAAAACTAAAAATAGAGTTGCCATATGATCCAGCAATCCCACTCCTGGGCATACATCCGGACAAAGCTATAATTTGAAAAGATACACGCACCCCTGTGTTCATAGCAGCGCTATTCAAAATAGCCAAGACATGGAAACAACCTAAAGGTCTATCGACAGATGAGTGGGTAAAGGAGACGAGGTATATATATATACAATACACTCAGCCATAAAAAAGAATGAAATAACGCCATTTGCAGCAACATGGATGGACCTAGAGATTCTCATACTAAGGGAAGTAAGTCAGACAGAGAAAGACAAACACCATAGGATATCCCTAAATATCTAACATATGACACAAATGAGCTTATCTACAAAACAGAAACAGACTCACAGAGATACAGAGCAGACTTGGAGTTGCTGTGGGCAAGGGGCTGGGGAGGAATGGATTGGAACTTGGGATTAGCAGATGCAAACTAGTATAAATAGGATGGATAAACAACAAGGTCCTACTGTAGAGCACAGGGAACTATATTCAATTTATCCTGTGATAAACCATAATGGAAAAGAATAGGAAAAAAAAATTCACTGTCTAATAGCAGATTAGACACCAGAAGATCAGTGAATACAAAGGCATAGCAATAGAAACTATTCAAAATGAAAAAGAGAGAGAAAAAATGGGGAAGAAAACTAACAGAGAATCAGATACCTGTGGAAATATATATCAAGTGGCCTAATGTATGTGTACCTGGAGTCCAGAAGGAGAGGAGAGGGGAGAATAGAAACTATTTTTGAATAAACAATAGCTGGAAAATTTTCCAGATTTGATGAAACTATGAACCCACAGATCCAAGAAGGTCAATGAACCACAGGGAGAATAATCATAAAGAAAGCCACACCAAGGTAGCTCATGATCAAATTGCTGAAAAACAATGATAAAGAAAAAAATCTTAAAAGCATCACACATAAAAAAGACACATTACATACTGAGGAATAAGGATGACAGCAGAATTTTGTCAGAAACTCTGTGAGCCAGAGGTCAATGCTGTGACACCCTAAAAATGCTGAAATTTAAAAAAAGTAACTTTCAGACAAAAGCTGAGAGACTTTGTCACAAGTAAAACAGCACTATGAGAAATATTAAAGCAAGCTTTTCATACATAAGGAACCAGGTGGAATACAGACCTACACAAAGGGATGAAGAGTAAAGAAAAAGGTAAATATGTAGCTAAATGTAAAAGGTATTTCTCATTTTTAACATCTTTAAAAGATAATCTAGTGAATTTTACCAAAAAAGA
Source organism: Mesoplodon mirus (assembly GCF_964341445.2). Lineage (NCBI taxonomy): Eukaryota > Metazoa > Chordata > Mammalia > Artiodactyla > Ziphiidae > Mesoplodon > Mesoplodon mirus. The sequence goes on along the minus strand of NC_138984.1, from coordinate 113,213,356 downwards.
AGGAATTAATAGCAATCCTTCACAAACTTTTCCAAAGAATTGAAGGAACATTTGCCAACATATTTTATGAGACCAGTATTACTCTGCTACCAAAACCAGACAGATAACACAAGAAAAGAAAGCTATTAAGCAATGTCTCAAGAATATAGACAGAAGAATCCTCAACACAATATATTTTTTTGTTTGTTTGTTTGTTTTTTGCGTTACGTGGGCCTCTCACTGTTGTGGCCTCTCCCGTTGCGGAGCACAGGCTCCGGACATGCAGGCTCAGCAGCCATGGCTCACGGGTCCAGCCGCTTCGCGGCATGTGGGATCCTCCCGCATCAGGGCACGAACCCGTGTCCCCTGCATCGGCAGGCGGACTCTCCACCACTGCGCCACGAGGGAAGCCCCTCAACACAATATTAACAAAGGATTTTACACAGGATCAGGTGGGATTAATCCCAGGAACACATATATGAAAATCAATATATGAAGGTCAATCAATATCATATCCCATCATAATAGAAAATGAAACAAAAACACATGATCAACTTAATAGATGCAGAAAAAAAATCTGAACAAAATCCAATACGTTTTCATATAAAAACATGAAAGGAACTAGACATAGAAAGGGAATTCCCCATCTTGATTTAAAAAGCAAAACCAACAAGAACAATAAAAAACAATATCTACCAAAACCTACAGCTAACCTAATACTTAATGGTGAAAGACCGAATGTTTTGCGCTTACGATCAGGAACAAGACAAGAATGTTTGCACTTGTTTGTACTGGAAGTTGTAGGCAGGGCAATTAGAAAAAGAAATGAAGGAAGGAAAGGAGGGAAGGTGGGAGGGAGGAAGCAAGAGAGAGAAAAAAGAAAAGGAAAGGAAAGAAAAGAAAAAAGAAAAGAAGATAGGGAGAGAAGGAAGAAAGAAAGGAAGGGAGGTTACCCAGATTGGAAAGGAAGAGCAAAAGTATGTCAACTTGCAGATAGCATGATATTATATAGAGAAAACCCTAAAGAATGCACACACACACACACACACACACACACACTATTAGAACTAATAAGCGAGTTCGGCAAGGTTGCAGGATACAAAATCAGTACAGAAAAATCAACTGTATTTTCATATTAAAAAAACTATTATGTGCAATACCTCCCCCCGCCCCCAGAATTGATAGATTCAATGAAATCCTTATCAGATCCTAGAAGGCTTTTTGAAGATATGGGCAAGCTGATCTTAACATTAATATATAAACAATATGTTAACATTAATAAATGTGTTATGGATTCCCAAGACTGCCCTCAGGTTTGATCATTCAACAGGAGGACTCACAGGACTCAGTATAGAGTTGTACTTGTGGCTACAATTTATCGCAATGAAAGGTTAAGGGATAAAACAGCAAAGGGAGAAGGCGCACAGGGTGAAGTCTGCAGGAAACAGGGTGCCAGCTTCCAAGGGTCTTCTCCCAGTGGAGTCACACAGAATGTGCTTAATTCCTCCAGAGTGAGTTGTGACCACACGTGTGAAATGTCCACAGGGACATTTAGGAATTCAGTGCCCAGGGTTTTTACTGGGGGACTGACTCTATGTGGTATGTAGGCACCTCTGACTAGCATGTGACAAAACTTCAGACTCCCAGAGGGAAAGCAGGTGTTCACATAAACCTACTGTCACATAGACACATTGTTTGTATAAACAGTTTAAGCATGGTGAGCCACTCTTACTGGAAATCCAATTTCCAGTCAAGAGCCAAACCTTCAGGAAGCTCTTTTTAAGCATAAGCATTTATGCCAGCTATGTTAACTCTTTTCTTCATGGCAAGTGACCCAGAATAGCCAAAACAATCTTGAAAAAAGAAGAACAAATTTGGAGGACTCACACTTCCTGATTTCAAAACTTACCACAAACCTACAATACCATGTAGTACTGGCACAAAGGTAGACATGTCAATCAATGGAATAGAATTGAGAGTCAGAAATAAACCTTTACGTGTACACTCAATTGATTTTCAACAAAGTACCAAGACCATTCAATGGGGAAAGCACAGTCTTTTTAACAAATGGTGTTAGGACAACTAGGTATCTATAAACAAAAGAGTGAATTTGGACCGCTGTCTTACACCATATACAAAAATTAACTCAAAATGAATCAGAGACCTAAACATAAGAGAGAAAACTATAAAACACTTAGAAGAAAACATAGGAGTAAATATTTTTGACCTCTGGTTAGACAATGACTTGTTGGATACAACATCAAAAGCACATCAAAGCAATAGATTGGAAGTCTTCAAAATTAAAAAGTGTTTGTACTTCAAAGGACACTATAAAGAAAATGAAAAGACACCCACACAATGGAAAAAAATATTTCTAAATCATATACTGATAAGGGACTTGTATTCAGAAGAATTCTTACAACCCAATAATAAAAAGACAAATAACCCAATTAAAAAATGGGCAAAGGACTGAAACAACTATTTCTCCAAAGAAGACATACAAATGGAAAAATAAGCACATGAAAAGATGTTTGGTAAATGCAAACGAAATCCACAAATCCACCTCATTAAGCTAATGCAAACCAAAACTGCAATGAGATACCACTTCCCATCCATTAGGATGGCTAATAAAAACAAAAGTGAAAACAGAAAATAACATGTCTTGGTGAGTGTATGGAAACATGGAACACTTGTGCATTGCTGGTGAGAATATAGGGTGGTCCGGCCACTGTGGAAAACAACAACAAAAAAACTAAACACAGAGTTGCCATACGATCCAGTAATTCCTTCTACTACCCAAAAGAATTGAAAACAAGGACTCAAAGCAGATACTTATGTACTAATGTTCACGGCAGCACTATCACAATAACCAAAAGGTAGAAACAACCCAAATGTCCATCAACAGGTGAATGGATAGACAAAATGTGGTACATACGTACAATGAAATGTTATTCAGCCTTAAAAAGGATGAAATTCTGATACACTCTACAACATGGATGAACCTTGAAAACCTGACAAATGAAATAAGTTAGACGCAAAAGAACAAGTGTTGTACGACTCCACTGATATGAGGTACCTACAAGAGGCAAATTTATAGAGGCAGAAAGTAGAATAAAGGCTACCAACAGCTGCAGGAAGGGGAAATGGGAAGAAACTGTTAAATGGATACCGAGTTTCTGTTTGGGATGATGAACAAGTTCTGGAATTGGACAGTGGTAACGGTTTGCAACACTGTGAGTGTACTTAATGTTTCCAAATTGTACACTTGAGATCGTTAAAATGGCAAAAATGTATGTTATGTATATTTTACCACAACTGAAAAAAAAAAAAGACCCAATGAGTACAACTTCACATCCAACAGGATAGCAATAATGAAAAAGACAGACAATAACAAGTGTTGGTAAGAATGTGGAGAAATTGGAACCTTCATACATTGCTGGTTGAAATGTAAAATGATAGAGCCACTGTGGAAAACAGTATGGCAGTTCCTCAAAATGTTAAAAATAGAGTTTACCATATGACCCAGCAATTCCACTTCTAGGTATATATCCAAGAGAAATGAAAACATACTTCTACACAAAAACTTGCACATGAATGTTTATAGCAGCAATATTCATAATCACCAAAAAGCGGAAACAGCTCAAATTCTATAAAGTAATCACTTTTTACTGATTAGAAGAAAAGTTCCATGAGGGCAGGGATCTTTGTTTTTCCCATTAGCATAAATTAGTTACTCAAAGAATATATGTCAACATTGAAGGCACATGGTTTCTGCATCCTGGCATGGATATATAAAATGGATATATAATGGATATATCCATTAATGGATATATAAAATGTGGTAGATCCATTCAATGGAATGTTATGCAGCAATAAGAACGGGTGAAGTATTGATACATGCTACAACATACATGAGCCTTAAAACACAGCCTTAGTGAAAGAAGCCAGTCATGAAAGACAACATATCGTATGATTCCAGTTATAGGAAAAGTCCAGAGTGGGCAAATCTACAGAGACCAAAAATAGATTAGTAGTTGCCTAGGGTGGAGTTTGGTAGGAAATGCAGCATAACTGCTAATAGATACAGGGCTTCTTTATGGGGTGATGAAAAGGTTCTGAAATTCATTGTGGCGATGACTGTATAACTCAGGAATATACTAACAACAATTAAATTGCACACTTTAGATGGATGAATTGTATCTCAATAAAGTTGTTTTTTTTTAAGATAATCTGTAGGAAAAATAATAGCAGTGTGTTGTGTAGTATATTTTAAATTTAGAATCAAACCTAGGGCAACAATAGCTTGAAGCATGGAAAGAGAAAATTGAAATACGGTATTGTAAAGTTCTCACATTTTACATGAAATGGTATAATATTATTTGAACATAGACTGTGATAAGTACACATTCCACTAAGCACACAAGCACATAATACAAAGAGGTATAACTAATAAGTGAATAATGACTGTGAAACAGAGTCATAAAAATTCTCAGTAAAAAAGAAGACAGAAAATAAGGAACAAAGAACAGATGGAACAAATAGAAAACAAGTAGCAAAATCATAGATTTAGACACATTAAAGACTAAATACTCCAATTAAAGGCAGAGATTGTCAGACTGGATAAAAAAAAAGTAAGTACCCACAATATGCCAGCTATAAGAAACACAGTTTAAAAATAAAAATGGGGAATTCCCTGGAAGTCCAGTGGTTAGGGCTCTGCACTTCCATTGCAGGGGACATGGGTTCAATCCCTGCTCAGGGAACTAAGAGGCTGCAAGCTCCGTGGTGCAGCCAAAAAAATAAATAAAATAAAATAAAAAAAAATGAACACAGATAAAAAGTAAAAGAATTAAAATAGAGATATCATGCACACTCTAATCTAAAGAAGTTTAAATGGCTATATTAATATCAAAGTACACTTCAGAGAAAGGGATATTACCCTTTTCCTTTTAGAGATAAAAGGGACATTACATATTGAAAACAGGATTGATTCATCAGGAAGACATAATCCTAACTGTACAAGCACTCAATTATAGAGTTGTAAAATATCTGAAGCAAAAACTGACAGAACTGAAAGGAGAAATAGATAAATCTAAAATCAGAGTTAGAGATTTCAACACTCCTCTTTCAGCAAATAATAGGACAAGTAGATGAAAAAAAGTAAGAATAGGGACTTCCCTGGTAGTCCAGTGGTTAAGACTCTGCCCTTACACTGCAGGGGGCACCCTTCCAGTGCAGTGGGCACAGGTTTGGTCCCTGGTCAGGGGAACTATGATCCCACATGCCACATGGCCAAAAAGAAAAAAAAAAAAAGGTAAGAATAATAAGATTTGAATAATACTATTGAGAAACTAGTCCTAATTCACAGTTATAGAACAGTTGGAGGTTTCAACACTCCTTTCCTGGCAATTGATGGAACATTTAGAGAAAAGAAATCAGTAAAGACATATAAGATACAGTAAATATATAGAAGATATTAAAGTGTCTTTCAAAAAGACACAATCAATTTGACCTAACTGATATTTATAGAACACTCCACTCAACAAAGCAGAATACACATTCTTTTCAAGTGCACACAAAACATTTACCAAGATAGATCACATTCATGGCCACAAAACAAGTTTCAGTACATTTGAATCATATAAAGTTGTTCTTTGACCACAATGGAACTGAAAATTAATAACAGGAAGATATATGGAAAAGCCCCCAAATATTTGGAACTTAAGCACAGCCATGGTCAAATACCATTGGTCAAAGAAGAAATCACAAGGGAAATTAGAAAATATTTTGAGCTAACTGAAAAAAAAGACACTACATACCAGTTTGTGAGATGTAGCTAGAGCAGTGCATAGAGAAAAATGAATGACATTAAATACTTATATGTGGGCACTTCCCTGGTGGTCCAGTGGTTAAGAATCCATTTTGCAATGCAGGGGATGCCGGTTTGATCCTTGGTCGGGGAACTAAAATCCCACATGCCACAGGGCAACTAAGCCCACGTGCCACAACTAGAGAGCCCATGTGCCACAACTACAGCCCACGCACTTTGGAGCCCATGAACCACAACTACAGAGCCCACATGCTCCAGAGCCCGCACGCCGCAACTACTGAGCCTGCACACCACAACTAGAGAGAAGCTTGCGCACCGCAACTAAGAGCCCATGCAACCGCAACAAAAAGGTCCCCAATGCCGCAACTAAGACCCCATGCAGCCAAAAAATAAACAAATATTTTAAAAAAATACTTATATGTGAAAAAATCACAAATCTATTATCTAAGCTTAAGGAACTAGAAAAAAAAAAAGAGCAAGTTAAACCTAAGCCAGAAGGAAGGAAATGATAAAGGGAAGAAATTAATGAAATAAACGTGAAAAAATAGAGAAAATGAATAAAACTCAAAGCTGCTTCTTTGAAAAAATAATAAAATTGATAAGCCTCTAGCCCAGAGATTGGCTAACTTTCTATAAATGGCCAGATAATAAATAGTTTAGACTTTGTGAGCCATACAATGTACTTAACTTGCAACTACTGAACTTGGCCATTGTAGCATGAAAGCAGGTATGTAAACAAATATGTAAACAAATGAGTGTGGCTACGTTCTTATACATTTTTATTTACAAAAACAGGCAGCAGGACAGATTTAGTACAACTAAAGTTTGCTTGTCTTTATTCTTGCCAGACCAATGTAGGAGAGAGAGACAGACAGACGACCAACTATCAAAATTAGGAATGAAGAAGTTACATCACTACAGATTGTACAGACTCCATGATCAGCCAGCCATCCCGGGGCGTTACCTACCCCACCCCCAGCCCTGTCCATGGAGCACACCAGGATGCAGAAACCATGTGCCTTCAATGTTGACATGCATTCTTTAAGTAACTAACTTATGCTAATGGGCAAAACAAAGATCCCTGCCCTCATGGAACTTTTCTTCTAATGAGGGAGACAGAATAAACAATATACATAACACATTTGTAGATTATCTTGTATGTTAGAAGTTGGTAAGAACTGTGAAGAAAAACATGAAAGTAGGACAAGGGAAGGAGAGTGAGAGTGCTGGGAGTTCCAAATAGGTGAGATCCAGGAAGATCTCATTGAGGAAGTAGCATTTGAGCCAAGGTGGTGATGGCGCAGGCTAAGGGGAAAATGTCCCAGGCAGTGGGAACAAAGCATAGGACCCGAGGCAGCACAAAGGCCAGAGTGGTTGGAGTGGAGTGAATAAGGGGGAGAAAGGTGGAAAGAGAGATCAGAGCTGTACTGGGGAAGCCACAGTTATAGGGCCGTATGGTCTATGGTATGGAATGGGGCGGGAAGACCAGCAGGAGAGGGGTTGAGCCCCATGAATAAAAGGAAAAAGATCAACAAAAAAATTAAAGTTAGTAATAGTGGGCTTAGCAGAGGTACAGAGAGGGTCACACCAAGAACTGGGCCATTGAGTCATGGCATCAGGGAAGAGCTAGCAAGGTTTCTCCTGTCCCCTCTCTGCACGAGGATATGCATTCTAGGGGATGAGGACACCTACCCGCCCATTTTCCATCTCCTGACAGCCCATCAGGATCACCTAGACAAGAGGGGTAAGGGGAAAGGGAGGAGATTTGGTTTAGGGGGTGTGGTTATCAGGGCCAAGGGAGGACCCAGAATGTTGGCCATACCTCACCCTCCCCCAAAGCTGACCTTGACCCCAAACTCCCAGATCAGGCGCCAGAAGTCTAGCAAGGTGTGAGGCAAGGGTCCTTGTGTGGCGATGTAGGCCTGGCTTCCATCCGTGCCCTGGTAAAGGCTAAGTTCACTATGGAGATCCCGCTGTGCCTCCACCACCTCTGCCCTTTCCCTAACGCCCAGCCTGACCCTGATGAAGTTGCCATTGATGTAGTCTCCATGTCCCTCTTCCTGGAGCAGGGAAAGGATCACGCGTGTCTCATCGTCTGCCAGCGGGAGAGGTGAGAAACGTGGAGTTTGTGGGTGACAGGGGCCTTGACGGCCTCCCGGATGAAGGCCAGCAGGGGACAGCATACCTAGCGGGGATCCCATCGAGGTGCACTCGCAGACTGTGGGGGGGAAATGCAGCCACAGCAAGGCCCTGGGAGGGAGAGTTCTGGGGGCCCAGTGGTGGCGCGGGGATCCGGGCTAACGCCTGCACTGCCTCAGGGTGCGGGCATGCAAAGCAGCACCGACTCCCTCCAGAAGGCCCCCACTCCCACCCCCGACTTACATGGCAGCACATCTTTGTAGCGGTTCTTCCTCACGTTTTCTGGTCGACTGCCGGCCTCAGTGGAACACACGCTGTCTGTCTTCCAGGAGGCTGAGCGGGCCTGGATGTCCTGATGGGAGGACAGAAAGAAGACCCGGGGGAGGGAGGAGAGAGCAAGAGAGGAGCCAGGTCAGGGTCCTGGGACGCTGAGACTCTCACAGGGTTACACGGCACGTAGCCTTTGAGAGGTGAGTGCAGTGCCCAGATAGCACAGGGCCTGCTAATTATGGTTCCATAATAGTAGCGACTCAGAGTGCCTTCTCTGTGCCAGGCTCTGTGTGAGGGCATTGAACCACCTGCAAGGTCCCTCCGAAGTGGGTACTCTTATTGACGTCCCCATTATGTAGGTGAGAAAGCTGAGGCACCACATGTTTGAGTGACTTGCTGAAAGTCCCACCCAGGAAGTGGCACAGTGAGTGAGTATTGAATTCAGACCTCTGAGCATCTACCCCCTGTACACTCAATGTGTATTTACATTGTATTGTGAACAATAATTGTAGTATATTATGCAGTTAAATTAACAAACATGGTGATACACAATATATAAGACAATATACAATGCATATGAATTATAATGTATAACATTACTTATGTAACTAGATAGTATAGGTGCTTTACTACTGTTCCATTATTATAATTAGTGAATAGCATTACCATCATCAAGTGTTCATAATCATGATGATAATAAGTAACACCTACCAAGCCCCCTGATGAGTGCAAGCCACCATTCTAAGTGTTCTTATGCCCATCAAGTCATTTACAGCCTCGTGGACACACTAGTGTAGTGGGTACCACTATTAATATTTTTACTATATAGATGAGGAAACCAAGGCCTAGAGAGGCCCCAAAACTCCTGTAAGTACAGAAGGCTGCCTGCAGGAGGGTGGCCTCCAGCAGCTGGCACGCTTACTGCTCCAGACTGGACCCAGACCCAGATGGACATGATGTCAGGTACTACCTGGATATTATATGTTTACATTTATTATGGACATTTTCATATTGAATAAATTATATATTCTGCATTTATTATGCATTTCTTATATATGATATTTATTTTTATATTTGTGTAAATTTAGATTTTTCTTAAACTTCTTTTATCTACTTATTACGTATTTTATTACTTAGGAACTTCAATAACTGCTTATTTGATAAATTATAATTCTATGTTGTATTTATGTGTATTCTATTGTTTTAAGAAGTTAACTAATGTTATTGTGTAAATTATAGTTTACAATCATACTTATACATATTCACTACATATTTTCTATTTATTAATCAACTTATTTCATAAATGTTTCTGTTATCTATTTTTATTGTACTCAATGATATATAGTCATTTATTAGATACATACATATATTTACCAAACTTATTTCTAAATTTGAGATGTCACCATATATTGTATTTACATATTTGCATAGCACGCTTCCATGTTATTATATTTAAAATACCTCAGTACATGTAGATGCGATGCCTACGACGATGCTGCGTTAGCATTCCTTACATACGGCTTGCACTACCCCACTGTAAAGTTTAGAATCTTTATAACTAGTGACAAAGGCGCCTACAAAGTAAGAGCTCAAGATGTGCTACGCGCTTTTTACCCACACTGGTTATTTTAATCCTCAGGCCAGTTGAGTCATCAATGTCCGCATTTCCCGCAAGGAGAAACTGAGGCCACAGGGACCGGATAAAGCGCCCCAGGCCACAACGCCTATTAGAGCCGGCGTCCACACCCTCGCCGCAGCGGGGCCTCTTGGTTCCTCTTTCCCCAGCCTCTTCCTCCCCAGGACCACAGCAGTGACTGACTGGTCGCCTGGAGCGGCCGGGCGTCGCGTGTCCAGCGCAGGTGAGCGCCCGCCCTGCTCAGCAACCGGACGATTCCGGGAGCGCGGCAAGGGCGCAGGGACCCGAGGGCGTGTGCGGCCCCGCCCGACCCGACCGTGGACATCGCCCTCTGGGACCCTACTGGCAGAGGGTGAAGACAGACAGGGAGAGAGTGCGACAGAGAGAGGTGCTGGGGAGAGAAAAACAGAGAGATCTCGAGGCGAGGAGACGCCCCTGGAGGCCGAGAGAGAGACAGAGAGACAGAGAGGTGGGGGGGGAGAGAGAGAGAGAGACAGAGAGAGAGAGAGGCAAAGCTCAGCAGGGCGCACAGGAGAACAGACGTCTGGACCGTCCAGGGCAAGGAGCCCAAGCGCGGCGCGCTACCGGCCAACTCGGCCACTCACGCTGAACTCGCAGGCGAGGACCGCCCCCTCCCGGCCGCCCCGTGCCTCCAGTTGCTCCAAGAAGCTCCGAGCCGCGTCCAAGCTGCAGCTCATGGCGCTGCCGGCCAGCGACGCCCAGTCTACCTGTGGCGCTCCGCGCTCGCATCTAGTGTAGACTCCGTGGGAGGTGGCCGAGGCCCCGCCTCAGATCTCGCCAGCCAATGGCAGTGCGCAGCGGTGGACAGGGCGCTCCCCTCGGCCAATGACACTCAGAGCCCGCCCCAGCCTCGCCTACAGGCTCCCGGACCGGGGCGGCTGCCTGAGCGCTTGGTTCACCCGTGCTGGGTCAGGGACGTGGATCCTGCGCTGGCTCTTCCCTTTTTTATGGCCTCTGCGCGAGCTGGCTGAGTCCGCATGGCCCCATGGCCACTTCCTCTCTCTTGGACCCGGGGTCCGCGCCCGGGCAGGGCGGATGGCTGCACGCCCTCGCCCGGCCTCCCCGGCTCTGTCTTCTGGGAGCTAGGCTGTGTCCGGATCCGAGCCGGGGTAGCGTGGCAGCTGTGAGTAAAGACGGTCGCCGAGACCGACCTGCAACTCCTGCCTGGGGGACCCCGGGTGAGGACCGTCCCGCGCTTTGCGCTTCGGCGGGGTCCGAGGGAGGTCGGGGGAGGTAGCCGCGGGGGAAAATGACACCCGGGCACCTGGGATGTGAGAAAGACTGAATCCGTGTATTTCCTGAGGTCCCTTCTTTTTCTGGGTCGGGCTAGGATGAACTGGGGGCGCCAGCATCCAGTCCTAATTTGAGGATTTCAACCCGCATAAACCTTCTGGGAAACTGAGAATCGAGGCTCTGGGAGTGGGTTCCAAGGAACTAGGTGTTCTCAGTGCTTTTAAGGGGCTTATTTTCTTTCGTCCCCACACTCTTGTCTTCAGAAAATGTGGAGAAGACTGGAGGACAGCTGCTGTCCCAGCTCCCAGGGCCACCAAGGGGAGGCTGGAGAGAGCAGAGAGGAGTCTACGGCCCCTGCCAAGGATTGGCCAGTGTAGATGGGCTAGCCCATCCTTCACCTCGGGGGTGAGGAGTGTGGACTTAATTCATCAGTGTTAAGTCAAGAACAGGCAAACTGTTTCTTAAAGTGCTTGGGTCTCTGGTCCTTGTCCCAACTACTCAATTTCCGCCATGCAGGGTGAAAGCAACCATAGGCAACATGTAAAGGAATGAGCATGGCTGTGTCCCAAACTTTCTGGACTTTAAATTTTAATTTCATGTGTCACGATTTGTGTGTGTGTGTGTCCTGCAGGCTGTGGGTTGCTGACCCCACTTTAAGTGACTGAGAGGTCAAAAAGCCAGTTAATGGGGAAGTTTCACTTATTGAGGGGTCAGTAGGAGTCACTGTTGACTCAGGGTTTATCACTGTCATCTTTGAGAGTTCAGAGGTGGTCAGCAGTGATCACTGAGGATGGACATCGATAGTGAATTCATTGGAGGCCAGTGAGAGTTCCTTGGAGGTTCATGGAGACGGTCAGTGGATGTCAATGGCTGTCACTGGGAGGTCAGTGAGAGACTGAAAGTAACTGAGGAGCCATTGGGACTTGGAATGTTAGTTTACTAAATAACTGAGGGGTCAAAAGAGTCAGGGAAGGTCATTGAGGACCCCTAACCAGGGCTCAATAGTGAATGTCAGTGGAATCACTGAGATTTCTTGGATGTTCATGGCTTCTTGGAGACTCAGGGTGGCAGGATACAGAAGCATCAGTGAACTTTGAGAAAATATGGAGGCCCACTGGAGGAGTCACAGAGACGCTTGGGTCCCTGAGTAATCATGGATACGAATGGCAGTCATTTGGGTATAGTGGATGCCAGAGTAAAGGGGGAACAGCCACTGTGGGATCAAGAAAGGGCTTTATGGACCCTGCTGATCGTGAATGTCATTGGATGTCAGGGATCACTGGAAACCAGTGCTACCTGGGGAGCAGCGCTGAGGGTCAGTGAGCCATCGTATCACCTGTGGTGAGGACTGGGCGGCAGGGCCGCTCACCCAGCAACTGGGTTCTGGCACTCTGGGATCTTCTGTTCCACTAGGGGCTGAGGGTCTGTTTGTCCGACAGGGTGGGGTGTACACGTCTATCTGTCCCCCTGGCTTAGGAGACATCTGTCTATCCTGAGGACCTACCTGCCTTTCTCATTGGCTGGGTCTTACTGGCAAAGAGTAAGTCTGTCAAGCTGAAGGTCTGGCTGGCTAGTTGACTGGGTAGTGGAATGTCTCTCCATTGAGTTAACGGTCTCTGTACAACTGTGGGGCTGTCTATCCTTGAGGAATGCTGTCTTTTGGTTGGCTGGAAGTGGGGTGGGAGGGGTGTCCACGTGTCTGGACACAGGTCTTTCTGGATGCCTGGCTGAGCACCTTCCCACCTGTCCAATAATCTGTCCATTTGTCTGGCTGTCCTGCTGTAGTCTCTCTCTCCCTGGGACTCTATCTAGAAGTCTGTCTTGCCAGGGATCTATGTGTCTGTTTGCCTGCCTGTTTGGGAACCTTTCTGCCTATCTGGCCTGTGAACAGAGTGGCTGAGACTTTAGCCCACCTGCCATGCTTCCACCAGGGTTGGGTGTCTGTCTTTCTGGCTGCACGTCCACCTCCTACTACACACCCTCCTCTTGTTTAACTGGACCGCCATCCTGACACTGACCATCCCTCCATGTCTCTCCAACATCCAAATTCTCCTGGCTTGCCCTCTGCTCAGCTCAGGCTGGGTGTAGGGGATGGAAAGACCCCCAAGACCTCCTCCAGCAGCCCTGGCTCACCCCTCTCCGTTGTCCCAGAGAACTGCAAGCTGTGTTCTTGCAGTGGGACTCACTGCTGCTGCTGGCCCTCCTGCGCACCCCACTGGCGGCAGTCCCAAGCAGTGGGAGCAGCTGGCACTGTCCTGAAGGTCCTGAGCACCCCAGTGCCCACATGCCACATGCCAGTCTGCCACCTGCTCCCCAGCTCAGAGTGCTAGGCCACCCAACAGAGCCAAGTGGACAGGGTGCTGGAAGGTACTCGGAGAAGCTTTTGCAATACTGTGAAGAACCCAGCCTGTGCTGATGTTGCAAAGAGGAAAGAGTAACTTTTAAACAGTGGGGGAACCTGGCAGACACCACCCTCACCTAGAAGGCTTATGCGGAGATAAGACTACTGACATCCCTATTGAACAGTTCTTCTGACTTTCTTTTTTGCTAGGCCACAAAAGGGAACAAAAAATTTGAAAAAATTCTCCCACTGCTCCACTCTGTTACGAACTTTTGGATTGGGTGTGGGCTGACCTGTTGGCCCACCTACAAGTCTGGCATTTGGCAAAAAAGGAAAAATGCCAGTCTCTCCAGTTACAAGTGGCAGCTTGCATCCACCAGTGATTGGAGGTAACTGCCTTTGGGAGGGCTTTTGTTCCAGACTCTGGAAACTCCACAAGACAAACCAATTTCCTAACTGAATAAATTACAAAGAAAAAAAATTAAAAAGAGAATTCTATAGGATAAAAGAGACTTAGAACCTATACACAGATGCTCATAGCAGCATTATCAAAATAGCCCAAAAGTGAAAAACAAACCAAATTTCATAAACTGATGGATAAATAAGGTACACACACGCAATAGAACACTGTTCAGCAATACAAAAAGGAATGAAGAACTGACACATGCTACGACATGGATAAATTTTGAGAACAATGCTAACTAACACCACATATCGATGATTCCGTTCCGTTACCAAGTTGAAGCTCATACTGCTCGCCGCACTACAGGCCAATAATCGAGAGACGAGTTGTTGGGACAAGGAATAAGACTTTATTCAGGAAGCCAGCAAACCGAGAAGATGCTGGGCTCGTGCCCCAAAGAACCATCTTGCCTGAGTTAGAATTCAGGCTCCTTTTATACTAGGAGGGGAGGAAATAAAGTCAAACACTTCCTGGTTCCCATCGGCCTCTGGAGAGGATGTGTTAATTTCTTCCTCCCTGCAGTCATTTACAGGTGGACCTGGTCAGGATGTTTCCTGTGAGTTAAACAAAGGTATTTTAGCTCATTACCTGGGAAGCAGGGTTCCCAGAGATGAGCCATTATGTATAACTCAAGCTTACAGGCAACATCCCTTTAGTGATTAGCTTGTAATAGAATACAAAAGGTTCTTCCCTATCACAGTTCCTATGGAATGTCCAGAATAGGCAAGTCTATAGAAACCAAAAGTAGATTAGTGGCTACAAGGGGCTGGGGGCTGAGAGTTGGGAGATGGTTGGAGAGGAATGGGAAGTGACAGCTAAAGAGTATGGAGTTTCTTTTAGAAGGGACAAAAATGCTCTAAAATTAGACTGTGGTGATGGTTGTACAACCCTGTGAATATGATAAAAAAACATTTAATTGTACACTTTAAACAGGTGAACTGTGTGGGACACGTGCATTATATCTCAATAAAGCTGTTTTAAAAAAGACAAGAGACTTGTCAATCATTTGCAATGAATGGACCTAAGTTGGATCCTAGTTCAAACAAACATAACGTAATCAGGGAAACTGAACATTAACGTGAAGAATTCGGAATAATTGTTGATTTTTTAGGTGCGACAGTGGTATTGTTATTCCTGTTGAGTCTTATCTTTCAGAGATACGTGGAAATATTTATGGATGAAATGATATGGTGTCTGGGATCTGCTTCAAAATAAACGAATGGAGTGGATAAAGGGAGTGGGTGGGGCTATGAAGGAAACCAGACTGGTCAACATTGAGATGGGCTCATGGACTCACTGTACAGTCCTCTCAGCTCTTATGTTTGGAATTCTCCACAATTAAAAGACTTAAAACAATCAATCAACATAGAGGTGAACAACTGTTTCTATAAAGAGCTAACAGGTCACAGAGAATACACATACACTAATAATCAATGAGTATTTGAAGATGCATAACCTCTGTCATAATTAAAGAAATGCTAATTCAACTGAGGACCCATTTTGTACCTAGAGCTCGGGCAAGATGCAAAGTCTGACAGTTCACAGTGCCTACAAGGACACAGGAAACACTCAGATCTGATGACAGTGGCTGGGAGAGACAGCCTCCTGGAGCACAATTCTGCAGCATCTATAATCATTTTCAAGACACAATTCCACTTGCAGTACTTTACTCATCAGATATACTCACATAAATATGCACAGAGGTATGTTCAATGTTCTTGAAGCAATGTTTGTGGTAGTAAAAATAGGAAACAACTTGAGTGTGCGACCATCAAAGAGTGGTGAATCCACACATACCAGACATCCTAGATAACCTAGAAATATCCTCGGTAATCCAGGGAGAGCCTAAGGAGACCCTTAAAGGGAAAGATGGTCATTATAAAGCTTTCCACTGCTGGTGAGTCCAAGTACACTGGGTTCTCTGAGGAACTTTAATTACACTCAAAGGAGGCCACAATGAAGTGAGTAAATGGTTTGCCTCTTGTTTATTTTCTGTCTGTCTCTGGCTGAGAGCTGGCCCCAGCACCAAGCCCTGCTCTAAGTGAGACTTCCATGCTCACATTATTATCTCCACTCCCAGATGATGAAGTCACAGGGCCCCGACTCCTGAGTGACAGAGAGCAGCACCAAATCTCCCAGGGTAGCACCACACCCTCTGTGGCCCAGGGGCAAGCCAGCACATCAGGCCTGCCTTGTCCTAGACACGACGTCACCACCAGGCCTGAGGATGTCCCAGAGCTATCAGGTCCCCAGCTGAGGAGACCCCACATCCTTCACGCTCAGCCTGACAGCCCTGTCCTGGCCACTCAGAGGCTAGCAGGGTGCTGTGGCAAACAGACTTTATTCTGACCTCTCCCCAGCTCCCGGGTCCAGGTCCACATCCTGACTGGGGAGTGGGCTCACTCAGCACTCAGGAAGACCCTCTTGTGCGCGGTGTTGGTGTAGGGGTGCCAGCGCCACTCCACGTCTGCTGTGGCCTCCTGTTCCAGCGTGCCCAGACGGATCATGTACACTGGCAAAGGGGGATGAGATATGGTCACTTACACAGCCAGCATGCCCCCCACCAGATGTGGGATAAAGCCCCAGACTCACACTTCAGCTCAAAGCGAGGCCCAACCTCGGTCAGCTCCACGTCGCGGTGGCTGGTCTTCTTGTACACGTGGTGCCTGGGGCAAGGGGGGCAGGGCAGGAGTGAGGGGAGGCAGGGAGCAGCTTCGGGGTCAACAGCAAACAGCACAGGGACACAAAGGTCAGGACACCGCTCGGGCCCAGCCCACTGACCCACCGGAAGGAGATGTAGTCGTCCTGGTTGGCGAAGGTGATGACCCGGCGGCTGTCATCTCTGGGCACAGGGAACAGGTAGCGGAGTATGTCAGACACCTGGGGCAGAAGGCAGAAAAGTGGCGAATGCCCAGCCTGCCTGGCACCCCAGGCCCCCAGCCCTCACCCCACGGCCTCAGACTCACCCGCTTCCCCAGGCGGGAGGAGAAGCCATGCATAATCAGGTGAGGCTTGGCCTCCGACGCAGTGCCCAGGTCGGGGACGTCATGCCGCATGACCACGTTGCACAGCGTGAAGTACGCGGTTGGGCCAAAGGGCAGGTGGCTGACAATGAGCCCCACTGGCAGGGCCAGGGAAGCCGTCAGAGACCCTTTGCTCCCGGCCGGCCATCAGGGCAGCAGCCTGCCCGCCCCCACTTCAGCCTTACCAGGTGTGCCTCGATGCTCGTGGACGACCAGCAGGTCAGTAACCCCGTTGGCTTTGCAGGCTCGCACCAGCGCCCCTACCTCGTGCCGGCCACGGTTCATGCGCTGGGCGCCTGGGAACACCAGCTTCAGCTCCTGCGTGTGAACTCCCTCTGGTTAGGACTGGGGCTCCTGGGGCCAGAGCATCTCCCACTAACTCCCCATCTACTGGTACCTTTGCAAACATCTTGAGGCGGGAACTGGGATCTCGGGAAGTAGTGATCATGACCTTGGGATCCTCAACCCCTGCCCATCGATACTCATCATCCACGTGGCTGGTCACACCTGTTCGGAGCGTGAGGCGCAAGAACGTGACGTTGTCTAGAGAAGTGAAATGCTACCCTGGGGCGGCCACATCCACCTAGAACAGCACTGATGACACCTTCAAGGATGCAAAGGCTCTCTACCTGCTCTGGGCCAACAGGGTGGCCCCCAGCCACACTGGCTACAAACAAAAGTGTGACCAAGGAACTGAATCTTTATATTTGATTGAATTTTAGTTCATTGAAGTTGTAGTAATCACATGGAGCCAGTAGCTACCATGTTAGCCCCAGTCCAGATTCTGTTAAGGCCAAAGGTATCGGGCTCCATTCCCTCATAACAAATATTTATAATGTTTGTGATTCCTTTCATATTTGTTGAATAATGCAGTGAATGAGACATCTGAGTGCCAATGAAGTGCTGGTAGCTGAGGACACAGCAGTGAACAAAATGGACACTCTTTGGCCCCAGCAGAGCCCACCGTCCTAGTAAGGGGGACAATCAACAGACAAAGCAAAGCAGAAAGTGGGGTAATACTGTGTCATGTAAATGCAATTGGGAGCACTCAGGGAGAGGTCCCCTGAGGTGTCATCTGTACGGAGCCACAAGGGCATCTGGGGGACAGTTTCAGGAGTGGGAGCTACACAACCTTTCTTCAAGGTGTCTGAGGAATGACATGGAAGCCAGTGGGCTCAACGGCAGGGAGTGAGGCTGGCCCACAGGGTCAGGGAAGGTCACCTTCACCGCCGGCATCGTCAAACTCCAGGGAACCCTGTAAGGCCAGAGCCTCCTTGCGTAACTCGGTGGGAATCAGGCGGTTCTCTGCAGAGGGAAGACAGAGGGGCTAGTGAGACAGCTGCGTGGAGCCCTCCGTTTATACAACACTGAACAAACTTGATGGAAAGATACCCCTTTTACTCCATCCTGAGCAGAGAGGTGATACGTAACTGGGGGAGAGGGATGCAACTACTTTTGGCTACAGGCCACCCTGCTAACAGTGGTTATAGGAGATTTCATTTACTATGGTTCCTGAGTTTCAAGACTTGAAGGGTTTCTAAAATACTTAATCACAAGTATACACTCCCTTCGTAGTTAGAAAAAAACTAACAATTAATTTTTAAAGAATAAATGGAAACTGCTCTTTCTATACAAAGGTGGACCAGAAACCCTCCGACAATAAAATCATTAATCGTGATGCTCTGGGTCAGAGGTTTCCTCTGTGAACTAACGCTGGACTTGGCAGAGGGGCTAGGCTGTGGGCATGCCCATTTTGGAGCACGCCTTCGAACCCAGCAGGTCCCTCCAACATGCCCTGGACAAACTCTCGCACATGGAAGACAATGTTCGCAGCAGCAGGCCTGCCCCAAACTAAAAATAAGCTCAACAGCACCCACAGGGAAATGGATGAAGACCTTGTGGAATGTTAACCTGCAGGAGCCCCACCCACACTCAATGGATCTTAGAAACAACACTGAACCAAAACAGAAAGCTGCAAAAGAACGCACGCAACCTAATACTACCTTTACAACTAAAAATCGGCCAATGTGATTTAAGAATACAAACAAGCATGATAATCCTCAAAAAGAACAGCAAGGAAATGGTTGATTTTTAATCAATATTCAATACTGTGTTCATCTAAGTTGGGGGAAATATTTCTGAATTTAAATATATTGATCATTTTTCATTTCTTAACACGGGCAGATAGGTCACAGGTGTTTAACTTTATGCTTGACATAAGTATTACATACACATACCTCATATACTTTATATGTCTAAAACCTAAGAAAATCAAAGTGAATCTAAAATAGAGATATGGAGTTGATGTACTATCAGATAGGAAACAGAGCTCCACCAACATGAGAACCAACAAACTGGATAAATACGGCATTTCCAATCAGGCATGTGTGACAGGCTCTTCATTAGTACGGCAAATGGAAAGCGGGGAAAATATTGCAAAGTTAAATTCCTAATTTACAACTCAAATAAAATTAAGTTCTACACGAGTTAACAGTTTTAAAATACAAGGGACTCATAACAGCACTAAAAGACAATAAGATATTCTTGTTACCTTGTAGTGAAAAAAGTAGCAAGAATAAAAACGACAGAGGGGAAGTACATACGGGACCCCGTGAAATGTTTAAATTTGGGAAGACCTAGACACTGTAAATAAAATCACTACGCAAGTTGTAAAATCTGGATACTGCAGCGTAAATGACAAGTAATTCACACCATCATGAAAGCGACATTTGCAACCCATCAGGAAGATCCAACAGCAAAGGAAAATGACCAGTAAATACTTGAAACATACTCACCATACTAACACAAGTAAATGCTAATTAAAAGCGTCTGACACCACTGGCCTTTTTCCTGTTGGGTTTTAACAGGAAAGCCCGAGGGTCTTTACAGGGACTGGGGGGCGGGGACAGACGTACCCTCGAGCGCACGCCGAACCTTGTCCTTCCTCTCCTGGGCCGTTCGCCGAGCCTCCTCACAGGCCTTGCGATACAGGTACTCGCGGCGAAGGCGGGCCTCGCGGCGCAGCTGGGAAACAGCAGATCCGCTCAGACAAACCTTTTTCGCCGCGCAAGATCGGGCCCGGGAAACACCCGCCCCGAGCCCACGGGCCACATCCCCAGCCTCCGCGAGCCCCCGACCTCCAAAACAGGAGCTTAACCATCCCTCCTACCATCCTGGGCGCAACTTCCACGTGAGTCCAGGAGTTCTCTTCTGGCGCCGCCGGTACCACGCAGTCGTCGCTTCCGCCCTCAACCGAGAAGGCCGCTAGAGGCCTCACTAGATTCTGCTGCTGCCGAGAATGCCCAAAGTTAAAATGGCTGGGAGTCGCAAGGCGATTGGCCAGCCCGAAGCTGGAGCAACCACTAGGCGGGGTGGGGTGGGGTGGGGGTGTTTCAAGGTGCTGTCACGTGGCTTAGAACGGCCGTTAATAAAGGCGCCGGCCGTGGTTTTACTACCTACCGTGCGGATGACGAACAGCTAAAATAATCATAGTTGTAGGCTCGAAATAGTGCAGCAACTGTAAAAGCTGCACAGCGATTGACCGGATGATCGCCTAGCGGCCGGTTCTAGAACTGAATTTAAAGCCGCTCCTCCCTTAAAATGGTTTCCGAACAGCTATGCCTCCTTCCATCGCCACTGCGACAGCCGTACTTTAAAAAACGGCCGATTCCAAAAGCGATTCGGAGACACCCACAGGTCTCGCCGACTGTCCGGGTGGCTGGTGCCCTGCCGGTGCTCGCGTGACGAGGCGCTAATCACCTCCCCGGGCCGCTGCTCTGAGGGTGCTTATGCTGAAAGGGAACTAAGCGAGTCGCCTCCACCCAGTGGGCGTCTCGGCCCAAGGCTGGGAACGCCCCCTCGGGGGACGGACCTCGCGCGCCTATTGGCTGTCCTTCTGGCACGGCGGACGCTGATTGGGCGACCTGGGGAGCCGGCTACTGACTCTGTGCGGAGCCCATGGCGGCGCGGAATCCGCGAGCCGAGCTGGACTCCCTTATCTTGCAGCTGCTCGGGGACCTGGAGGAACTGGAGGCGAAGCGGGCGGCGCTGAACGCCCGGGTGGAGGAGGTGGGAGCCTGGGGCGGGCGGGCCGGCACGCGAAGGTTGCTGAGTTTCACCGCTCTTCTCTCTCTTCCCAGGGCTGGCTCTCGCTCTCCAAAGCTCGCTACGCCATGGGTGCGAAGTCGGTAGGGCCTCTGCAGTATGCCTCCCGCATGGAGCCCCAGGTCCGCGTCTGCACCAGGTGAGGTCCCTTTCACGCTGCAGCGGGTGGGCAGGCAGGGGCCAGGTCGGGGCCGCCAAAGGTCCAGCCTCCCTTCTCGTTCTTTAGCGAGGCCCAGGACGAACCCCAGAAGTTCTGGATGGTGAGAGCCGGCACCCAGACTCCAGAGGAGGTGGGACCCCGCGAGGCAGGTGAGCCCCCCCGCCCCTTCTTCCCGTAGGGCCCCTTCCGATGTCAAAGACAAAATGCACGGGACAACAGAGGAGATGATTTTATTTAGGCTGTTGCTATAGAGACGGCACCTCAGATCTGAAGATCAGAATGTAGAATATCTCAGCAGAGTGGTTTTTTGCCTTAGACTTTTACAGGGAGAGAGAGAAAGTTATAGGTGAGGTCCTTTACAGTTGGGATTGTTTTGCAATCAGAGGAAGTCTCAGCTGCGCAGAAGATATTTATTTGTGTCTAGCCAGTTTCAGCGGGACAAGCTTCTAATCTCAGTTAATCATTCGTGAGACAAAGAACGGGGAGTTGAAGGGTCTGTCTGGCCTTTCAGCATGTTCAGGCGAAATGGGAAAAGTCAGTGTGTGGCTTTTTCACGGGTAAACAAGGGGGGTCATTTGCTGGTTTTATGATAGTCAAGAGAAAGAGCAGACGGATTCACATGAACCACAAGGGGAAGGGTGGTTCTTTGTAGTAAGCTGTTTTCCAGAACGTAAAAGGTTGAGAGGACTTTCCAACTATCGGTATTTTCTAGGATCATGAGCTCAAATGAAGTTTAACATTGTGTCACTGAGAAAACAAGGGCCAGGTAACAAGCCCCCCAACCTCCAGCCTTTCTTTTTACAGTTCTGCGCAGGCGCAAGGGTCTCACGAGGACCCCGGAGCCAGACCCCTCCCCAGCTCCCCAGGACCCTCTGAACTGGTTTGGAATCCTGGTACCTCACAGTCTACGGCAAGCTCAAGCCAGCTTCCGGGAGGGTGAGTGGACCCTCTATCTACAGGGAGCACTTGAGCATTAATGCCAGGGCTGGGATTAGTCTGCAAAGGGCTTTGCAGGTTTTCTCCATTGCATACTTTTGTTGCACACCTTCTGTTTTTTCAAAAAGCATTTATTCGCTGTTGGCAGAGTTCCAGGTTCATATTAGGTGCTGGCAGTAAATAAAAGGGACAAACAGCTTCATGGAATGTTTATTCTATTGAGGGCAGAAAAACAACATGCAAACAAATAAGTAGGCCCTAAATATAATACCAGGTAATGAGACTTGCTATGAAAAAATAAGGTAGGGCTTCCTTGGTGGCGCAGTGGTTGAGGGTCTGCCTGCCGATGCAGGGGACACGGGTTCGTGCCCCGGTCTGGGAAGATCCCACATGCCACGGAGCGGCTAGGCCCGTGAGCCATGGCCGCTGAGCCTGCGCGTCCGGAGCCTGTGCTCCGCAACGGGAGAGGCCACAACAGTGAGGGGCCCGCATACTGAAAAAAAAAAAAAAAAAAAAAAAAAAGAAAAAATAAGGTAGAGTATGGAGAGGGCTGGGGAAGTTGTTTTTTGAATGGTAGCCTGGAAAGGCCTCTGAAGAGATGAAGGAGAGAGCTTTGGTGATCTGGGGGAACAGTGTCCTAGGTGCAGGGACCAGCCAAGGCAGAGAGCTCTGAGTCAAGGTTGTATCTGGAATGGCAGAGAGGAGGCCAGTGGTCTAGTGGAGGGGGGCGGGGGGAGGGCAGTGGAGGATGGGGTAAGTGGTGGAAAGCTGCACGTTTTTTCAAGTAAAAGCCACAGGATTTGCTGACAGGTCAACTGGGCAGTAAGGGAAGGAGCGGAGTGAAGGATGAGCCCACAGTTTCTAGCCAGAATGCCTGAAAGGGTGGATGCCCTCACCTGGAGTGGGAGGGCTGCGGAGCAGCAACAGCCGAGGGGAAGTCAGGAGAGGTGTGGGGTGTGTTCCTGGTACTGTGTGGTGGAGATTCTGATCAGATGGTTGGCCACATGCATCTGGAGTTTGGAAGAGGACTGGGCTGGAGAGAGAGATTTGGGAGCCTACTGCATAACACTGGTTTTAAATTCCCAAGTTGCTAACACAGACACAGCATTAAAGTTGAAATGAGATAAGGTCAGCAGAGGTCCTGGGAATGTGGACAGGAAGTAAGGGAAAAAAGAAGGGAAGAAACCAGTCGAGGAGACTTAGAAGCAGCAGTGTGGCAGGAGCAACACCAAGAGGGTAAGATGTGCCCCGGAGGGAGGTGATCAGGTGTGTGGCCAGCTCTGCTGCCAGGCAGTTAGGCTGAAGACAGGACTGGCCAGTGGACTGGGTGGTGTGGAGGGCCCAGAGGACTTGACAGCAGCTGTTCCAGGAGAAGCATCAGGTGAAAGCAACGTAGAGGTGGATCCAGAGTGGGGACCAATCTTGGGGGCAGAGAAAACAGGTAGAAGGAGAGAGGGCAAGAGCAGTGAGGGGCTGTGATAAGGGAGAAAAGAAGGAAGGAAATAAGGGCATGAGACTATATTATGGTCTGTGAATTTTTAGTTCCTGGTGGGTGATACACGGGGGTCAAGGAAGTATTCTGAGGAGGTGACATTTTAGCAACGACTTGAAGGACATGAGGGTATGAGTCTAGGGAGGTTCTCGAGGAGCCAATGCAAGGCTATACCTGGAATGTTTTAGGAAGAGTGTGAAGGCCAGAGAGGCCTGGGGATGTCCAGAGCCCCCTGAGTCATTTGTCACAGATACCATGGTGACAGTCTCTCCTCTTCCTCTAGGTCTGCAGCTGGCTGCAGACATGGCCAGCCTTCAGATCCGCATCGACTGGGGTCGAAGCCAGCTCCAGGGGCTGCAGGAGAAACTCAAGCAGCTGGAGCCTGGGGCTCCCTGACCTGCCACCACAGAAGCAAGGCAGCGAGCACAGCTGTTCTTCGATGTGGCTGCATTATCTCAGGCCTTCTTCCTTCACAGATTGCCCCCCACCCCAGCTATTCCTCCCTCCTTAATACTTCTCTGGTCTGCATGTTTCCAACTTTGTTAGGTGGGGACGTTTGAAGGGACAAAGTGAGTAATGTTGAAAGCCTCTACTCTGAAACCACTTCTAGACTTCTATTGTCTCAGGACATATTCATGTGGGGCAGGCACAGACCTGTTAGGTTAGTTCATATCACTGAACAACTGTAACAACCTGATGCATAAATCAGCTGTGGTTTTTCATTAAAGGACGAAATATTGCACAGCTACTGGCAGGGAAGGAAAAGAAGTAGGTGCTTCGGTTTCTCTAGATCCTTATAGGTGATTTTGATGGAGGAAAAAACCATACACAGCTAACAGATCAGGATAGAATGATTCCTCATCGAGAAAACACACACACACCCGAGTAAATGGGCAGCGCTTGGCAGGTTTTAAGCCAGACAGTAAAAAGGATCGGACCTAGATTTTCAAGGGAAATCTTTCAAGAGACCATTCAGGTTTTTAAAAACTTGCCTTTATCTTTCCAAGAGTGAGTCTTTTAATTGGTTGAAGGGCCAGGAACTCTGTGTCAATTCATATTCCTACTGGCCTGTTGATATCTTTAGCAGTTTCTAGGAGCTAATTGTTATGTTTGGTGGATGTTAGTTTTTTGTTCATAATATGAGATGTAAATGTTTTTCCCAGTTTGTCTTTTAATTTTGCTTATGGTGGTTTAAAAAAAAAAACGAACTTTTTATTATAAAATAAAACACATTACATTAAACTGCACAGACCAAGTGAATAGCTCAAAGAGCAAGGTGAAAGCTATCATGAGCATCTCTCAGCTCTTGTGTTTTTAAGTCAGTTTTCTTAGTACAGTTGAATTTATCAATCAGCTATTTTATGACTTCTTGCTTTGGGATTGTAGTTGATGTGACGGTAAGGGAATTCGCCCGTGTTTTCCTCAAGAACTTCTGTGTTTTCAAGTGAGGTACAGGGTGAGTCCTGCACTCAACTTCCTCTTTTCTACCACAGACCCACATACAGGGGACCACCCTTATCGCTGATTTGTGATGCCACCTTTTTCTTTCGATTAATCCCAATGTTGT
This sequence comes from Mesoplodon mirus, assembly GCF_964341445.2. Lineage (NCBI taxonomy): Eukaryota > Metazoa > Chordata > Mammalia > Artiodactyla > Ziphiidae > Mesoplodon > Mesoplodon mirus. Next base: position 113,188,162 of record NC_138984.1, on the reverse strand, counting down.
ATACCCGTACCATGTGCCGGCGGTTCCATTCTGTTTCATTGATCTTAATGTCAGACACAGGAACCACACTGTTTTAATTCTTGAGCCTTTAATACATACTTTAACCGCAGTAGCGCACATTTTCTGGATGGAGGGAATTTTTTTTTTTTGGCCGGGGCGGGGCTGGGCGGGGGACTACGTTGAGCTTGAGTCGTCTGTGAAAAAGCCTAATCGAAGCACTGAAAAGCAAACGCTGTGGCCTGAAGGAAAAAGGGCATCCCTCCACCCACACAAAAGGTAGAATTTCAGACCAAAACCTGTTACCAACAAAGTGCCAACCTGAGATCTTCAAGCTAAAATGAGTGAAAGATAACACCCCGTTTTTGCTTTTCGAGGAAAAGACTTTCACGGGGAACCCGGTACTGGGGCGGGGGGAGAAGGGGTGTCTTTTGTTGTAGATGTCAGTTGACATCGAAGGACAAGCAATAGCCCTCCTTTATTTACTGTTGAAGTTGGGGTTCAGTGGCGGCGCGGCCAGGGTCCCAGCGGGTGTGGTAGTACGGACGGTGACAACGACTAGCACCCAGCCACCCTCGCTTCGGTTCTTGGAAACACTTCCGGGAGGAGGAGTTCCCGCCCCTAGGAGGGGCCCGGATGTGCCGGCCGGCGCTGCGTAGGTGGGCGGGTCCGTGAAGCCGGGCTCGCGCAGCCGCAGTCAGCACAGATTTCTACCAGCCGGACCAAGGCCTGAGGTGCGCAGACGTGGTGTGGCGGTGCTGACGACAAGGTGACGCAAATAATATATGTTGCATCGAGGAGGCGAGGCTTTCGGCAGTTCCCATATGGTCTAGCGGTTAGGATTCCTGGTTTTCACCCAGGCGGCCCGGGTTCGACTCCCGGTATGGGAACGTTGAGTTCTTTTTCTTACTCTTTCAACTTGCCACAGTTTGGCTTTTTTCCACTAGCACACCTCACGTCAAATTAAATGTCTCTATCCATTTAAACCTGGAGAAATTGAGGCCCGGGAAGCTCTGGGCCCCATCTGTCAGCGTACTAATCGGAAGTGTCGATTTTCATCATGTCATTGACTAGTTGTTCTACCAGTGAGTTACATGCGGTACCAAAGCCACTACAGGTGTGAGTAATAGTAGTAGTTACCGGTTAAATGTTTACTCCAGTATGTGAGTATTAGACCACCGCCGTGAAGGGCGCCCCGGGCCCGGCCCCTCCCTCGCGGGCGGCGCCGCCGCAGCCTGGCTCCCGGGCCTGCGGGGAGGGTGGGGCCGCCGCTGCGGAGCTGAGTCCGCGGAGGGGCGAGGGGCCGGCTGCGCAGGGGACCGGAGCGTCCCCCGACGGTTTCAGCTCTCTTTGGCCCGGCGGCCGCTGCGTTTGCCCTGTGGTCCAGTGGTTAGGGGTCCTGGGTTCTCACGGGGGCAACGCGGGCTTGCGGCCCGCGCCCGCACGCCACGCCCCCCGCACCCCAGCCCGGGCACACTTCCCTTCGAAAGGCGAGCCAAAGCCACAAACATGAGTCAGGAAACGCCTTCCTCCGTTTTCCATCCCTTTACCCTGTCGGATCCGTTAATCCAGGGAGCTTAAGCGCAGGCCCGAGGCCCTGTCCCCAGGAGCGCACCACCGCACGCGTGTATTCATTCACACTTCTGCGCGGGGGGCGGGGATTATCTCTATAATCATATTAATTTTAAGCGTGGAAGTTACAGTAGGTTACAGTGGCTTCTGATCTGTCCTCACAATAAGGAAAAGGCTGAGAAAACTACAGTTTAGCCACCCGTCTTAGATCATGAGGAAATGGAGGTCGCGGGGCCAACCACCGCCTCGAAAACTGGAGAGAAGAGTGGGGACAGAGAGCCAGGCCTCAGCAGGCTCAGAAGCGGCTGCCAGAGTCAGCAACTTGTAGGACAACTGGAGGCTCGCTGAGCGTCACACTTGTGGGTTCGACTCCAGGAGCCCTACCGGGTGCTCCGGGTCAGGACTGGAGAAAAAGCCCCCGGTGCTTCTGGCAAGGGCAGGGGGAAAGGAACCGTTGGGAAACGAACCAGCGCAGCCTGTCCTCCTTCACAAAGGCCCATCCTCAGGGAAACTGTTAGCAGAGCGTACCCAACCTGGGGGAAGGGAGATACCGCACTCCAGCCCTCTCGCGCCGTAAAGGGAGGAACAGAAGCTCAGAAACACTTGGTGAAGGTCACAGCCCAGGGGCAGATGCTCAGTAAAAGACTAAGCTCTGGGCTTCCCTGGTGGCGCAGTGGTTGAGAGTCCGCCTGCCAATGCAGGGGACACGGGTTCGTGGCCCGGTCCAGGAGGATCCCACATGTCGTGGAGCGGCTGGGCCCGTGAGCCGTGGCCGCTGAGCCTGCGCGTCCGTAGCCTGTGCTCCGCAACGGGAGAGGCCACAACAGTGAGAGGCCCGCGTACCACAAAAAAAAAAAAAGACTAAGCTCTAACCATAGGACTCTAGACACTTCTCCCCCGCCCAGGTCTTACCACCACATAACTAAAGCTCCTGCGTTACAATGATAGGGGAAGCCGAAGGAACTGCTAGGCTCAGAATCTGTGTAAGAGGTCTAATGGGAAAGCCAAAGACAACACAAGACACAAAAATAAGAACACTGGAGGAAATTATAGCCTCTGACACCTACAACTAGAGCGAACAGTAAATACAGCCTGGTTCCTAACCAGAAAAATACAAAAGCTCACACTAAAAGCCTATTTACCTCAGTTCTTTCTACCCGATACATCATGTGTAGCTGTTAACAAAAATGTAAAAGACAGATGATAAAACAGGGACCGTTTCTATGCCCTTGAGCCCCTGAAATTTTTCAGACTAGCCAATCCGGAGTCCCGTCGCCCTGCCTCTGCTTCTTGGCTTCCCCTGGGTCATTCTCTGTGTCCCGTGTCTCCACGTGCGTCCCTACTACCCTCTCGGGAATGTGGAGCACAGTAAACTATGTTTTCAGTGGCAGTTGACTCCTGATCTGTTGGCCTTGCCATACCTAAGTAGTGATAATAAAACCTTGAAACAATGGGTCCAGCAAGCAGAATGGCTTGATCTCAGACCGAATGACTGATCTTGACTTTCTAACAGGTCTTCCAGAGGGCAGCAACAGGCACGCTGCTGGCTGGCACGTTGTTGCTGTAGCCAAAGCTGCTTTCTGTTGCCTCTACCAGATGTCGCTGGGAACCCCGTTCATAAAGTTTGGAACTTGTAAACAAAGTCCTCCCCTAGTTCCTATCTGAGTCAAGGTGTCAAGTGTCCAGGACAGAGTACCTGGGGGTAGTTCAAATTCATTGGCTACTTGGGACAGTTGAAAGGCTCCTCCAAGGAGGGTGAGGGGTAACTCTTTCCAAGTGCCATGGGATGGATCTGAGCAGCCCACTGGGCAACACTGAGAAGTGGTGGGGCCATCAGAGTCATAATATCCTGGGGGCTTCCCTGGTGGCGCAGTGGTTGAGAGTCCGCCTGCCAATGCAGGGACCACGGGTTCGTGTCCCGGTCTGGGGGGGATCCCACGTGCCGCGGAGCGGCTGGGCCCGTGAGCCATGGCCGCTGAGCCTGCACGTCCGGAGCCTGTGCTCCGCAATGGGAGAGGCCGCAACAGTGAGAGGCCCGCGTACCGAAAAAAAAAAAAAAAAAAAAAAAAAAGTCATAATATTCTGTAACAGAGTTGGTTTCTTCGGCTTATTCCACATGGTGGCAAGGGACTACTCTGAGACTACTGTGTCTCAAGCCATTCATGATGTCAAGGTGAGGGCATCCCAGCTATGATGACACCCCCAAGGGTTGCCCAGTGGAGTATGTGCCCTTCCAGAATTTGAAATGAAATCTTTAAAAAAAAATTTTATTGTGATAAAATATACTTCATAAAATTTACCATCATAACCATTTTTTTCTCTTTTAAAAAAGTTATTGAAACATAGTTGATTTAAAATGTTGTGTTAGTTTCTGCTGTACAGCAAAGTGATTCAGTTATACATATATATAAATATTTTAAAATATTTATTTATATTTTATTTGGCCGTGTGAGGTTTTAGTTGCAGCATGCGGTATCTTTGTTGTGGCATGCAGGATCTTTAGCTGCGGCATGCTAACTCTTAGTTGCGGCAGGTAGGATCTAGTTCCCTGATTAGGGATTGAACCTGGGCCCCCTGCATTGGGAGTGCAGAGTCTTAGCCATTGGGCCACCAGGGAAGTCCCTAGTTATACATATATATATATTATAATAGTTTGCATCTGCTAATGCCAAACTCCCAATCCATCCCTCCCCCACCCTCCTTCCGCTTGGCAAACATAAGTCTGTTCTGAGTCTATTTCTGTTTTGTAGACAAGTTCATTTATGTCATATTTTAGATTCCACATATAAGTGATATCACATGGTATTTGTCTTTCTCTTTCTGACTTACTTCACTTAGTATGATAATCTCTGGGTCCATCAATGTTGCTGCAAATGGCCTTATTTCATTCTTTTTTATGGCTGAGTAATATTCCAGAGTGTGTGTGTGTGTGTGTGTGTGTGTGTGTGTGTGTGTGTGTGTGTATGCCACATCTTCTTTATCCATTCATCTGTCAATGGACGTTTAGGTTGTTTCCATGTCTTGGCTATTGTAAATAGTTCTGCTATGAACATAGGGGTGCATGTATCTTTTCAAATTAGAGTTTGGACTTGTCCAGATATATGCCCAGGAGTGGGATTGCTGGATCACATGGTAACTCTATTTTTAGTTTTTTGAGGAACCTCCATACTGTTTTCCATAGGGGCTGCACCACTTTACATTCTCACCAACAGCGCAGGAGGGTTCACTTTTCTCCAACACCCTCTCCAGCATTTGTTATTTGTAGACTTTTTAATGATGGCCATGCTGACCAGTGTGAGGTGGTACCTCATGGTAGTTTTGATTTGCATGTCTCTAATAATTAGTGATGTTGAGCATCTTTTCATGTGCCTGTTGGCCATCTGTATGTCTTTGGAGAAATGTCTAGTTAGGTCTTCTGCCCATTTTTTGATTGAGTTATTTGGTTTTTTGTTATTGAGTTGTATGAGCTGTTTGTATATTTTGGAAATTAAGCCCTTGTCAGTCACATTGTTTGCAAATATTTTTCTCCCGATCTGTAGATTGTCTTTTCATTTTGTTTATGGTTTCCTTTGCTGTGCAAAAACTTATAAGTTTGATTAGGTCCCATTTGTTTATTTCTGCTTTTATTTCTATTGCCTTCATAGACTGACCTAAGAAAACATTGCTATGATTTATGTCAAAGAGTGTTTTGCCTATGTTCAGTCCCCTCAGCTTGGGTCTTTGCTTGAGTGGAAAGGACAGATGCCAGGACCCTAATGATCTTTCTAGCTCTAACAGCCTGTAATTCCAGTTAAATAAAAAGGAAGGAAATCATTTTGGCCCCCCTCTCAATGTTAATTTTTTTAATAATTAGCAGGAAGTCTTCAGAACCAGACCCTAGAATTGCTGGGCTTGTCTTCTGTGGAGGTTTGGCGCTGTTCTGGGTGGGCCAGAACTTTCAGCCCAGCCTATGCTCCTAGAGCATGTGTGCCGGGCTCAAGAGAATGAGATTAAGTGGGCAGTGAAGTTAGCTGGATCCTCTATAGAGGCATAGCAAACTCCTTGAGGGTGGCCCTTGGCACCTCAAAATCCTTACCAGACCCTGGTCCAGCATCTGGAAACTCTTGTTTCCAATTTTTTTTAAAATTCAAAACTTTTTCTCCCTGTTTTCTACTAGCCTCTGAAATTTCTAAAGTAGAATTTGGACCCAGCTGGGGGGAAAATTTTTTTTTAAGGTACATCTACATCTTGCTTACCCAGAAATAACTTTTCACTTTCACTTCTACCCATCAGAAATATGGTTAAAACAGAAAGTTCTGAATATGTTTGGAGAGGAGTGAGCAGTTTGGGGTGGAGGCATATTTTGAGCCAGCATGACCCAGGGGTCCCTGCATCCGAGAGTCCTACTTCATTACTGGAGAGACCAGCCGAATACTCATAGAACAACTAGAAAATGACCAAGTGCTCAACAGGCTTCCAGAGCAAGAGAAAGGCCTGGACTGGACAGAGCTCACAGAGCTCCTTAGGTTTCAGAAAGCCTCGAAGCGGAGTGAGAGTTCAGGCAGAGAAGGTTCTGGAAGAACAGCCTCTCAGAACACTGTGCAAGGACAGGTCGACAAGGTAACCCAGGTTAGGTAAGGTCTGGGGTTGCTCGTTCCTTCATCATTCAGTTCTGCCCGTTCTGGTGGAAAGAGAAGAAGAGAATGAAAAAGAAAAGTGGGGAAGGGCCCTAGAGCTGGGCTGTGCCCTCTGGGCCCTGCTGGCTCCAGGTGGGTTGGGGCAAGTGGCGCCCTGCAGTAGAGGCTGTCAGGGCTCTGGCTGGGCTGCATGACAGCCCGGCGGACGGTCATACGACCAAGGGCCCAAGGCCCTGAAGTCCCTACCCCCTCAGCCCCAGCAGCTGGACCTCGTGAGCTCTCGGAACCCAGCAGGGCTGGATCTGGAGTATCCCATGATGGGAGGGCATGGAGAACACCAGGACCTCGAAATGCTGGAGCCCCTGGTCTCAGGCACACAGCAGGCTGGCCCGCCTCCTACTTTCCAGACGCAGCTGGTAGGAGGCATGGGCAGCAGAAGCGAGGCCTCGCACCTGGGCCAGCTGGTGGTGCGCCCAGACCTGGCAAGCAGGGACCTCGCTGTGCCTGGTCCAGAGCTACGTGGGGAGCCAGAGTGGCCAGAGCAGGCCGTGGGCTTCTTCAGAACATATCACCTGGAACCTGCCCAATCTCCCCTGACCTCAGGAGCAGGGTTACTGACCTGGTTATTACTTGGTTTGCAGACCTCCTGGGGACACCAGCTGCTGAAGGCTTTAGCCTCCCACCCCCTCCCTCTCCCGCAGCTCTTTCCAAAGACCCCCCTGTCCCTCCTCCCTCCCCGCCCTCCAGCCACTGCCCTCTGCATCCTAAAATCCCACCGCCCTCTACATCCCAGTGGCCTTCGGCAGCCCCTACGGCAACACTGGCAGGAGGCAGCATTCCAGCCCCTCAGCCTCACAGCCCCACCCAGACTCAGGGCAATGGGGTGGGCGGGGGCACTGACTGAGGGGACCCCTGACGTGCAGGCAGCGGGCTCCCTGCGTCCTTGAGTTCTTCCTATACTGGGAGCTCCGAGAAATTCACAAGGCAGGGGCTGTAGGCCACAGCCGACTCCAGCACAGTCATTCCCTTTCCCAAGGGAAGGACATTGCCTTGGCAAGGCAGGGACAAGCCAAGAGGACGAATGTCCTTTTGCACCTGGACCGCATAGTACAAACTTTGTGTGCCCTTAGGTCGCAAGGACACAGACCTATCTGAGGCCTCAGGCCCCGCTGGCGTGCTCATGGGTATTGCTCTTCCAGAGCAGCGGGTGGGGCTGGCAGGCACCCTGCGAGGGGCAGCCGCAGCACTTCCTGGCCCAGCTGGAGCGGACCGCCCTCCCTCGGGGAGCCGCCCTCTCCCCAACAGCCTGCCCTCTCTCCCTCTCTCTCTCTCTCCCCTCCTCTCTCCTCTTTTGACCACCTGTGGGCAGGGTTCTGGTCTGGGTGGGTTGCATGGTGGGTTTGCAGGAAAGGCTGGGCTACTGCCCTCTGGACGTCCTGGCTGGCTTGCATTGGGTGGAGCAAGTCTGAGCTGAACTGGAACACAGTACTCAATGCTAGCAAACTGTATGCTCAAAATGGACCAATGGCTGACGTGAAATTTGGAATACTTCTTACAACTACCATTAAATATGTAGCTTCCATGTACTGAAAGTGACCTCCGTCCCACATCTTCAAATTAAGGGGAATAAAATGGTTCATATGTGACTCATATAATTGCAGTGATAAGTGCAGGCAATTTAGTCATGAAGGAGAATGACCCTGTGTGATTCTCTTTGTTTCAGTTCCATGAGTCTCTGAGGACTTTGTGAAGTGTCACACTTTAAGTATCATTACTGCAGTTCAAGAGATCATTTGAACTGCAATTTATAGATGAGTAAGTGAAAGTGTGAGAGATGAGTCCAAGGTCAACAGATCCAAAATAAGAAACCAGATAGTTATGGTTTTTTCAAAGGCATGCATCAGCCACTTGGATACTTGATATGCTAACACTGTCCACCTAGAGTAGAGAAACATGAGCCTAGCCTCTACTTTGGAAGAAAGTCTAAAACGATGAAAGCCTCAATATTTGAATTACTTTCTGGATATTTTTTATTGTTTCTGGAATTTCAATAAATGGTCTCAAAATACACGTTGATGTGACCAACTGAATGATTGCCTTAGAGACTAAAAGGCTTTCAATGCATATACATTTTACTAATGCTTTTCCCTTAATTTACAAAACTACTTTCTAATGGAAATAAAATCAATGTAGTTCAGATTAAAGTAGACACAAATCTTTCAGTTATGGTATGTATAAAAGTTTTTTACAGTTAAAAAACCCTCCTGATTTTTTTAAAAAACAGGATACTACAGAAGGAGATAAATTGCATAACACAACTTCATCAATTCTTTTCTTTTTCTCCCCTAAGAACTGGACAGTAATGGTAATTAACTGAAACCAAAAAGGAAAAAATAATTTACTTCTCTTAGACCTCTCAGAGCAAAACTCCATCCCATTAAGGTAATAAAACCAATTGAGATAATCACTAAAATAGTAATGATTATGATAATAGTTATGGATTGAACACTTTGGGCCTCAAATTTACTTTTTTAAGTTAGCTTATCCCTTCACAGAACTATTAGTAACCTCCAATGTACATGAGTGTATGTGTATGAGTTGGAAGGGGGCAGGATCAGAGCTGGAGGATGAATAATGTATGCACAACCACAGGGAGCCCTTTCACACATGTAGATCTAAACACTGGATTAGCCGGGTGGGGTGGGGAGTGGGGTCTTCTGCACTTTAAAAAGTTAGCTTATTATTTCTGGTACATTTTCCTTCTGTATGGTTGAAAGCTACCATTTAAAACTATGAGCCATTCAAGATGAATAAAAATCAAATAACATAAAAATATTTAAAAGTTTTCATTTTAATAGTAAAACTGGGAAAGTCCCAAGCAAAGTGGAATGATCAGTCACTCTAGTATAATCATCTATGGTACATTTTAACCCATATGCACCTTGAGAAATTTCTGCTGTGGAGTGATGTCAGCATCACGGCAGAATAAAATGTCTCGTTTTTGTGCCCCTCTCTACAAGAATTATTTGGCATCTGTCCATGGATGCAAGTGCCTTTGAGGGAGCTGTGGAATTCAGCACCATATATCAAGAGACCTGGGAAGAATCTCACCCACCCATGCATCGGGTAATAGGCATACAGACCTCAGTCCTAGCTGTGGTCCTAGCCCATGGCTCAGCTCTAACCCCTCTTGGCCATGGTCCAGTACCCTCTGGAAAACAATATTTTAGACAATGACCCAAGAATGAGAGAGCTTTTGTGGAAATCCAGGTTTCCAGAGGAGAATTTCCAGCACACCACTGGAACAAAAACAAAAACATATGAGTTTGGGTGCAGTGGAGAGGAGTACTGAGTCCTGAGCTGCATGAGTGGACGGTGGGAAAAGACTAGGAGAGTGGCAGATGGCACTCTCTGAGAGAATTGAAGGGCCACCGATCCTACTAACTGCATCACAAGTTCTATCAAGAAGCCTGCCCACAAGCTTCTGGGAGCACCTTGCCTGAAGATACCCCGACTGGCCCACAGGCATCCCAGCACTCAGTATGCCTCACTTTTCCCCTACCTTCACCCCTCCGCCCCTGGGGCTAGCTCCCAACACAGGCACACTCCAGACAGCAGCAGCAAGAGTGAGACTTGGCAGACAGCTGGTGGGCACGCACAGATAATGGAACCAGATCAGGCCAGGAAGAGACCACGCACTTGAGTTTTAGTGCCACCTTATGGAAAACAAAGTCTGTCAAAATCCAGGCTGGTGCATTGCAGGACTGAGGGAAGGCATACAATCTTAAGAATTTTACACTCCCCCTATCACCAAGAGGGAACAAGAGGGGTGGTGAAGGTGTAACCACAAAAGGCTGGAGAAAGCCTCAGAATCACTAGCAGCATTGATAGAAGGTATTTCTCTCCTGAAGGCAGTTAGTAAAGACTGAAGGAGGTGACTGCTATTTCAAATGCAAAGACAGCCATGCCAAACTTCAAGGAACATGAAAAATCAAAGAAACATGACACCAGGACTTCCCTGGTGGTGCAGTGTTTAAGAATCCACCTGCCACTGCAGGGGACACAGGTCAAGCCCTGGTCTGGGAAGATCCCACATGCCACGGAGCAACTAAGACCATGCGCCACAACTACTGAGCCTGCTCTCTAGAGCCTGCGAGCCACAACTGCTGAGCCCATGTGCCACAACTACTGAAGCCCACGCACCTAGAACCTGTGTACCGCAACAAGAGAAACCACCACAATGAGAAGCCTGCGCACTGCAACAAAGAGTAGCTCCTGCTCACCACAACTAGAGAAAGCCTGCATGCAGCAGCAAAGACCCAATGCAGCCAAAAATAAATAAATAACTAAATTTATTTATTTTAAAAAAACAAAGAAACATGACACCACCAAAGGAACACAATAATCTTCCAGTAAGCGGCACCAAAGACATGGATATCTGCAATTTACCAAATAAAATTTCAAAATAGTTATTTTAAGGAAATTCAGTGAGCTACAAGAAAACACAGAAGACAATTCAACAAGAGAGGGAAAATAATACATTAACAAAATGAGAATTTTAACAAAGAGAGAGAAATCATTAAAAAACACAAATTCTGGACCTGAAGAATAAAATGAATGACATGAAAAATGACATAGAGAGCATTAACATCAGAATGGATCAAGCAGAAGATAGAATCTGTGAGATAGAAGACTAGAACTTTGGAATTATCCAGTCAGAGGAGAAATAAGAAAAAAAGACTGAAAACGAGTGAGGAAAGCCTATTTGATCTATGGAATGACATCAATAGAGCCAATTTGCAAATTATCAGAGTTCCAAGGGGAGAGGAGAGGGAAAAGGAGACAGAAAGTTTATTTAAAGAAATAATAGCTGAGAATGTCCCAAATCTGGGGAGAGATTTGGATAACCAAGTTCATGAAGCTCACAGGTCACCAAACAAAATCAGCTTAAAGAGTTCCTTTCAGTGACACATCATAACTCAAAAAACAAAGACAAAGAGAGAATCTTAAAAGCAGCAAGACCAAAGAAATTGTAACTTATCAGAGATGAAGAGAACTTAAAGAGATGAAAAAAAGCTATTCCATGCAAATGGTAAACAAAAGAGAGAAGAAGTAGCTACACGTAGACAAAAATAGATCTTAAACTAAAAACAGTAACAAGAGAAAGACAAATTCTTGATGAATTGACCTCTTTATCATTATATACATAAGTCATAAATATATGTGCGCCCAACATCAGAGCACCCAAATACATTAAACAAACACTAACAGAGCTGAAGGGAGAAATAGACAACAACAGTAGGGGATTTCAGTTCCTCACTTTCAACAATGGATAGGTCATCCAGACAGAAAATCAATAAGTAAACATTGAATGTGATCTATACTTTATACCAAATGGACCTAACAGACATGTACAGAACATTCCATCCAACAGCACCAGAATACACATTCTTCTTAATGCACATGGAACCTTCTTTATGATAGGTCATGTGATAGGTCACAAAAGAAGTCTCAGCAAATTTAAGAAGATTGGAATCATACAATGTATCTTTTCCAACCACAATGGCATAAAACTAGAAATCAATAACAGAACAAAAGCTGGAAAGTTCTGAAATACTTGGAAATTAAACAACACACCCCTGAATGGGTCAAAGAACAAATCCAAGGGAAAAATCAAATATCTTGAAAAAATGAAAAATAGAAACAAAAAATATCACAACCTATAGAATGCCACAAAAGCAGTTCTAAGAGGGAAGTTTATAGTGATTAATACCTACATTAATGAAGCAACTGACAAAGATTAATCTCTAAAATTTACAAGCAGCTAATGCAGCTCAATGTCAAAAAGCAAAAAACCCAATCCAAAAATGGGCAGAAGACCTAAATAGACATTTCTCCAAAGAAGATATACAGATTGCCAACAAACACATGAAAGGATGCTCAACATCACTAATCATTAGAGAAATGCAAATCAAAACTACAATGAGGTATCACCTCACACCGGTCAGAATGGCCATCATCAAAAAAATCAACAAACAATAAATGCTGGAAGGACCTCCCTGGTGGAACAGTGGTTAAGAATCCGCCTGCCAATGCAGGGAACACAGGTTCAAGCCCCAGTCCAGGAAGAGCCCACATGCCACAGAGCAACTAAGCCCATATGCCACAACTACTGAACCTGCGCTCTAGAGCCCGTGAGCCACAACTACTGAGCCCATGTGCCACAACTACTGAAGCCTGTGCGCCTAGAGCCCGTGCTCCACAACAAGAGAAGCCACTGCAATGAGAAGCCCGCGCACCGCAACAAAGAGTAGCCTCCACTTGCCACAACTAGAGAAAAAGCCTGTGCGCAGCAACGAAGACCCAAGCGCAGCCAAAAATAAATGAAATAAAATAATTTAAAAATAATCAAAATAAAAATAAATAAATGCTGGAGAGAGTGTGGAGAAAAGGGAACCATCTTGCACTTTTGGTGGGAATGTAAATTGATACAGCCACTATGGAGAACAGTATGGAGGTTCCTTAAAAAACTAAAAATAGAACTACCATACGACCCAGCAATCCCACTATTAGGCATATACCCTGAGAAAACCATAATTCAAAAAGAGTCATGTACCACAGTGTTCCTTGCAGCTCCATTTACAATAGCCAGGACGTGGAAGCAACCTAAGTGACCATCGACAGATAAATGGATAAAGAAGATGTGGCACATATATACAATGGACTATTGCTCAGCCATAAAAAGAAATGAAATTGAGTTATTTGTAGTGAGGTGGATGGACCTAGAGTCTATCATACAGAGTGAAGTAAGTCAGAAAGAGAAAAACAAATACCGGATGCTAACACATACATATGGAATCTAAAAATGGTTCTGACAAACCTAGGGGCAGGACAGGAATAAAGATGCAGATGTTGAGAATGGACTTGAGGGCATGGGGAGGGGGAAGGGTAAGCTGAGATGAAGTGAGAGAGTGGCATGGACATATATACACTACCAAATGTAAAATAGCTAGTGGGAAGCAGCTGCATCGCACAGGGAGATCAGCTCAGTGCTTTGTGACCATTTAGAGGGGTGGGATAGGGAGGGTGGGAGGGAGATGCAACAGGGAGGAGATATGGTGATATATGTATATGTATAGCTGATTCACTTTGTTATACAGCAGAAACTAACACACCATTGTAAAGCAATTATACTCCAATAAAGATGTTAAAAAAAAATAATGCGAGAGAAACAGAGGCCTGTTGCTCAGTGAAAAGGCTTGCTCTTATCTTGAAAGCTGGGAATTGTCACTGAAAGCTTTTAGCACGGGAGTGACATGATCTGTGTTGTAGAAAAATCACTTTTTCTAAATGTAAGACTAGCTTGACAAGAGGAAGACCGGTTAGGAGATGGCTGCATCCAGGTGAGGACGGGAGTGAATGAAGTAAGTCAGGGCAGAGGTTTGAACAGGAGCTAATACGAGAGCCACTCAAATCTTCAGGTTCAGGCACTGGGTTGGGCAAAAGTGGTGAGGGAGCCACTGAGGACGACCTGAGGTCTCTGGAGTGGGCAAGTGAGCAGTGTAGGGTGGTGGGCGAGACCTCTAGCCTGGGAGTCAGAGACACTTGGTTCTGGATACAAAACTTCAAAAAAAACATGGATCCCTGTCCTGGTGGGGGATACAGACTGAAAACTACTCACTTTCAATACCAAGTAGTCACAGCAAAGGTAAAGATAAGCACAGGACCCAGCCTGGGATGGGGAGGCGGGGCGGGAGAGTGGTTTAAGGCATGCTGGCTAGAATTATACGGCACTGGAGTAAAGAAGGTGAGAAAGGTGCTCAGGATGGAGGGGGCTACGTGCCTAAGACACAAAGGAACACAGAGGATGGTGGCCTGGGAGGTGTCCCTGACTCTCTGGCTGGGGCTCCACTCACTGCTAACAGCACCCAGATCTACATTTCAGGCAGACTGCTGCCCCTGCCCACCGGCCACGCCACATCAAAGTCCCACCTCAAAGCAGTGTATCCGGTGAGTCTCCCCTGCACGTGCAACGCCCCATCCTGAAGGGCCACTCAATCTGCTCCTCACCCGCCTGGCCCACCTTGCCCGATGACACTCCCATCCACACAGGCTAGCACTTCTGGGATCCCGAGAACCAGCCTCCACTCCTGTCTCTCCTGCCCCATATCCACCCTGTCACCAAATTCTATTCCACTGTTTCAAAAGTTCTAGAACCTGCTCCATCGCCATTGCCGTCTTTATTCCAGATTCCAGCAGCCGTAGGAGCACCTCTCTCTTTTCACATTATTTTAGTTGAAATATAGTCTACATACCACAATATATCCTTTTAAAGTGGCCGATTCGGTGTTTTTTTTAGTATTTTCACCATGTTGTGCAGCCATCACCCTTATCTAATTCCAGAACATTTTCATCACCGCAAAAGAAAAGCTCTGTACCCATCAGCAGTCCCCATTCCCCCCTCCCCCTTCCCTCTGTCAACCACTAATCTACTTTATGGCTCTATAAAGTGCCCTGTTATGGACATTTCACATAAAGGAAATCATACAATACGTAGACTTTTGTGTGTTTGCTCAAGAATCCATCTCAGGAATTTCTCGGATTTCTTCACTATTACGGCATTCAAAGCCTGCTTCACTGTGAATTTCATACCAAAATGAATTAAGCATAATGTTTTTAAGTTTCATCTATGTTGTAGCATGTATTAAACATGTTTTTTATTTTCTGTTTTCTGATGCTTTGACATCTGGGGCCTTGCTGACTCTGGAGGGATGGCCCCTCTCAGGGCTAGCGAATTCCTACAGATAGTAAATGACTCTTCTGCAAGTGCACCTTTCATTTGCAAAGCAAGCAACTCACCACTGCCCACCTACTTTATCCGGGTCAATACCAATATCCACCTGTCCTAATCACCCCAGGTCCAGGTACCAGACAACTAGGGACAGCCTCTATGCCCCAGGGCCCACTGAAGTTATTCAGAGTAGTCAGTCTTAGCCCTGCTTGCCCTGCCTTGCCCATTACTTCCCACGGAAACCACAACAAAGTCTCTTGCCCATGTGTTCTCACTCCCTCTGCCTCTTGAAGCTGGTGCTTCCCCGTGTGACCCCCTGTGGCAGGGTGTGCCCCCTCCTTTTGGGAGCTGTGAGTAACAAGTATCTTTTCAATGCTAATTGTCTCCTGACCTGTTGCCCTTACTAAAAACCTCAAATTTTCTACTAATACACTGGTTTTGTTTTTGTTTTTGCTTTTTGTGGTACGCGGGCTTCGCACTGTTGTGGCCTCTCCCGCTGCGGATCACAGGCTCTGGACGCGCGGGCTCAGTGGCCATGACTCACAAGCCCAGCGGCTCCGCAGCACATGGGCTCTTCCTGGACTGGGGCACGAACCCATGTCCCCTGCCTTGGCAGGCGGACTCTCAACCACTGCGCCACCAGGGAAGCCCCTACACTGTATTTTTTAACAGTTGGAAAACCACTTATCCTTATTATCAGTGTCAGGGGTCCACCTTCAAGAAGGTGAGGCTCACCTGCATCACATCAGGATCCCCAAGTGCACCTAGGTACCTAGATCTGACCTTCGTTTGTTGAACTTGTTCCAGGAAAATCCTATGGTTTCTTCTTTTGCTTCCTCAGCCCTGATTAACCTGGCGAGATTTTAGCCACTCTGGTTTGTGATGGAATCCAAGATTGGTTCAACATTCTTCGTTCTCACCTCTCCTGCACTGACTGACCCAATCAGTCACAATTTATTTTGTTTTCCAAGCTGGGCTCTAGCACCATCCTGGTGGACGAAGCACCTTAGCAGACTGTCCAATCTGAGTACAAACATGGAGTAGTCTTTCCTTACTGTTGACACACAACTATCAATCCAGTATATAAATGCTGCTACTTTGCAGCCTGCTTTACCCTCTCTCCAGGGCAGCCAGGGAAGTGAGGGGTTCCAAGCAGAGGTCCTAGGGCCACTAAGTCAGCACACAGTCTTCAGGCTGACCTCCATCCACTCACACACACAGAAACACATTTCTCTCCTTCAACAATCATCATCCTTGTACCATTTCAATGGTGTGATCTAATCATGACTCAGCATGCTGTTTGTCTATTGTTATGTAACAAACCATCTCCAAATTTGGTGGCTTGAATTGAAAATAGAGTCTCAAATACATATTTCTGTACCCGTATTCATAGCTGCATTATTCACAATAGCCAAAAATTAGAAGCAACCCAAGTGTCTGTTGGCAGATGGATGGATAAACAAAATGTGGTATATCCATAAAATGGAGCCTTTAAAAGGAAGGAAATTCTACACATGCTACAACATGGATGAACCTTGAGGAAATTATGCTAAGTGAAATAAGCCAGTCACAAAAGGACAACTACAGTGATTCCAGTTATATAAGGTACCTAGACGAGTCAAATTCATAGAAACAGAAAGGAGAATAGTGATTGCCAGAGGCTTGGGGGAGGGAGGAGGGGAAATTATTGCTTAATGGGTCTAAAGTTTCAGTTTTGCAAGGCGAAAGAGTTCTGGAGATGGATGGTGGTGATGGCTGCACAACATTATGAATGTACTTAATGCCACTGAACTGTACACTTTAAAATGGTTAGGATAGTACATTTTATGTTATGCATATTTTACCACAATTTAAAATTTTTACTGGCTTAAAATTATACTCTGTTATTATTTCTTATAGTTGTGTGGACTGACCGGGCGGGGAGACATATTTGGAGACTAGCTACCACAATCCATCTCAGGAATTTCTTAAGTTTATTCTTTTTTTTTTTTTTTTTTTTTTTTTTTGGCTGCATCAGATCTTATTTGCATCACGCGGGCTCTTCCTTGTGGTGTGCGGGTTTCTCTCTAGTTGTGGCATGCGGGTTTTCTCTCTCTACTTGTGGTGCATTGGCTCCAGGGCGCGTGGGCTCTGTAGCTTGCGGCAGTTGAGGCACAAGCTCAGTAGTTGTGGTGCACGGGCTTAGTTGCCCCGCGGCATGTGGAAACTTAGTTCCCTGACCAGGGATCGAACCCGTGTCCCCTGCATCGGCAGGCGGACTCTCAACCACTGCGCCACCAGGGAAGCGCTGGATATTCTTCTTTGATACGACACTAAAACAAAACTAGCTGTAGTTTCTTAAAGGTTAATTACAGTGTGGAATCTGAAGCCTTAACAATGAACTTTGTGGATTCCGTTCTATTACGGTTTGGCTTATCTTGCACTTTAGATGGATTTTTTTACCCATAAATGATTGTAAAACATCACTGTGATGGTTAATTTTATGTATCAACTTGACTGGGCCACAGGGTGCCCAGATATAAGGTTAAACATTATTCTGGGTATGTCTGGATGAAACTAACATTTGAAGCAGTAGACTGAGTAAAGCAGATTGTCCTTACAATGTGGGCAGGCCTCATCCAATTCACTGAAGGTCTGAATAGAACAAAAATTTGAGCAAAATAGAGAATTGCTCTTTCTGCCTACAGTCTTTGCGCTGGGACAGTTCCTCTGGTCAGACTCGGACTCAGACTAGAATTTACACCGTCCGCTCTCCTGGTTTTCAGGTCTTTAGACTTAGACTAGAATGATACATAACTCTCCTGGGTCTCTCTCTAGCCTGCGGATCTTGGGACTTCTCAGCCTCCATAATCGCGTGAGCCAATTTCTTCATAAACATTCTGTTTCTCTGGGGAATCCCAACTAATATAACCATGCATTGATCATTTGAAAAATATGGGTTCACTGAGTTATGCAGATATTCCAAGTATTAATATACTTCCTTATCCAATATCAAAAATTACACTTGCTTCACTGTTGAATAGAAAAGCCTCTAAGGACTGGGAAGCTGTCAAGCTCATGGTGAATACAAGTATTCCAAAATTATAATTTTTCCTTCTGAGCCCAGATTTTAACACTGGCAACACATTCTTTCCGTTGTTTTCCTTGAAGTCAGAGACTCACTTTGATTATTTTTAAAAAATGACTACCAAACACCCAAGTTTGAATATTCATAGTGTTACTGAGTCTAAGCTCGTACTGCTCACCGCACGACAGGCCAATAATCGAGAGATGAGTTGTTGGGACAAGAAATAAGACTTTATTTGGAAGCCAGCAAACCGAGAAGATGCTGGGCTCGTGCCCCAAAGAGCCATCTTGCCTGAGTTAGAATTCAGGCTCCTTTTATACTAGCAGGAGAGGAAATAAAGTCAAACATTTCCTGGTTCCCATCAGCCTCCGGAGGGAGAGTTTAATTTCTTCCTCCCTGCAGTCATTCACAGGTTGGCCTGGTCAGGACATTTCCTGTGAGCTAAACAAAGGTATCTGAGCTTAATGCTCATTACCTGGGAAGCAGGGCTCCTAGAGATGGGCCATTATGTATTATTTAAGCTTATAGGCAACATCCCCATGGTGATTAACTTGTAATAGAATACAAAATGTTCTTCCCTATTACAATACTTTATCATCGTTGTTCTTCTGAGTAAAAATGGTGTTTCATTAAAAAAAAAAAAACAGTTCGTACAAATCACAACTCAACAGTCACCCCAGTGTGGGCCTCAAGAGCCCATCTGGTCCGGGACAGAAGCAACAGGCCCAAGGCTGGCACCACGGAGCCCCTGACCTCGACAACACTGCACT
Organism: Mesoplodon mirus; assembly: GCF_964341445.2. Taxonomy (NCBI): domain Eukaryota; kingdom Metazoa; phylum Chordata; class Mammalia; order Artiodactyla; family Ziphiidae; genus Mesoplodon; species Mesoplodon mirus. The sequence continues at coordinate 113,169,349 of NC_138984.1, read as the reverse complement.
GCCTAAGCACAGGCAACGTGAACTCACCTAGCAACTGGTACCCAAGCACCCAGGGATTAGGGGCCCATGATGAGCACCCCATTGTCACAGGGAGCAGAGTGGGGCTGCCCACTTCATGCCACTGAAGGGCCTGATCGGATCACTGCGCCACCAGCAAGCAGCTGGGCATACCTGAGTCAACTTCTAGCTGCCTGTTGCCCGTTCTGATGGAGCACTGGAAGACTGCCCACAGAGCGTCTGGAAGCCCGGAGTGGTCCACAGGGGCACCTTTTCCCTGGGATTTGATAGGGCACCTTGGGAAAGAAAACAATGTTGTTGAGGCCAGCAGTTCCTTTGCTGTGTTTACAACAGTGGAAACTCAGGGAAAAGTCAGCTTACAAGTGCTACAGTTAGGGTGCAGGTCATGGCAAAACCTCAGACAAAAAAAACGAAAAACAAACAAACAAACAAACAAACAAACAAACAAAAAACCTCAGACAAAGAGCAAACGGCGGCAGTGGTCAAAGCACGAGCACTTCAGCGGGGAGTGAGCCTTCCAGGCTGCCTCCACCGTTCAGCAAATCCTGTTAGTAAGGCCAGAGCAATCAGGTGTCATCTGTCTCTGGGGATAAACCACCCTGCTCCCTGCACTGATTGTTTTCACCATAATACCTTGGGGGAGGTGTGGTAAGGTCAGGGGCAGATCAAGGGAGGGAAAATGGGAGGAATTTTACAGTTTGTTCTACTCAGAGTCCCCTGAGAGAACGTGCATGCCACACAGGCCCATTCAGGGGAGGTATCGGGTTCAGTCGGGAGGCAGAGGGAGATAGGGGAACTGTGGGCACTTTACTGTGGTTTCCACAGGAAGGAACAGGCAGGGCAGAATAAGCAGGCTCATGAGCTACTTTGAATACTTTCACCAGCTCCGGGGCACAGGTGCTGTCCCTGGTTATCTGGTACCTCGCCCTGGGTGATTAGGGCATGATAGTGAGTCAGAGTGTGAGTCAGATAAGGTAGGTAGTTGGGGGTGTGGACTTCATTGGCTGCTCAAGAAGGGAAACCGACCAGCCTCTAGCCAGGGCCTCAAAACTAGGTCAAGAATGCATTTATAAAAACTTTATTATGGGCTTCCCTGGTGGTGCAGTGGTTGGGAGTCCGCCTGCTGATGCAGGGAACACGGGTTCGTGTCCCGGTCCTGCTGATGCAGGGAACACGGGTTCGTGTCCCGGTCCAGGAGGATCCCACATGCTGAGGAGCGGCTGGGCCCGTGAGCCATGGCCGCTGAGCCTGCACGTCCAGAGTCTGTGCTCCGCAACGGGAGAGGCCACAATAGTGAGAGGCCTGCATACCGGGGGTGGGGGGAACAGTTTATTACAAGTGGCATTGAGTATATTCACAATGTTGTGTAACCATCACCACCATCTTTTTCCAGGACGTTTTAATCATCCTAAACAGTAACTCTGCACCCATTAAACAATAACCCTCCTCGCTTCACTACACCCCCCCCCCAGTTAACCCCTATTCTACAATACTTCTGGCTCTATGAATTCGCCTATCTTAGATGCTTCATATAAGTGGAATCATACAATATTTGTTCTTTTTAATGTTCGAGGTTCATCCATGTTGTAGCATTCTCTTCAGTTCCTTTATGATTTTTATCTCTTTACTGATATTCTCTATTTGGTGAGAAATGTTTCTCCTGGTTTCCTTCATTTCTTTGTGGATGGTTTCCTTTCATTCTTTGAGCATATATAAGACAGTTGATTTAAAGTCTTTGTCTATTATGTCCAATGTTTGAGCTTCCTTGGGGACAGTTTCTGTTAATTTCTTTTTTCCTATTAACGGACAATACTTTCTTGTTTCTTTAAATACTTCACAATTTTTTTCTTAAAAACTGTACATTTTGAATATTATAATGTGGCAAATCTAGAAATCAGATATTCCCTCCTCTCCAGAGTTCGTTGTTTTTACTTACTGTAGGGTGTTTGCTTAGTGACTTTTCTAAACTATATTTGTAAAGACTATATTCTTTGTTATGTGAAATGCCTGAAAAGAAGAAAGAAAAAAGAAAAGCCTCTTTACAAACTTTTAAGATTCTGGCAGGCAGAGATCTACACTTGTCTTATGGGCTCCAAGACAAGCCTGGTATGTAAGTTCCCTTGCTTATGAAACCTGTCACTTACCAGTCTGGAGTGGTCTGCCTCCTTCTTCAGTTTCTCCCTGCCCTGCATGCAAGGGGGCAGGTTTCAGATTTTACCCAGGAAGCCCCTGAGTGTGTGAACCAACGAAATGCTAGCAAACATAATTTAACAGACTATTAAAAGGATTATATAATGGTGTTGAGAAAACCGGATATCTGCATGTAAAAGAATGAGGCTGAAATCTTACCTTACACTACATACAAAAATCAACTCAAAATGGGTCAAAGAACTCAACATAGAGCTAAATGTATAAAACTCAGGAGAAAACACAGGGGAAAAACCTCATGGCATTGAATATGACACCAAGAGCATAGGCAACAAAAGGAAAAAATAGACAAATTGGACCCCATAAAAATTAAAAACTTCAAAGTTTTGGTTTATTTTTTTATTTTTTAACAAATTTATTTATTTTATTTATTTATTTTTGGCTGAGTTGGGTCTTCGTTGCTGCGCGTGGGCTTTCTCTAGTTGGCGTGAGCAGGGGCTACTCTTCGTTGCAGTGTGTGGGCTTCTCACTGCAGTGGCTTCTCTTGTTGCGGAGTATGGGCTCTAGGTATATGGGCTTCAGTAGTTGTGGCTCACGGGCTCAGTAGTTGTGGCACATGGGCTTAGTTGCTCCGTGGCATGTGGGATCTTCCCAGACCAGGGATCAAACCCATGTCCCCTGCATTGACAGGCAGACTTTTTTTTTTTTTTTTTTTTTGCGGTATGTGGGCCTCTCACTGTTGTGGCCTCTCCCGTTGCGGAGCACAGGCTCCGCACGCACAGGCCCAGCGGCCATAGCTCACGGGCCCAGCCACTCCGCGGCATGTGGGATCTTCCCAGACCGGGGCACGAACCTGTTTCCCCTGCATCGGCAGGCGGACTCTCAACCACTGCACCACCAGGGAAGCCCTGACAGGCAGACTTTTAACCACTGTGCCACCAGGGAAGTCTCGAAGGAAAGTTCTTATGAGACTGTTTCTTTGTGAGAGGCTCTACCTGGAAAAGCATTGTGCTAGGAGGTATTGCTCTATGGGGATATATTGTGTTTCTGCCCCCTTCCAGAGCTGAGATCTCTGTGGAGGCCTTAGGGATACTCTCTCCTTTGGTTGTGTCTGCCCCAGTGCCCAACACATTACCTTCCAGAGTCACAGATACATCTAATTCAAGTAGTACCCCTGACTGGGAGGTGCTTAGAGCTTTAATCTGCTTCACTAGCATCTTTCCCTTGTCAAAGGTAGCTTGTTGCTCTGATACCCAGTCCTATATGTGCCTTTCTTTACCAGATGGTGAGAGGTGGAGGCATTGTGCCAGATGGGGAATGAAAGTCCTCCAAACCCCAAAACTCCTACAAAAGTTTGCACCTCTTTTACATTCTTAGGGATTGGATAGGTTTGTACCTTACCAATCACAGCTTCTGAGACAATGTGCATCTTATCCAACAAAACAACTCCCCAAAACTTTACCGTGTTGCCTGGGCCTTGAATTTTCTGTGGGTTCACCACCCATCTTCTCCCTTGCTGATGTTAGCAAAGTCTGCAGAGTGTCCTGCAGCAGAGGCAAGTCTTCACATTCAACATTATATCATCAATGTAAGGGGCCTGTTTTACTGATGTGGGAAGGAGAATAGGGGCAGGTCTCAGGCTACCATCCATGACATATGGTGGGGCTGTGCAGGCAGCCTTGGGGAACCACTTGAAAGGCCCACTATTGTCCCTCTCACATGAAGGCAAATTGATCTGAGTTACAGAAACCTGTATTTGTCAGAGTCTTTTCCATGAATCTCCTTGAAGATGAAGCACTTTTGCAGGAACTTTTGCAAAAGCAGCAAAAATAAACAATAACTGTCTATAAATGTGAAAAGACTTTAAAATAGCCATGGTAAAAGATCTGATGAGAGTTCATTATAATGCAGTTGACAAGGAAACTTTGTTATCTCTGTGACATAAAATTAAAAATTATGAATGATAACATCATACCAGGATATATCAGATTTTTAGGAATTTCATACAAATATACCCTAAAGAAAGTTTAGCATCTGCTTCCTAAGTAATTTAACATATAAAATAAGCCCAATTAGTTTAATATCTCTCTTTTATAAGGAAAAAGAACATATCTTTTGAGATATTTCAGGGAACCTCTGGAAAATCCCAAGGTTAGTTCAAGGTCAACAAGACCTCATTTAGAATTTGATTTTGGGGAAACTTGTCAAAGATATCAAAAGGTTTTAAAACACTTGATTGAATAGGATCATAGCGCTATCCTGGTGGCGCAGTGGTTGAGAGTCTGCCTGCCGATGCAGGGGACACGGGTTCATGTCCTGGTCCGGGAGGATCCCACATGCCGCGGAGCGGCTGGGCCCGTGAGCCATGGCCACTGGGCCTGCACGTCCGGAGCCTGTGCTCCGCAACGGGAGAGGCCACAACAGTGAGAGGCCCGAGTACAGCAAAAATAAATAAATAAATAAATAAATAGGATCATAGTTCACTGTGAAACAATACTTAGTTATCCATTTAACTAGGCAAATATAGAAAGTTACATAGTTGTAAGAAAAAGGTAACTATTTTAAAAGTTTTCTTAAGTAATCAAAAACCTGATAAAGACAACACGAAGCACAGGAAATTATTTTACTAGAACACAGAATCTTTGTTTTTAGGCAAATTACTTAAAAGGTAAAAAAAAAGCCATTCCAAATCCCATGAAGAACAGACCAATAGTCCAATAAAAGTTTGTGCTTCTAGCAGATGAAAGAAAATTAACTTCTTAGTTTTACGTAAGTGCACTATTGATATCAAAGCTTATTTTTCCTTTAAACCAATTAGAGACCTTTTACAAATTAATTTTGGCAATACCCTCTGAAGGTTAAAAAAAATCACATATACATAACATATATCCATAGACATACATAAACGTAGAGACAGACACGGAGACCCCATAGCATTCATTCCAAAACCTTAGCCATACATCAGACATAGCAATACACAACTCACTAGTTTATAAATAACAGTTGAATCTAAATTGTGTCCTTAGCAGGCAGAATGAGTTAAGGTTACCCATTCATACAGCTAAAGATTTTACTAATAGTTATGGAGAAGACTTAATATTTGTATTTGCTCATGACAAATAATCTTATGGAGGCTGTGGACTAAATCTGGGATGAGAAAGCTTCTCTATTTTAAAAAGTCTCTTTACCCGCTTTTTCCCTGAGAATCTGTGGGCAGTGTTTTAGTTATCTCCTGGCATGTTTACATTTCAAAGACATGATAAGATTCACAACTGCAAAGGACAGAGAAGCAATGATGTTTTCTCCCAAGAATTCTGGGGTATACTCCTCTACTATCAGAAGTCTAGGGCAATTACTATTTAAATTTTTCCTTTGTATTAGGGCACAGGGCCCTCCAACCATTTCACTGTTAATATAACAATTCATCGTCCTCACTTTCCCAGAGATTTCACTTCTTAGTGTCCAAATCAGGATTTATCACAAATGCTTCGATTTTCATCCGTAGCAACTTGCACCCTCCTAGCTTTGCAAGACAACACACTAAGGTCTGCAACTTATTATCCTGCTTTCCCACCTAGTCTGCTAACCCTGAAGCCAGCAGAGCAGTGGACACCACAAGTCATTCTCTAACCTCAGCTCTTCTTCCAACATTCTAACTCGACCTTCAGCTTCTAGTTGGGCATTGGTGGCCAGCCCACTGTGCAGCCATGCATTCCATTTCTCTGCCACAGTGAGCTCTGCACAGTTCCCCAAACAAGTGAATTAGACTAGCCAGCATTTGGTGCATCCCCATATTCACGTGGCAGTCCACAAGCACCTAACATATGGACCACCCTCCCCACATAGAGACTGATGGCCAACTCAGGATTTCCCCTAAGCATGCCTCTTTCCCAAGGCCCATTTCTTAGGTCGCCTGGCTGGCTCACCAATTGTTAGTTCACACACTCAGGAGTTTCCTGGGTGAAATCTGAAATGGCTCCCATATACAGATGGTACGGAGAGACTAAAGAAAGAGGCAGACACTCTAAATTGGTAGGTAGCAGGTTTAATCAGGAAGGGAGGGCTTCCCTGGTGGCGCAGTGGTTAAGAGTCCGCCTGCCGATGCAGGGGACACGGGTTCATGCCCCGGTCCGGGAAGATCCCACATGCCACGGAGCGGCTGGGCCCGTGAACCATGGCCGCTGAGCCTGCGTGTCCGGAACCTGTGCTCTGCAATGGGAGAGGCCACAACAGTGAGAGGCCTGCGTACTGCAAAAAAAAAAAGGAAGGGAACTTGCATACAAGGCTTGTCTTGGGCAGCCACAAGTAGACCTCCATACTCACCCACCAGAATCTTAAAAGTTTATATAGATGTCTTAACTGAGTTCCGTCAGACGTATGCCATCCAGATGGTCTCAACAGCACTTTATTATCTGAAAGCTGTGTCCCTGTGGCAACTTCTAGTATGAGGAAGGCAAGTGAATAAACAATCCAAGGACTGGGTAGAAGGTGAGGAGCCTCAGATTGCCTGGGTCTAGCTCACGGGTCAACCAGCAGTGACGTCTTCTCAATGACTTCCTCCAGCACATTTTGTGGAGAGTCTTTGCATCAACAGTCATAAGGAATATTGGTCTGTAGTTTTCTTTTCTTACAGTTTCTTTGTCCAGTGTTAGTATAAAGGAAATTCTGGCTTCAGGATGAGTTTGGAAGTATCCCCACCTCTTCAATTTTTTAAAGAGTTTGAGAAGGATTGGTGTTTATTCTTCTTTAAATGTTGGGTAGAATTCTGCCAGTGAAGTTATCTGGTCCAGACCTTTTCTTTGTTGGGAGGTTTTGGTGATTGTTTAAAAAATTGTGGTAAAATACATTCTTTGTTGGGAAGGTTTTTTTGTTGTTTTTTGTTTTTTAATTTTTTTTACAACTTTATTGGAGTATAATTGCTTCACAATGGTGTATTAGTTTCTGCTTTATAACAAAGTGAATCAGTTATACATATACATCTGTTCCCATATCCCTTCCCTCTTGCGTCTTGTTGGGAAGTTTTTGATTACTGTTTCTCTCCTTGCTAGTAATAGGTCTATTCAGATTTTCCATTTCTTCATGATTCAGTTTTGGTAGATTGTTTTTCTAGAAATTTGTCCATTTCGTCTAGGTTATCCAATTTTGGGCATACAACTGTCCATGGTACAGTTGTGTACCTCTCTAATAACCCTTTTCATTTCTGTAAAATCCATATTAATATCCCCACTTTCATTTCAGTTATTTGAATTTTTGTTATCTGAGTCTTCTTTTTTCTTAATCTAGCTAAAAAATGTTTATCACTTTTGTTGATCTGTTCAAATAACTAACTTTTGGTTGTATTGATCTCTCTACTGTTTTCCTATTTTCTATTTCATTTATCTCTGCACTAATTTTTATTATTTCCTTCCCTCTACTATCTTTGAGTTTAGTTTGTTCTTCATTTTCTAGTTCCTTAATGGGTGAAGTTAAGTTGTTGATTTGAGATCTTCCTTCTTTTTTAATGTAAGCATTTACAGCTATGAATTTCCCACTGAGCACTGTTTTTGCTGCATTCCATAAGGTTTTTTTTAATATAAAATTTATTTATTTATTTATTTATGGCTGCATTGGGCCTTCGTTGCTACGTGCAGGCTTTCTCTAGTAGCAGTGAGGAGGGGCTACTCTTTGTTGTGGTGCACGGGCTTCTCACTGCAGTGGCTTCTCTTGTTGTAGAGCATGGGCTCTAGGCACGTGGGCTTCAGTAGTTGTAGCACATGGGTTTAGTTGCTCCACGACATGTGGGATCTTCCCGGACCAGGGCCCATGTCCCCTGCCTTGGCAGGCAGATTCTTAACCACTGTGCCACCAGGGAAGCCCCTTCCATAAGGTTTTGTATGCTCTGTTTTTGTTTTATTTTGTCTCAAGGTATTTTCTAATTTCCCTGTGATTTTTTCTTTGTCTCATGGGTTGTTTGGAGTATGTTGTTCAATTTCCACATATTGTGAAATTTTCAGTTTTCCTTTTGCTATTGATTTCTAGTTTCATTCCACTGCAATCAGAAAATATACTTTGTACGGTTTCAAGTTTTTTAATTTTTAAGATTTGTGTATCCTAACATATGGTCTGTCCTGGAGAGTGTTTCACGTGCACCTGAGAAGAATGTGTATTCTGCTTTTCCTGGGCAGAGTGTTCTGTATTATACCTGTTATGTTCTAACTATTATTGAAAGTAGGGTATTGCAGTATCCAACTACTGCTGTAGAACTATTTCTCCTTTCAATTCTGTTAATGTTTGCTTCACGTATTTAGGAGCTCTGATGTTTGGTGCACATATATTTATAATTGTTAATATCTTCTTGGTGATTGGACCTTTTTATCAATATATTATGTCCTTTTTTATCTCAAACAACAGTTTTTGACTTAAAGTCTATTTTGTCTGATATTAGATAGCCACCTCTGCTCTCTTTTGATTACTGTTTGCACAGAATACCTTTTCTATACTTTCACTTTCTACCTATACATGTCTTTTAAACACAGGTATGCAGGTCTAATTCAACAAGTAAGTGATATTTGAAATATCAATGTAATTCATCACATCAACAGGTGAAAGATAAAATCATATGATTATATCAATAGATGCAGAAAAAGCATTTGACAAAATCCAACACCAATTCTTTTTTTTTTCTCTCTTTTTTTTTGGCCATGCTGTGTGGTTTGTGGGATCTTTGTTCTGTGACCAGGGATTGAACCCGGGCTCTCAGCAGTGAAAGTGCAGAGTCTTAACCACTGGACCGCCAGGGAATTCCCTAACACCAATTCATATTAAAAACTCTCAGTAGGGCTTCCCTGGTGGCACAGTGGTTGAGAGTCCGCCTGCCGATGCAGGGGATACGGGTTCGTGCCCCGGTCCGGGAAGATCCCACATGCTGCAGAGCAGCTGGACCCGTGACCCATGGCCGCTGAGCCTGCGCATCTGGAGCCTGTGCTCCGCAATGGGAGAGGCCACAACAGTGAGAGGCCTGCGTACTGAAAAAAAAAAAAAAAAAAAACCTCTCAGTAAAATAAGAATAGAGGGGAATTCCTTAACTTGATAATGAACATCTACAAAAAAACCTACAGCTAACATCATACTTAATGGTGAGAAACCAGATACAAAGAACTCTTAAAACTCAACAATAAGAAAACAAAAACTCAATAAAAATGGGCAAAAGATCTGAATAGAACCTCACCAAAGAAAATATATAGATGGCAAATAAGCACGTGAAAAGATGCTCAACATGATAACTGCCAAAAATGGAAACAGGTGAATGTCCTAGGTGAATGGATTAAAAAAACTAGTATACATACATACAATGGGGTATTATTCAGCAATAAAAAGAAATGAACTATTAAGCCATGAAAAGATGTGGGGGAAACTTGAATGCATATTACTAAGTGAAAGGAACCAATCTGAAAAGGCTACATACTGTGTGATTCCAACTATATGATATTCATGAAAAGACAAAACTATAAAGACAATAAAAGTATCAGTGCTTGCCAAAGGTTTCCTGGAAGGGAGGGGTGAATAGTTGGAGCACAGGGGATTTTTAGGGCAGTGAAACTATTCTGTAAGATACTATAATGGTGGACAAGTGACATTACACATTTGTCAGAGTCCATAAACTATTTAATGCAAAAAATGAACCCTAATGTTAATGATGGACTTTAGTTAATAATAATATATAAATATCATTTCTTCTATTGTAACAAATGTGCCACACTAATGCAAAATGTCAATAAGAGGGAAACTGTGTGGGGGTGAGGAGAGATGGGGTACGCTTTCTGTACTTTCCCTCAATAATCCAGAAATTCCACGCCTAGGCGTATACCCAAGAGAAATAAAAACATATAGCCACACAAAAACCTGTACACAATTATGCATAGCAAGATTATTCATAATAGCCAGTAAGTGGAAACAACTCAAATGTTTATCAACTGATGAATGGGTAAATAAAAAGTGGTATCATAAAATTATTTGGAAAAAAAGAAATTAAGTATTGATAGTTAATATATGCTACATGGATAAACCTAAACACATTATGCCAAGTGAAAAAAGCCAGTCATGAAGGACATTTATTGCATGAATGCATTTATAGGAAGTGTCCAGAATAAGCAAACCTATAAAAACAAAAAAGTAGATTGGTGGCTGCCTACAGCTGGAGGGAATGGAGGTTGCGAGATAATAGCTAAGAGATCCAGGATTTCCTTTAGAAAACTAATTTTCTAAAACTGTTTGTGGTGAGGATGCACAACTCTGTGAGTATACTAAAATAGCCATTGAATCATATGGTTTAAATGGGTGAAGTATATGTAGATGAGTTAATATCTTACTATAACTGTTTAAAAAACCAGAATGGCAGATGAACCTATGAATACAAAAGTAGGTTGAAAACTGACAGATGAACAGAAAGATAGTAGAAAGATGGATAAACAGTCAGATAAACAAATAGTGTAAAGGTAGACAATGACAGATGGACAAATGGCCACATAGAAACACATACAGAAAGAGAGATAGGTGATAGGTAGATAGATAGATGGTGGGTAGTTACCTATATACTTGCATAGGGAGTTAGATAGATAGAGAGACAGGCAGATGGCTAGATAGGGGGATAGATAGATCGACATACAAGCATTCACACAGACAGACAGGTAGGTAATTAGGAAGAAAGAAACAAAAACAGAGATGTTAGAAAGTAGGCATAAATATAGACAAAAAGATAGGTAGAAAGCCAAAATGACAGACATACAGAGACCTGCAGATAGACAGTTACTAGGATTGACAGACAGAATGACACATCTACTGATAGTGCAAAGACAGACAGAAATATAGACTAATGGACACTAAAAAACATAGAAAGATAGACATAAGCACATATAAATATATGCATATATAGACAGGAAGATGGACAGAAAATAGAAAGACAGAAAAACAGACTGGCATGAAGACAGACACATGGACAATTAGAGAATTAGATATACAATTATTCTACTAATAGTAATAAGACAAACAGAATGACAGAGAGACAGACACACAGAAAGATACAGAAACAGAAAAAAATCAGGAAAAAAAGAGCCAGAAGGACAGATCAATATTATGATAGAGTGATAGATGATGAAATGGATAAACAGACATATTGACAGATGGACAGAGAGACATACTGACAGCTATATAGACAGACAGAGAGCAGAGAGAGACTTAGAAATAGAGAAACAGAAAAATAGGCAGACAGAGAATCAGACAGAAAACCAACAGAGTAAACAGACGGTCAGATAGGTGAACAGAGATTAAGACATCTAGACAGACAGAAGACAGACACACTGAAGGGATATAGACAAATAGATGTATAAATGGATGGACAGAGAAACAGACTATAGATGCAGATAAATAGAAAATAAATAAGCATTCAGACACACAGACAAGTAGATAAATCAGAAAGAAAGATGGACAAGGGTTCCACTTATGTGATGCTGGCATGAGAGGCTCTGTGGGCCATCAGAACAAGCAGAGCTGTGAAAACATTTAAAATATCTGAAAATAGTCCTAAGGACATACTGTACAGCAAATGAAGAGACTTTTGTTTTTCAGTTTTTGGCTGTCCCGTGTGGCTTGCAGGATCTTAGTTCCCTGACCAGGGATCGAACCTATGCCCTTGACAGTTAAAGCTCAGAGTCCTAACCACCGCCAGGAAATTCCCAACATTTATTTTTTAAATCAAATAACACTCAATAAAAACAACGACAGTCTACAGTGTTTGAGGCACAACCAGCTCTCTTCCTCCCCAGCCTTCTTAGTGTGCTGAAAGCTTCTCTCCAGGTGGTGGCCAAGAAGGCAGGTCTCCTCTCCCCTCAGTCCCCCACTGACCAGCGTTTCACTGGGAGAATCAGCATTTCTCATCCCCTGCAACTCCAGGTAAGGAAGCTAACTTCCTGGTTTGTGCAGCTGAGCAGTTGGGGGATCCCTTTGTCCACCCATCACCCAGAGAAGTGACCAAGGATACTTGAAAACAATCACCCTCTTACTTAAGAGCAAGGAGCAAACTATGGCCAGTCGGCTCACCACGCAAAGCAGGGTGGAGACAGCCAGAAGAGCCCTCCTGGGGTCAAAACACAGTGATCACAAATACACAAAGCACTCAACACAGTGTCTCTCTCTTTCTCACACACACCCCCCATTCCAATAAGCTTCATGCCCTCATATACTCACAGTGTCTCACACACAAACCCACAACACTAAATACAGTTTCATATACATGTGTCTCTAAACAATGTTTCACAAACTCACACCATTCAGCAGATTGTCTCACACAAACCCCAAGAAACAGTGTCTCACAAATAAGCAAAACACTACTAAACACAGATTGTCTCTCTCACAGACACACACAGCTAAACATAGTATCACACCACAAATCAAAACACTGTCTCACACATGGCAAAGTATTTCACAGGCACACACTCACGTGACAACAGAGTCTCACATACATCCTCCACTATACACACATCTCACTGCTGTGCAATGGCTATAATTAGAGACCCACTGTCTGGATGTACAATTGTACATGTATGTTATTGGTATGATTTTATAGTATAGCTTTGCTGTACAATAGATATAAGTTGAATAGCACAGAGAAAGAATGGAGGCCACTGGCTCTGTGAGGAATTAGGTGGAACAGCACCTGTTGAGCCTGCAAGGAGGGATGGTTTAATAACTCAGAGTGGTTCTGCAGAGGGGTTGAATCACAGCCAGCAAGTTCAAGGGACGCGGTATGTGGTTGGGAAACTGTTGGTGAGCAGAGATTGGAAGTTGATGGCACAACCTGGCTGGATGTTAACGTGAATATCATAGAGGAAGGCATCAAAGGGAAACTGCAGAGACACAGTAGGTGCTGTAAACTTAAAGAATAGAGTGTCATTCATTATCCCGTTATATAAAAGGTTAAGTTGCAACCCACTGCAGTCACCCGCTGACAGTGCACCCTGTGGGAAATTCAGGCTGAAAAAACACAGGATGAGGCACTCTGTTCTTTGGATAAACCAGCTCCTAGATAGTTAGATGCATATCTCAGAAAGAATTTCAGCGAGCCCAGATTCTTGCATCTTCCCATACATAGAAAAGCACCAAAATCTTTACCTTGAGGTATCTGTTCTTTGTGACTAGCAGTAGTCTTTTAACCAAGATGTATGCTTGAATACATGTATTCCCTAGCCAAAAACCTCATACATATATGGGCTCCTTCCCTGCCTCTTTGGAACAGTTCCCCAGAGCCATCTGAGAGGCTGTCTCCCAGGCTACAGTCCTCAGTAAGACCCTGAATGATACTGAAACTTACAACTCTCATGTTGTGTGTTTTTCTTCAAGTCGACAGTTTACAAGGAGAGAAGGTTGAATGGCACCCACGTGGGTGCGCATGGAGTGTACATTGAATGGTACAGATGGATGAGCAAGAGGTGGCTATTGATTCACACAGAGTGGGTGTGCAAGCGTGATATCTGAAAGACAGAGCAGGTGGGCAAGATGCAGACTTAGGTTGGGGCACAATGGTGCTCAAGCAGCGGTTTTGAATCAGCACAGCTGCTCACAGGTGCTGAAAATGAGAGTGGGTGTCCAAGGAGTGGAACTGGATGTTCAAAGAGCTGAAAGACAGTGTATAACAGCTGGAAATGAGGAGGCTCACAGGGGGTGTGCAAGGCACATAAGCCAGATGACTCGGTCGGTGTGCAGGCTTTTAGGTGCATGGAACACCTAGATGAGCAAGGACTCATGTTAGGAGGATGTAGAATGGGTGAGCAAGGAACTATTGTTTCTCTACGAGGAGTTGTAATTGAATGGCACAGGCTGTGTGCAAAGTGTGGAAATGGAGAGAACGGCCTGGTTGTGCAGCAGCTGCCAGGTAAACAGCACAGAGCGGGCATGTCAGACAAAAGCTGGACGCAGTACAATGGCTGTGCAAGGATTGCCATCGTCATGGGTCCTAGTGGCCACCTGAAAACACTCTTACGTCCCCCTCCAGTGGCAGGGCCGGGAGAAGGGGGAGAGAGGTTGTGGGTTGGGGAGAGGCAGGTCAGTCACAGGACGTACCTCCTGAGAAACTAAGTGTCCCCCTGGAGGCAGTGACCACCGGGCTGGAGAGTCTTCAGGAAGATGCCTTAGGTTGGCCTGGCCATTGCACACGCTCACCAAAACCTTTCTGCCACCTCTGGTGGGTGGGGTCAGCCCGGGCTAATCTGGTCCAGCTGGATGAGGTCTCTCATGAGGCCCAGTCATGGAAGCACCTCCTGAAAATGTTTTCTAAGTCCTCTCTGGAGGATAGAACCTGCCCGGTCCTAGATGAACATGTTGAAAAATGTTTTAAAGTCCTTCTCCAGAGGCCTGGACCAGTATTTCCCCAAAGGAATACTTCAGAAGTGTTCTGGGAAGCGTGTAGGGCGACCAGCCCCATAAAAACTTCGGCAGGGCCTGGGGACCTTCCCAGGCCATCAAGAGCTGGTCCAGCCGCTGTCCACCTCCGCAGGTGAGTTGGAAGCATCTTCTGAAGGTGGTTCAATAAAAAGGGCCACGTGGACACTTCTCGGCCCGTCTTGGCTGGCTTCATCTCCCCTCTGAAGCAACACAGAAAACCTTCTGGAGGTGCATCCTGCAACAGGGTCCCACACCCTCCTACAACCGACACAAGCTGACTTTGGTGGAGTCCCTAGCACCCTCCCCAGAACTTCCTGGCCCCCCTCCAGAGGGAGACAGAGACATCTTCATGGTGTGCAACCACTTGCACCCTGTGAAGGGTTGTGGTGGGACTGGGGCACCTCCTTGGCCTGACTGTACAAACTGAACAGTCCTGGCCCCCCACCCCCACCATTTGGACATTTTTTGGTGGAGGCTGCTCATTACTGAGACCCCACAGGACTGAGGCGTGACCAGGTGTGCAACCTCTAGGCCCCCTGGCCAACCCAGACCGCTGTCCCCACTCCAGGGGGTGGCCTGGAAATGGTAAGGGAGATTCATACGCTCACCAGGGCCCAGGTGTAACCATGCCCAGCCCCCCCCTTACTGCCCACCAGCGTGGACTGTGACCAGACTTGGTGCCCCCAGGGCCTGCCTGTCCATCCTGGGATGTCCCCACCACCAGAGGGGGACAGAAAACATTGGGAGACGCACTGACCAAGCAGAGTCAGCCAGGCCCGGGTCCCCCCTGTCAAAGATAAACACAGCGAGACATTCGTTAAAGCCAGAAAAGAGGTTTTACTCGGTAACTTCTGACAGTAGGGGATAGAGCTGAGCTCTGTTGCAATGAGTGCAGAGCTGATTTGGGCATTTTAGTGGAGGATGATGGAGGGGCGTGTGACGGCTGGGCACAGTCAGCGAGCGGAGGAAGTACACAGCGTTGCTCAGTGCAGATGCAACGTGCTCATCTGTGTTTGTTCACCAGCAGTTATGGAAGTTAGGACAGAGACTGGGAGACAGAGGCCTTATCCTCAGTGATTACATTTCCAAGGAACGGCTCTCAGGTCCTTGAGAGAGATGCTTCTGAGTTGCAAGAGCTACATACAGTTACAGACCCCTTTCAGTAAGTCCTCTAAGAAAGGGAGGGCAGGGGCCAACCGTCAGGTGTCGGCTGGAACAAATAGTACTCTTCATGTCAGCGCTGGGCGTTCCCAAGCAGGTGTTTTGTTTGGGGTGGGACCTGGGGTCATCCTAGAGACACATGCTGCCAAAAGCCAAGCCACAGTTTGGTCAAGTCTTTTAGTGGAAGGGTTTGGATGGAGTTGTTCTGTGCCACGAGTTCTTGCAGTTCTTACTCTCTGGGCCTCAGGGGGTGGGCCCCATGCAGCGGTGTGGGTGTGCATGGACAGCTTCCACAGTCGCCCCTCTCTGGCTGAATCATTCCAGGACTGTACAAAACATTGTGTGAGGTGCTCCCAATGCTGGGGAAGCCGGTCCCAGACATCCTCTCCAAGCCTCCCTAGGCCCAGAAGTGGACATGGAAACATTTTCTAAAGGGGCGTGTGATGACAGGGGCCCATGCGGGACTGTGGCTGGACCACCTGCCCCTCCACAGGCATCTCTGGCTGGCCACTCCAGAGACACACATCTCTGTGTGTCTCTGGAGGCACATCTGACCACCGAGCCACACCTAGGACTGTGGCCAGGACAGTGCTATCACTGGGCCTCCCTGTCCATCCCAGATCAGTCTCTGACTCCAAAAGGGACTTCGAAAAAATTTCAACAGACACACGTGGTGACCAGGCCCCACGCAGGACTGTGTCTAGGCCCCAGTACCACCCCGTGGCATCCCTACCCAGTGCTACGCACAGAGAAGACTTGGAGACATTTTCCACAGTGGACCAGGGCCCATGCCTGACCATGGTCAGGACACTCTATGGGGCTCCCTGGCCATCCCAGGCCAGTCTCCACCACTGATGAGAGCTTAGGAAAGTGGTTGGGTGCCGCCTCCAGTGACCTGCCCTACAGAGGACCTTAGGGAGTCTCAGTGGGCCCTCAGGGTGCATCTGACCTGCCTGCAGTGCCCCCTTCTCTGGTTGGGACATGAAAACATTGGGGGGCTGCACGAAATGACCAGGCCCACATGGCACACCACCAGGCCTGGCCACGCCCTTCTTGATTCTCAGTGGCTCCCCATCATTGGAACGGGTCTTGGGAATGTTTTAGGAGTGCCTTCTACGACTGGGCCCCATAAGGCACCCTTCCAGGGGCCTCTCTGGCCAGCTCAGACCAATCCCCATTTGTAAGGGGGATACAGAAACAACAGCTGAGATGAAGACTCCCTCTTGGAGCCTCCATGTCGGTCCCAGGCTGGTGTTCACCACCAAAGTGGGACATAAAAGTTTCCGGGAGCACATCAAAAACTGGACCTCACACATTACTCTCCTTGGGCAGCCCATGCTGACCTGGGCCAGTGCCCACATCCTTCAGAGGTGAACATCCAGAGGCCATCCAATGACCAGATCCACATAGGACCAGGGCCTGATCCTTAGTGCCCTCTCAGACCTCCGTGGCAGGCTCATGGTGGCACACACCCACCCTTTGAGGGGAACTTGGAAATGTTTTTGGAGGCACACTAATGACTTGAGCCCATGCAGGACCAGAGCTGTGTCCACGCTGCCCTCCCCTGCTTCCCATCTGGCTTGGGCCAGTCTCAGCCAGCGTGGGACTGTAGCAGGGTAACTGAGGACATGGGAAGGGACGTGACCCAAGAGTCGGCTCACCTAGCAAGCTGGGTGCGTGCGAATGTTTCAGGACTGCAAGCGTACTGATTGTTCTGGGCACTGACCCACGCATGTCCTCGGTATAATCGGGAGCGTAAGGAGGTGCATTGATTAGATGTTCAAGGCCGACACAGCCTGCGCTAAACAGAACCCTTTGTATTAGATAAAGTTATAAGTAAAGTACATCCAGCTCCTGAAATGTGCTTTTAATTACAAAAAGTATAATAGATGTAAGATAAAGCCTAAATAAATACGCCACAGTGGACTGAGGGCTTTGCCGTTTTGCCTGAGCGAGCAACAGCCCTCTACCACTGTGCTTTAACGCATACATCTCGTGTGTTGGACTCATTTTCGTCCCTGATTGAACAACTGCAACAGGGACTAGGAACACTCAGGTGGCTGCTGCTGACAGCCGGGCCTTTGTGGGACTGTGGCAGAGCCCAGAGCCCTCCCCAGGCCTCCCTGGCAGGCCGTTCACATCTCAGCCACTGGAGGGGGACTGAGAAACGTTTTGGGGAGGCACCCTTTTCATTCAGAGTCAGGTACCAGCCCAGGTCAACAGGGAGGCCCCAGGGGGCACCCCAGTTCTGGCCATGGTCCCACTTGGAGACTAAAAGGTGGGTGCACATTCTGAAGATATTGATGTCTCCCTCTTGAGGGGGTCATCACCAAGACAAGCCTGGAGGCTGCAGAGGCACCTTGGCCCTGGCTGTGCTCGTGCCTGGTGACTGGTCCTTGGAGACACCTCAAAACATTTCTAAGCCTCTCTCTGGTGTGGAAAGGCCTGGGCAGGCCAGGGAGGCCTGGAGAAGGAGCCTGGATAGGTCCTGGTATTGGGATCCCCACCCCCAAAGTTTCTAGTTCCCCTTTCAAGGCCAGGACCAGCCCCATTAGTACAAACAGGCCTGGGGAGGGCACTCTGACCACAATCCTGCACCAGTCCTGGTCACTGGCTATATCTCCCCCAAACATTTCCTATTTCCCCTCCAGAGGTGGGCATCACCTCAGGCTGGCCATGGATGAAGGGAAGGGCATTGCACCTCCCCCAAATTTTTGTAAGTTCCCTCTAAAAGCCAGCCCAACTTGGCTAGGCATGTAGATCTGTGGTAGGCATCCCTAGACTGGCACAGTCCCATATATGGCACATTCGACAGAAACACCCCTTAAATATCTCTAAGTCCCTCCAAAGGGGACATTGGGACAGGCTGGACAGGAGGATGGGGATGGCACCCTTAGCCAGGCTGCAGTGGTGCCTGGGGCCTATTCTTTGCATGCACTTCCAGAAAATTTATCCAGGGGCCATTCTGGAGGCGTGCACTGGCCTAGGCCAGCAAGGGACACATGGCAGTGCACACAGCCTGTTTGCTATCCTGTCTTTGTATGTTCTTTCCAAAAGTGTTTCCATATCCCCTGCAGAGTGGGTGACCAGCCTTTGAGGGCCACAGAGGATACCTGAGGCCCAACTGTACTTTAAATGGGGCTCAGTCATCAGAGGCACCTCTAGAAAAAATTTCCAATTCCCCTTCCAGAATGGGAACATTGGCCCAGGCCAGCCAGGGAGGTCTGGGAGAGTAGCTCAGTCCCTACTGGGTCCAAGTCATTGGGAGCACCCTGTGGAAAGTTTCCTAAGTATCCCTCCAGAGGTCAAGACCAACCAGCTAGATAGGGAGGCAGGAAAGACACATGTAAGTGTGTATGTATACTTTGATTTTGGAGATGTACAATAAGCAATTATAGATTTGGAGTGCTAAGGAAAATGTGAGCTGCATACACAAATTTGAGAGTTATAAGCACACAGATGAGAGTTGAGACTGGAGTAGAAAAGACTGCCTAGAGAGAGAGTATAAATTCCATTTCACAGAATCATTTCTACTGCTGTGATTTTCCCCTTCTTGTGGGATTTGCGCAGTTGTGTGCAGCCTATGTTTTAGGTAGTTGTTTGTGTCCCCTCAAAATTCATAATTTGAAATCCTAATGCCCAATATGCTGTTATTTGGGAGGTGATTAGAAAAGGAGGGTGGAGCCCCCAAGAATGGAATGAGTGCCCTTATAAAAGAGGCCCCAGGGCCTCCCTGGTGGCGCAGTGGTTGAGAGTCCGCCTGCCGATGCAGGGGATACGGGTTCGTGCCCCGGTCTGGGAGGATCCCATATGCCGCGGAGCGGCTGGGCCCGTGAGCCATGGCCGCTGGGCCTGCGCATCCGGAGCCTGTGCTCCGCAACGGGAGAGGCCACAACAGTGAGAGGCCCGCATACCGCAAAAAGAAAAAAAAAAAAAAAAAAAAAGAGGCCCCAGTGAGCTCCCTTACCCCTCTCACCATGTGAGGACATGACCAGAAGTCTGCTTCCAGCAAGCGGGCCCTCACCCAATCATGCTGGCACCCTGATCTCAAAATCCAGCCTCCAGAACTATGAGAAATAAGTTTCTGTTGTTTATAAGCCACCCAGTATGTGGTACTTTATTACAGCAGCCCAAACAGACTGAGACAGTGGTGTATCAGCTATCTTTTACTATGGTAATGCAATGTAATAAACCACATGAAAACCCAGTAGATCCCTAAAAGAAAAAAAATAATAAATAGTTCTATGTAACAAGTCTTGGAATGGTTACGAGCAATACTTAACGGAAACAGTTTTAAAGTACAGTTTTAATTACGAACAACAGCAAAGACATTACTCTACCTCTGGCCAACGGGGTTTACCAAGTTCTCCTTGGGCCACTGGGAGTCACTGGCAAGCGCAGGAGGTGTAGCGCTCAGCCTGCGTGACAACGCACTATCCTTACACCTGCTGGAGCGTGGGCCATGTGCTGTGGCCCTTGTAGGCAGAGGGGAACCGAAAGATCACTGGAGATCACCTCTAGGAGAAACTGAAGCTTAGAGAAGAGTGGGCAACTAACGGATCATGGCACCTGAAAGTGCAGGTGCAAACAGATACACCGAATGAGAAGTGGCTGCTCTCAAAACATTAGGAGTTAAACCATCAACCAAGGTTAGCCAGAGACTATTATTAATAAAACTACTAATAACGGCTACCCCTTTTAAGACGTTCCTACACTTAACCAGGTGAGACTGGAGAACACACCCCCAAGCCACCAACAAAAATCAGAGCCAAGGCTCAACGCGACTGCAGCGCGAACTCTCGCGAGAGAGGCCGCAGCCTCGCTCAACTAGGCGATAGCTCGAACACTCGCGAGAGCGGGCGCGACCGCGCGAAGGACTGTG
The DNA here is from genome assembly GCF_964341445.2 of Mesoplodon mirus. Lineage (NCBI taxonomy): Eukaryota > Metazoa > Chordata > Mammalia > Artiodactyla > Ziphiidae > Mesoplodon > Mesoplodon mirus. The sequence goes on along the minus strand of NC_138984.1, from coordinate 113,148,726 downwards.
GGAGCGCCGGAGGTATGGCGTCTCCGGCGCCGTCCTGGAGCTGGCTGGATCGACGGCAAGAACGCGACGTGCGCGAGCTCGTCCGCCTTGTGGCGGGCGTCCAGGACGAGGAGGACCCCAACTTCCAGCTCGCCTTGCACTTCGCTTGGTCCAACTTCAGGTAGGGACTCGGCACCGGAGCCGGGGACGGGAAGGGGTCTGGCGAGGTGTGGGGCGCGTGGCGCGACCGGCAGAGCCCCAGCGCGCCTTGCAGCTCCAGCTGCTTGGTGACCTCGCGCCTTCTGGGTCCCCGACGCGGTGACACACGCAAGCTCAAACAGTAGGTTGTGTGTTGCTGGGGGTCGTCCTCCAGTCTTAGAAGTGAGCCCCTAGGGAAGGGTTTTGTCTGTCCAGTTCCCTGCCCCGCCCACTGCGCTTAGTGCGGGCCACTGCCCATCAAACAATTTTTTGAATGGATGGGTGAGTAAAGTTTTAGAGCAAAATAATGGCCATACCCAATTTAAAACTGTATTCTCGCTGACTCTCCCTCCCTGCTCGGGCCACTCCAGATCTCTTTTACCCTGCTCTTTCTTTTTCCAAAACGCGTAGCATGACACATGGGATAACTTACCTGTTGTTACTGTTTGCCGTCTCCTCCCCTACCTTCATGCAGAATACAGCTTCCACCAGGGTAGGGGTCTTCGTCTGTTTTGTTCATTTCTTATTCCAGCACCTAGAACAGTTCTTGGCATAGAGCACACCAGGCCACCTAATGCAACTTCTAATACAGTTTTTCATGTAATTAATTTTTAAAGATTTATTCAGTTTAGGTACTTAGGTGAAGTCAGAGCTCCCATTTTTCTTTATGGAACATGTAAATTAGACGATACTGTTTTGATCATTACCTGTAATTAAATTATTATTTTAAAAAAATTATTATTAGAAGAATGTTAGTCATTGTTAATATTCTATCTGTTTAATTTCAATAGAAATCTTCTTGAATAGTAAACAGTTTTGCAAAATCTGTAATCTTGATTATCAACCTTAATGATCATAAAGTGCCTACTTGGTTTATAATAAGAATAGATGAGTCTAACAGCCCCCCCAAGTTTCTGAAATAAAATACTCAGTTCTTAAATGTAACTTATAAATATAACAATGCCTGAATAGGTGATATAAATAGAGAAATTTAAATGCTGTATCTCAAATAATTTTTTCTATTAATATTTCTAAATGACAGTAGGTAAGTGGACATCATTTTAGAGTTGGGAGAGACCTTGGCAGTTATTATCTACTTTTGCACACTGAGAAACTAAACTATTATAAGTAAAGTGGTATTCCACTCAGCCATTTAATGGGTTAGAATTAGATATGTTATTTAGTAGTATAATTTACTTCTTTTAAGTACAGATTGTGTGGCTTTGATACTAAAAGATGAAAAACGAGATGAGTGAGCTATACTCTAATTTCATGATGCTTTAATCCATCAGAAAAATGAACAATTCATGTTTGTTTTTTAAAAAACTGTGACCACATTCTAGGCCTTAGAAATTCATAGATAGGCGAAATAAAGCTTCTGTCCTTCAGTAAGACAGACAAAAATTAATTACGTATGATGTAGAATGGGGCTTCTTAACCTGAGGGCCTGAAGATAGAATTCATGTGTTACGGATTTGGACAAGAAAAAAATTACACTAATCTCTAACTAAAAAGTAGCATTTCCTTCAACTATGAATGAAAGCAACAAGCAGTTACTTATTGTATGACTGTGTCACCAGCAGAAATCACGTATTTCACTGCCATATTGTAGTTATTGCAGATATTTTTAAGTGTCATTTACTGTTACATAGTTATGAACCCACTGCTAGATTTTGTTATTTAATGCTGTAACAAAGATATATGTTTCTTACTGTATCACAAGCTAAAAAAATATTTCACAACTGTATTTCAGTATGCTTGGCTTCTTTTGTATTTCATTTTATGATTAAAAGCATTATCCTGAGAAGGGGTCCCTAGGATTCACTGGGCTTCGCTGGCATAAAAAGATTAGGAACCCCTGCTATAGAATGTGTTGTGCTGGACTTAGACACAGGGCGTTATGAAAAGACAGAGGAGCCAGAGGACAGGGTTGGGTAGCTTAGGACAGCCTGTGTCCTGTGGAAAGAATGCTTGAGCAGTCTCTCAGATTCAGTGGTTGTTTGCATGAATGATAGAGGTGATACAGGGAGAGAGGTGCACTCACTGGAAACATATAGCTGAGTATAGGGTGTCGGGGAGATGTGCAGGGCTGTGAGACTAATCTGCTTAGCTATATGACAAGATTGTTATGAGAATTACATTTTCTCTTTTAGATTTCATCGTTTCTTAGATGTCAACAGCCACAAAGTAGAAAAGACAATAGAAGGGTAAGTTTATATGTGTGTGTATATATGTGCATGTTCATATATATATGAATTTTCTTATAGACGTTTTTGTTTATATAGCTTTACAGTTATCGGTTGATTTTTTTTTAACGTTTTAGGATTTATGAAAAATTCATCATTCATTCTGATCTCAGCAAAGCTGCTAGTTGGAAGAGATTAACTGAGGAATTTCTTAATGCATCACTTCCAAGCATAAAGGAAATCAAGGTATGCTATATTGTGAGATCTCTGTTGTATTTTACTGTTTCTAATCTGATTATTGTCAGCCTGTTTCTGTTAACATTTAAACATTCATTCTGTTTTAGTATTGTCCACTGACTAGAACCAGAATCTCCTGGAAATTGACTTAGGTGTTGCCATCAAATCCAGTGTGTCTCAAGCTTGTGATGAAAGAAGTATGTTCTTGTTTAATCATCTTAGCTCCAACCTACTGTGGAAATTGAGAGCAGAGATTGGCAGAAAAAATAGCACTCTCTGGCTATCCTTCAACTTTTAAATGACTTCTCTGCACTTGGCAATAATAATTATCCATATATTGCTCACTAGATGCCAGGTGCTTTTCTGAGGACTTCCATATTCTGTCATGGGTCCCCAAGACCACCTTTAGGCTCAGTGATTCACTGGGAGGATTCATAGAGCCCCCTCAAAAAAATTACTCTCCTGTTTGTTATGGTTTATTACAGTGAAAGGATACAGATTTAAAATGAGCAGAGGGAAAAGGCATGGCGTGAAGTCCAGGAGAAACCAGGCACAAGCTTCCAGATGCCCCTTCCCAGTGAACTTGCATGGGGCTGCACTTAACTCTCCCAGTGACAAAATACTGCAAACTAGGGAAACTCTCCTGAGTCTTGGTGTCCAGGATTTTCTTGGGGGTCAGTCACATGGATATGCAGTGCCCATGTGGCTGACCTTAGCTATTCAATCTCCAGCACTCCCAGAGGTCAAACCAACGACTTCAGGCCTACAAAATCATTCACCATAAGTCACATTGTTAGCATAAACTGTCTGGTCAGGCTGATACAGTGTGGCCCAAAGAATGGCATACAAATAATACTGTACTAGCAGGATATTCCAAGGGCTCAGAGGATATCTCAGGAGCCAGTCAAGGGCCAGTCCTGAAGATCTTTGAGATGTTCAGGGTTTGGGCAACCCAGGCCTCCTGAGTTTAGTGCATACATATATTAACTCAATCTTCACAATAACCTCTGAGGAGTATTCTGTTATTGATAGGCTTTCCCTTTGTCTGCACTGAGTTGGTGGCCTAAGAAAGAAAGCTTTAGATAATTTTTTAAACTGTCCATAAGTTTAAGGAAGGGCTATAAAGGTATTTCTGGAGGAGAGAACTGCATTGCTGTGAACCCATGCCCTAAGGATTAGAAATACGCTTCTGTGTATTGTTCCCGCAAGGATCATTTTGAAAGAGAAGGAGGCAAATCTTTTTTTATATCTCTTCTTGACTCATTTTGTATAGCTTTCTGGGTAGACTATAGAACTTAATAATTTAGGCACGATGACACCATAATATTAATAATAAACAAAGGCAAGCACTTTTAGGGCATTTACTACGTGCCAGGCACTGTTAGTCCAATAAAGACCATCTTCAGTACATACTGTTACTATGATTTTGCCAGGCAAATGCCCTAATCTCAGTTTCATCTGTACCAGTGAAAATACCTACGTGGTGCAGAATAATTAAATGAAACAGTGAGTGTCACTTCTGATTCCTCCTTTGACCTTTTTGTTGCCATCTTTGGTTAGTTTTCTGTACACCCCCAGTCACAGGGCTCACTGAACACAGTGGAACCACACACCCTAGTTCTTTGGTGGCACATCCTGTACCTGCCCTTCTCCTCGTGCCTGAGGAATCTCATCATTTAATGTTAAATTCAAATACTGTCTATACGTACTTTTTTTTTTTTTTTTTTTTTGCTTTATAACAAATTTAATCAGTTATACATATACATATGTTCCCATATCCCCTCCCTTTTGCATCTCCCTCCCACCCTCCCTATCCCACCCCTCCAGGCGGTCACAAAGCACCGAGCTGATCTCCATGTGCTATGCGGCTGCTTCCCACTAGCTATCTACCTTACGTTTGGTAGTGTGTCTATACGTACTTTTAACTTGTTTATTACATTATTGTTTGTTTCCTATCTTCCCATTGACATAGGAGTTTTACAGGTGTAGGCTTTGCTTCTGATGTGTTCTCAGGCACCTAGAACAGAGTAGACCATAGATATTTGTTGAAGAAATAAATCTGTGTATTCCTTTCCGCCTTGCTGTCCCTCTCTGTCCTTGGCTTCTTCCCCACTTACACAGGCAAAGTTGGTTGGTTGCCCTTTTCTCCTTTGCTGTGGCGTCTTTGACACATCTCTTGTAGTGCAGCAATAACGTCACATTTTTTCAGCTTTATTGATATATAACTTACTGTAAAATTCCTCCATTCTGAATGTACAGTTCACTGATTTTTAGTAGATACGTAGTGATGCAACCACAGTCCAGTTTTAAAACATTTCCGTCACCCCAGAAGTTCTCCTCAAGCCCAGTTTTTTTGCAGTCAATACCTGCTCTCACCCCAACCCCACACAACTACTGATCTACTTACTGTATGTATAAATTTGCCCTTCTGGACATTTCGTATAAATGAGGTTATACAATATCCAGTTTTGGTTTTGTTTGTTTGTTTGGTTGGTTTTTTTTGCGGTACGCGGGCCTCTCACTGTTATAGCCTCTCCCATTGCGGAGCACAGGCTCTGGACGCCCAGGCTCAGCGGCCATGGCTCACGGGCCCAGCCGCTCCGCGGCATGTGGGATCTTCCTGCACTGGGGCACGAACCCGTGTCCCCTGCATCAGCAGGCGGACTCTCAACCACTGCGCCACCAGGGAAGCCCAATATCCAGTTTTTGTGTCTGCTTTTCTTTCATGATGTTTTTGAGGTTCATCCATGTGTAGCATGTGTCCATGTTCTATTCCTTTTAATTACTGAATAGTATTCCATTGTATGGATATGGCCACATTTTGCTTAATCACCAGTGGATGACATTTGGATTGTTGCCATTTTTTGGTTAGTATGAATAATGAACTGCTGTGAATATTCTCATATGAGCTTTCTTCACGCTTCTTGGTAGATTTCTAGGAGTGGAAGGGCTGGTTTAAATGGTAGGCTTAGGTTTAACCTTTAAAAAAACTGCAAAATTATTTCCCGAAGTGGCTGTATCCTTTTATATTCCCACTAACAGTGTTTAAGTGTTCCAGTTTCTCCACATCCTTTCCAACACTTGTTATTGTTTGTCTTTTTGATTGTAGACATCCCAGAGAGTAGGTAGTAATGTCTCCTATGGTTTGATTTACATTTCCTGAGTGACTAACGATGTTGAGCATTTTTTCATGTGCTTTTTAGCCATTTGTATGCCTCTGTGATATTCATTCAAGTCTTTTAACCATTTTTAAATTGGATTGTTTGTCTTCTTATTAAATCCTCAGAGTTGTTTGTGTATTTCTCATGCAACTTCTTCATCAGAAAAATGATTTATAAATATTTCCCTCTAGACCCTACCTTATCTTTTCATTTTCTGAGTGATGTTTTTTTGAAACTCAAAAACTTTTTTCATTTTAATGAAGCCCGTTTTAGCTGTTTGTTTCTTTCATGACTCATGCTTTTGATGTCATATCTAAGAACCCTTTGCCTAACCCAAAGATATACTTTTCTCCTCTGTTTTCTTCTAGCACTTTTAGTACTTGCACGTAGATTCGTGACCCACTTTGAGTAAATTGTTGTATATGTTGTGAGGAAAGGATCTGAGTTTGTTTTTTTGTTTTTGCCTACGAAGATATTCTTCTGTCCTATCACCGTTTGTTGAAAAGGTTATTCTTTTCCTATTGAATTGTCGTGGCAACTTTGTCAAAAACAAATTTACCGTATAAGGATTTACGGGCTTTCAGTTGTTTCATTAATCTTGTATGCCTGTCCTTACACAAATACTACATAGTACACTGTCTTTATTACTGTAGCTTTATAGTAAGTTTTGGAATTGGGTGATATAAGTCCTCCAACTTGTTTCTTTTTCAAAACTGTTTTGTCTATTCTAGACCCTTTGAATTTCCATACACATTTTAGGGTCAACTAAACTTCTGCAAAAGCCAGCTGGGGTTTTGGCAGGGATTGCATTGAATCCATAAATCAGTTTGGGAAGTATTGCCATTTGTTAGGTTGAATTGTGTCCCCCAGATAGATATGTTCAAATCCTATCCCCTGATAATCTGTGCATGTGACCTTATTATAGGGTCTTTGACCATGTAAGCAAGTTAAAATGAAGTCAAACTGGATTAATTCATTGATTGGTGTCCTTATAAGAAAAATAGAAATTTGAATACAGAGACATACATGGGGCAACACCATGCAGTGAAAGAGGCGGAGATTGGAACAATGCAGCTATGAGCCAAGGAACGCAAAAGATTGACAGCAACCATGAGAAGCTAGGAAGAGTCAAGGAAGAATTCTTCCCTTGAGCCTTCAGGGGAAGCATAGACTGCCAGCACCTTGATTTCAGACTTCTAGCCTCCAGAACTGAGAGAGGATAAATTCCTTTTGTTTTAAATCACATGGTTTGTAGTATTTTGGGAGACCTTAGGAAACTAACACACAGTCTTAACAATATTAAATCTTTTTTTTTAATAACGCAGTGTATTTATTTATTCATTCATTCATTCATTCATTCATTCATTCATTTATGGCTGTGTTGGGTCTTCTGTGCGAGGGCTTTCTCTAGTTGCGGCAAGCGGGAGCCACTCTTCATCACGGTGCGCGGGCCTCTCACTATCCTGGCCTCTGTTGTTGCGGAGCACAGGCTCTAGACGCGCAGGCTCAGTAGTTGTGGCTCACGGGCCTAGTTGCTTTGCAGCATGTGGGATCTTCCCAGACCAGGGCTCGAACCCATGTCCCTTGCATTAGCAAGCAGATTCTCAACCACTGCGCCACCAGGGAAGCCCCCAGTATTAAATCTTTTAATCCACAAATATGAACTCTCCATTTACTTAGATCATTTTTAGTTTTTTCACCAATTACCTCATTTCTTTTACATTTATTCCTAAGTATTTTATTCTGTTTGGTGCTATTATGAATGGAATTGTCTTAATTTCATTTGCGGTTTGCTTATTGCTAGCATGTAAAAAATAGAACTCATTTTTATATTGATTTTTTTTATACCTAGCCTTGCTAAACTCATTTATTCTAGTAATTTTCTTCTGCATTTCCTTAGTATTTTCTACACTTAGGATTGTGTCATCTCTGAATAAAGACAGTTCGACCTCCTCCATTCCAATGGGAGGTGTCTTTTTGTTTTTTGTCTTATTGCACTGGTATCAATACAATGCTGAACAGAAGCCAAAGTGCACATCTTTGCCTTGTTCTCAGTCTTAAAGGGAAAGCTTTAGTTTCAACCATTTATTATGATGTTAGTTTTAGGATTTTCACAGATGCCCTTTATCTGAAGGAGGATGTTCCTTTGTATTCCTAGTTTGGTGAAAGTTTTTATCATGAATGAGTGTTGGATTTTGTCAAATTTTTTTCTGTGTCTTTGAGATATCATATCTTTTTTTGCCTTGAATTCTATTCGTGTGTCTTAGTCAACTCAGGTATTTTGGTGGCTTAAAAAACCAGAAATTTATTTTCTCACACTTCTGGAGACTGGGAGTCTAAGGTCAAGGTGCTGGCCAATTTGGTTGCTGGTAAGGACTGTTCCTGGCTTGTAGGTGGCTGCCTTCTCCCTGTGACCTCACATGGTGGAGAGAGAGAGAGCTCTCTGGTCTTATCCCATTGGACCAGTGCTCCACCCTCACGACCTGATTACCTCCCAAAGGCTCCATCTCCAAATACCATCACAATAGGAGTTAGATTTTCAACATATAAATTTGAGGGGGACATAATTCAGTTCATAAGATATGGTGTATTACATTAAATGATTTTTAGTTGTTAATCTGATTTACTTGTGTGGGGACTGAGAAGTACATTCCTATTTAAGCTCTTTTCAAGACTGTCCTGGTTTATACTTGGTGTGGGCTCTCTCATCTCTGCACATGAACTCAGTCTCCATTGGCCAAAGATGTGGGTGGCTTGGGTCCACTCCAGTCTCTGCTGTGCACATCACAGCCTCTAGTCAACCCAAGACATGTGGAGAGCTTAGCAAGCCCCCTTTCCTTGTCTTGCAGCCAGGAGCTCCCTGATAAACCCTCAACTGTTCTGCTGGTCCACTGCTTGCCCGACCCTCAGGCCTGCAACTACTGGTTTCCCCACTCACTTGCCACTGCGATCGCCACTAAGACAATGGCAGCAAAGCTGCTAGTGTTCACTTGCTGTCCAGCCCTGGTTGCAGTACCACCCCGATGGAGCTGGTGGGAGAAGGGAGAAAGCTTTAGGCGTGCATGCCTCAAACTCCCACTGTTCTTACCTGAGGTCATTTCCATGGATAAACACTGCATTTGTATGCCTGTGCTTGATCTGGAGCACTGAAATGGTTGTCTTTGGCAATCTTGTCCAGACTCACAGTTACTTTCTGGGGAGAAGATTTGAAGGCCATCTTCCTCCATCATGCCAGAAGCGAATCTCTAACCCCACTTTACTTAGATTTACAAATAGATAGACATAGTTTCCATAAGAGTTACTCAGTAAATGACACTTTACCTCCAGGCTTGAAACGATGTTTGGCAAAGGAGAATTGGGGGTTATTTGTTACTCTAGAAGAAATAAGCAAAGACTTTGGCATATCTGTAAAACCCCACTGGAACTAGGAATTCTGGCTCTTTGTAGCTTTGGACTTCAAAGGATGTGGAAGTGGAAAATTATTTCTAACTTTGAGATTCAAGGCCACCTCTGATATAATGAATGTACAGCACATGGAATTGCTCTTTCAATATATATGTACATGTATTTTTTGACTTTCCATAGAGTAGCAGGGATTGTGCAGGTCTTTATAAGACAGACTATGAAGGGACACATGGCTGATTGAGAGATGGAGCTCTAACTCTTTACTTTCATCTCTTTGCAAACAGGTAGCATAAAAGAGCAAATTAACCCGTGTTTTAAAGGTTAATTGAAGTATAATTGACCTACAACACTATGTTAGTTCCATGTGCACAATACAGTGGTTTGATATTTCTAGTTACCATATGTCACCATACAAAGTTATTACAATATTATTCCTATGTTCCCAATGTACGTTTCTTCCCCGTGACTCATTTATTTTGTAACTGGAAGTTTGTACCTCTTGATCTCCCTCACCTGTGTCACTTATTCCCCATCCCTTTTCCCTCTGGTGACCACCTGTTGTTCTCTGTATCTGTGACTCAGTTTCTGTTTTGTATGTTTGTTTTGGTTTTCATTTGTTTTGCTTTTTGATTCCACATATAAGTGAAATCATACAGTCTTTGTCTTTCTCTGTCTGACTTATTTCGCTTAAGCGTAGTATCCTCTGGATCCATCCCTGTTGTCGAAAAAGGCAAGATTTCATTCTTTTTAATGGCTGAGTAATAGTCCATTGTATGTATATACCACATCTTTTTTATCCATTCATCTATCAGTGAACGCTTAAATTTCTTCCATATCTTGGCTATTGTAAATAATGCTGCAATGAACATAGGGGTGCATATATTCTTTCAATTTAGTGTTTCTGTTTAGTGGAATTGCTGGATCTCATGGTGGTTTTTTTTTGTTTTTTTCTTTTTTGGTTGTGCTGCGCAGCTTGCAGGATCTCAGTTCCCCGACCAGGGATTGAACCTGGGCCATGGCAGTGAAAGCCCAGAATCCTAACCATTAGACCACCAGGGAACTCCCTATTTTCTATTTTTTGAGGAAGCTTCATGCTGTTTTCCATAGTGACTACACCAATTTACATTCCCAACACCAGTATACAAGAATTCTTTTTCCACATCCTCGCCAACACGTCTTATTTGTTTTCTTTTTCCTAATAGGCAGTCTGACAAGTGTGAGGTGATATCTTGTGGTTTTAATTTGTATTTCCCTGGTGATGACTGACGCTGAGCATGTTTTCCTGTGTCTGGCTATTTGTATGATTAGCCAGAAAATGTGTATTCAGATCCTCTGCCCATTTTTTAATCTGATTGTTTTTTTTTATATTGGCTGTATGAGTTCTTTGTGTATTTTGGATATAAACCCATTTCGGGTATATGGTTTGTAAATATCTTCTCATATTCAGTAGGTGGCCTTTTCATTTTGTTGATATTATCCTTCATTGTATAAAAGCTTTTTATTTTGTGTAGTCCCATTTGTTTATTTTTGCTTTTGTTTCCCTTGCCTGAGGAAACATATCCAAAAAATATTGCTAAGACTGATGTCAAAGAGTGTACTACCTATTTTTTTTTAGGGGTTTTATGGTTTCAGGTCTTATATTTAGTCTTTAATCCATTTTGAATTTATTTTTGTTCATGATGTAAGAAAGTTGTCCACTCTGATTCTTTTGCATGTAGCTGTCCAGTTTTCCCAACACCATTTATTGAAGAGACTGTCTTTCCCCATTGTATATTCTTGTTTTCTTTGTCATAGAATAATAGCCCATATAAATGTGGGTTTATTTCTGGGCTCTCTGTTCTGTTCCATTGATCTGTGTGTCTCTTTTTGTGCCAGTACCATACTGTTTTGATTACTATCACTTTGTAATATAGTTTGAAATCAGGGCGTGTGATAGCTCAAGCTTGGTTTTTCTTTTTCAAGATTGTTTTGGCTATTTAGAGTCTGTTGTGTTCCTGTACAAATTTCAGAATTATTTGTGCTAGTTCTGTGAAAAGTGCCATTGGTGTTTTGATAGGGATTACATTGAATCTGCAGATTGCTGGGTAGTGTGGTCATTTTAACAGTATTGATTCTTCCAGTACATGACCACTGTAGATCTTTGCATTTCTTTGTGTCACCTTCAGTTTCGTTCACCAGTGTGTTATAGTTTTCCAAGTATAGGTCTTTTACCTTCTTAGTTAGATTCATTCCTAAGTATTTTATTCTTCTTGATGCAATTATAAATGGGATTGAGTTCCTAAATTTTCCTTCATTAGTTCATTGTTAGTGTATAGAAATGCAACGGATTTCTGTATATTAATTTTGTATCCTGCAACTTTAGTGATTGCATGAAATAGTTTTAACAGTGTTTTGGTGGCATCTTTAGGATTTTCTTATATATATTATCATGTCATCTGCAAACAGTGACAGTTTTACTTCTTCCTTTCCAATTTAGATTCCTTTTATTTCTTTTCCTTCTCTGATTGCTGTGGCTAGGACTACATTGTATGAAAGTGACAAAAGTGGGCATCCTTGTCTTGTGTCTGATGTTAGAGGAAATGCTTTTGCCTTTTTTGTAACTTTTTTTTTATTCAAACGAAGTCACAAAAATTATAATCATCCTCATCAGTTTACTCAGTCCCATGGAATTAATTTTTTTTTCATCTTGATCTTTTGTTAGCACTTTTATGAATTCATCAGTTTTCCATTAGAGTTCTGAAAATGCTTATTCAGTTCAGCAGTATAGTCAGTTGCCAGAAACCTGTACTTGTCAGAGTCTTTTCCATGAATTCCTTGAAGATGAAACCCTTTTATAGGAACATTTTTGCAAAAGCATCAGAGTACACTCAGAACTGTCTGTAAATGACAAAACACTTAAAAATGACCACGGTTAAAGATTTGATGAAAGTTCATAATAATACAATTGACAAGGAAACTTAGTTATTTCTGAGATATACATTTTAAAGTAATAACTAGAATCATGACTTATAACCTTATACCAGAATATATAAGATTTTTAGGAATTTCATGTAATGTCTGAAACATTTATATTAACATATTTCCATACAAATATTTTTGATTTCCTCTTTGATTTCTTCAGTGATCTCTTGGTTATTTAGTAACATATTGTTTAGCCTCCATGTGTTTGTGTTTTTTACATTTTTTTCCCTGTAATTCACTTCTAATCTCATAGCGTTGTGGTCAGAAAAGATGCTTGATATGACTTCAGTTTTCTTAAATTTACTGAGGCTTGATTTGTGACCCAAGATGTGATGTATCCTGGAGAATATTCCATATGCACTTGAGAAGAAAGTGTAATCTGCTGGTTTTGGATGGAATGTCCTATAAATATCAATTAAATCTATCTGGTCTATTGTGTCATTTAAAGCTTCTGTTTTCTTATTTATTTTCATTTTGGGTGTCCGTTGGTGTAAGTGAGGTATTAAAGTCCCTCACTATTACTGTGTTACTGTCAGTTTCCTCTTTTATAGTTGTTCACAGTTGCCTTATGTATTGAGGTGCTCCTCTGTTGGGTGCCTATATATTTGTAATTGTTATATCTTCTTGGATTGATCCCTTGATTATTATGTAGTGTCCTTCCTTGTCTCTTGTAACATTCTTTATTTTAAAGTCTATTTTATCTGATATGAGTATAGCTACTCCAGCTTTCTTTTGATTTCCACTTGCATGGAATATTTCTTTCCATCCCCTCACTTTCAGTCTGTATGTGTCCCTAGGTCTGAAGTGGGTCTCTTGTAGACAGCATATATATGGGTCTTGTTTTTGTATCCATTCAGCTGGTCTGTGTCTTTTGGTGGGAGCACTTAATCCATTCACATTTAAGGCAGTTATCGATATGTATGTTTGTATTACCATTTTCTTAATTGTTTTGGGTTTGTTTTTGTAGGTCCTTTTCTCTTCTTGTGTTTCCCACTTAGAGAAGTTCCTTAGAATTTGTTGTAGAGCTGGTTTGGTGGTGTTGAATTCTCTTAGCTTTTGCTTGTCTGTAAAGCTTTTGATTTCTCTGTTGAATCTGAATGAGATCCTTGTTGGGTAGAGTAGTCTTGGTTGTAGGTTCTTCCCTTTCATCACTTTAAGTATATCATGCCACTCCCTTCTGGTTTGTAGAGTTTCTGCTGAGAAATCAGCTGTTAACCATATGGGAGTTCCCATGTATGTAACTTGTCGTTTTTCCCTCGCTGCTTTCAATAATTTTTCTTTGTCTTTAATTTTTGCCAATTTGTTTACTATGTGTCTCGGCGTGTTTCTCCTTGGGTTTATCCTGTTGGGACTTGCTGCGCTTCCTGGACTCGGGTGGCTATTTCCTTCCCCATGTTAGGGAAGTTTTCAACTATAATCTCTTCAAATATTTTCTCAGGTCCTTTCTCTCTCTCTTCTCCTTCTGGGACCCCTATAATGCGAATGATGTTGGGTTTAATGACAGAGGTCTCTTAGGCTGTCTTCATTTCTTTTCATTCTTTTTTCTTTATCCTGTTCCGCAGCAGTGAATTCCACCATTCTGTCTTCCAGGTCCCTTATCTGTTCTTCTGCCTCAGTTATTCTGCTATCGATTCCTTCTAGTGTATTTTTCATTTCAGTTATTGTATTGTTCATCTCTGTTTGTTTGTTCTTTAATTCTTCTAGGTCTTTGTTAAACATTTCTTGCATCTTCTCGATCTTTGCTTCCATTCGTTTTCCGAGGTCCTGGGTCATCTTCACTATCGTTATTCTGAATTCTTTTTCTGGAAGGTTGCCTACCTCCACTTCAGTTAGTTGTTTTTCTGGGGTTTTATCTTGTTCCTTCATCTGGTATATAGCCCTGCCTTTTCATCTTGTTTGTCTTTCTGTGAATGTGCTTTTTGTTCCATAGGCTGCAGGATTGTAGTTCTTGCTTCCGCTGTCTGCCCTCTGGTGGTTGAGGTTCTCTAAGAGGCTTGTGCAAGTTTCCTGATGGGGGGGGACTGGTGGTGGGTAGAGCTGACTGTTGCTCTGGTGGGCAGAGTTCAGTAAAACTTTAATCTGCTTGACTGTTGGTGGGTGGGGCTGGGTTCCCTCCCTGTTGGTTGTTTGGCCTGAGGCGACCCAACACTGGAGCCTACTGGGGCTCTTTGGTGGGGCTAATGACAGACTCTGGGAGGGCTCACGCCAAGGAGTACTTCCCAGAACTTCTGCTGCCAGTCTCCTTGTCCCAATGGTGAGCACAGCCACTCCCCGCCTCTGCAGGAGATCCTCCAACACTAGCAGGTAGGTCTGGTTCAGTCTCCTATGGGGTCACTGCTCCTTCCCCTGGGTCCCGATGCACACACTACTTTGTGTGTGCCCTCCAAGAGTGGAGTCTCTGTTTCCCCCAGTCCTGTTGAAGTCCTGTAATCAAATCCCATGAGCTTTCAAAGTCTGATTCTCTAGGAATTCCTCCTCCCATTGCCGGACCCGCCAGGTTGGGAAGCTTGACGTGGGGCTCAGAACCTTCGCTCCAGTGGGTGGACTTCTGTGGTATAAGTGTTGTCTGGTTTGTGAGTCACCCACCCACCAGTTATGGGATTTGATTTTACTGTGATTGCGCCCCTCCTACCATCTCATTGTGGCTTCTCCTTTGTCTTTGGATGTGGGGTATCTTTTTTGGTGAGTTCCAGTGTCTTCCTGTCGATGATTGTCCAGCAGCTAGTTGTGATTCTGGTGTTCTCGCAAGAGGGAGTGAGAGCACGTCCTTCTACTCCGCCATCTTGGTTCCTCCCCTGCTTTCGCCTTTGAGTATGATGTTAGCTGGGCATATCGTATATGGCCTTTATTATGTTAAGGTATGTTCCCTCTATACCCATTATTTCGAGAGTTTTTATCATAGATGGATGTTGAGTTTTGTCAGAGGCTTTTTCTGCATCTATTGAGATGGTCATGTAATTTTTATTCTTCAATCAATTAATGTGATGTATCACATTGATTTGCAGGTGTTGAATCATCCTCGCATCCCTGGGATAAACCCCACTTGATCATGGTATATGATCCTTTTAATGTATTGTTCAAGTCAGTTTGCTAGTATTTTGCTGAGGACTTTTGCATCTGTGTTCATCAGTGATATTGGCCTGTATTTTCTTTTTTTGTGTGATATCTTTGTCTGGTTTTGGTATCAGGGTGATGGTGGCCTCGTAGAATGAGGTCGGAAGTGTTCCTTTCTCTGCAATTTTTTGGAATAGTTTCAGAAGGATACGTGTTAACTCTTGTCTAAATGTTGGTAGACTTCACCTGTGAAGCCATCTGGTCCTGGACTTTCGTTCGTTGGGACTTTTTTTGATTACTGACCCAATTTAATTACTGGAAATTGATCTGTTCATATTTTCTGTTTCTTCCCGATTCAGTCTTGGGAGATTGTACATTCCCAGGAATTTGTCCATTTCTTCTAGGTTGTTCATTTTATTAGGCGTACAGTTGCTCGTAGTAGTCTCTTGTGACCCTTTGTATTTCTGTGGTGTCAGTTGTAACTTCTTATTCATTTCTGATTTTATTGATTTGGGCCTTCTCTCTTTTTTTTTTTTTTTTTTTTGATGAGTCTGATAAACAAATTACCAAATTTGTTTATCTTTTCAAGGAACCAGCTCTTAGTTTCATTGATCTTTTCTATTATGTTTTTGTCTCTATTTCATTTACTTCCACTGTGGAGCTTTATGATTTTTCCTTTTATTAACTTTGGGTTTTATTTGTTCTTCTTTTTCTAGTTCCTTTAGGTGTGAGGTTAGGTTGTTTATTTGAGATTTTTCTTTTTTCCTGAGTTAGGTTTGTATTACTATAAACATCCCTCTTAGAACTGCTTTTGCTGTGTCCAGTAGATTTGGTCATTGTGTTTCCACTTTCATTTGTCTCCAAGTATTTTTTTATTTCCTCTTTGATTTCACAGTGACCCATTGCTTCTTTAGTGGCATGTTGTTTAGCCTTCACGTGGTTGTGGTTTTGGCAATTTTTTTCTTGTGGTTGATTTCTAGTCTCTTAGCAGCGTGGTCGGAAAAGATACTTGATATGATTTTAGTCCTCTTAATTTTACTGAGACTTGTTTTGTGGCCTAGTATGTGATCTATCCTGGAGAGTGTTCTATGTGCACTTGAAAAGAATGTGTATTCTGCTTTTTTGCATGGAATGTCCTACATATGTCTATTTAGTCCATCTGATCTAATGTATCATTTATGCCAGTGTTTCCTGATTGATTGCTGTCTGGATGATCTGTCCATTTATGTAAGTGGGCTGTTAATGTCCACTACAATTATCATGTTATTGTCAGTTTCTCCCTCTATGTTTGTTATTATTTGCTTTCTGTATTTAGGTGCTCCTATGTTGAGTGCATATATATTTACAGGTATTGTATATTCTTCTTGGGTTGATTCCTTGATCATTATGTAATGTCCCTTGTCTCCTTTTACAGTCTTTTTTGTCTGAGTTAAGTATTGCTACCCCAGCTTTCATTTCCATTTGCATGGAAAACCTTTTTCCATTTCCTCACTTTCAGTCTGCCTGTGTCTTTGGATCTGAAGTGAGACTCTTAGGAGCGGCATATATATGGGTATTTTTGTATCCCTTCAGCCACTCTGTATCCTTAGATTGGAACATTTAGTCCACTTACATTTAAAGTAATTATTGATAGGTATGTTCTCATTGCCATTTTGTTAATTGTTTGGGGATTTTTTTTAAATTTCTTTTTTGTTCCTTCTTCTTTTGTTCTCTTCTCTTATGATTTGATGACTATCTTTAGTGTTACATTTGGATTCCTTTCTCTTTTTGTGTGTGTGTATCTATTATAGGTTTTTGGTGTGTGATTACCATGAGGTTTGTATATAGCAAGCTAATATATATATGTGATTATTTTAAGTTGCTGATTTCTTAAGTTTGAACACATTTTCACAACCCTGCATTTTTCCTCTCCCCATAACATTTAATGTTTTTGACATCATATGTTATATCTTTTTGTTTTGTGTATATCTTAATTTACTTATTGTGGATATAGATCATTTTACTACTTTTATCTTTTAACCTTCCTGCTAGCTTTATAAGTGGTTGATCTACTACCTTTACTGTATATTTGCCTTTACCACTGAGGCTTTTACTTTTGTAATTTTCTTATTTCTAGTTGTGACCTTTTCTTTTCCAGTTAAAGAAGTCTCTTTAACAATTCTTGAAAAGCTGGTTTGATGGTACTGAACTCTTTAAGCTTTTGCTTGTCTGTAAAACTTCTGCTCTCTCCTTCAAATCTGAATGATAGCCTTGCTGGGTAGAGTATTCTTGGTCGTAGGTTTTTTCCTTCCATCACTTTAAATGCATCATGCCACTTCCTTCTGGCCTGCAAAGTTTCTGCAGAAAAGTCACTTGATAGCCTTATGGGAATTCCTTTGTAAGTAACTTGTTTTTTCCTTGCTGCCTTTAAGATTCTCTCTTTAACTTTTTTTTTTTTTTTTTTTACTTTTGGCTGCATTGGGTATTCATTGCGGTGCGCAGGCTTCTCATTGTGGTGGCTTCTCTTGTTGTGATGCACAGGCTGTAGGCACATGGGCCTCAGTAGTTGTGGCTCGCGGGCTCTAGAGCGCAGGCTCAATAGTTGTGGCGAACAGGCTTAGTTGCTCCACGGCATGTGGGATCTTCCCGGACGAGGGATTGAACCCATGTCCCCTGCACTGGCAGGCAGTTTGTTAACCACTGCGCCACCAGGGAAGTACATCTGTCTTTAACTTTAATTTTTGCATTTTAATTACAGTGTGTCTTGGTGTGGATCTCTTTGGGTTGATCTTGTTTAGAACTCTCTGTGCTTTCTGGACCTGGATGTCTGTTTCCTTTCCCAGGTTAAAGAATTTTTCAGCTATTATCCCTTCAAATAAGTTCTCTGCCCCTTTCTCCTTCTTCTGGGGCCCCTATAGTGTGAATATTAGTACTCTTGATATTGTCCCAGAAGTCTCTTAAACAGTCCTTATTTTTAAATTTTTTTGTTCAGTTTGCATGATTTCCACTACTGTCAGTTCACTGATCCATTCCTCTGTATCATCTAATCTACTGTGAATTCCTTCTAGAATATTTTTTATTTCAGTTATTGTATTCCTCACCTATGTTTGGTTTTTCTTTTTATTTTTTAACTTTTTGTTATGCTTCTCATTGTGTTCATTCTTCTCCCAAGTTTGTTGAGCATCTTTATGGTCATTGCCTTGGAAACTTTACCAGGTAGATTACTTATCTCCACTTTGCTTCTTTCTTCTGGCCTTTTATTGTGTTCTATCATTGGAACATGTTTCTCTGTCACCTCGTTTTGCCTAATTCTCTGTTTTCACTTCTGTTCATTAGGGGGAATGCTTATGTTTCCCAAACTTGAACGAGTGGCCTTATATAAGAGATGCCCTACGGGGCCCAGCAGAGCACTGCCCTCTGGTCACCAGAGCTATTTGTTCTATGGGTGCCCCCTCTGTGGGCTGCATGGACCCTTCTGTTGTGGTGGGCTGACTACTGTGGGCGCAGTGGTACACAGGACGGTCCTCAGCACAGTTGGCTGCCAGACTCGGCCTCAGTTAGGTCTGCCCAGATGCTGGTGGGCAATGCCGGGTCCTGGCACAGCTGGCTGCAGGACCCAGGAGGTCCTGGGGCTGGTGCTGGCCCACTGGTGGGTGGGGTGGGTTGTGGGCACACTGGTGGACGAGGCTTGGTCTTCACATGGCTGGCAGCTGGCCTGGGGGCCCTGGGATTGTTACAGACTGGCTGGTGGGTAGGTAAGCCCCCTGTGCTAATAAGCTAGAGGAGGACTCCAAAATGGTGCTTGCCCACACTAATGTCCTTGTGGTAGAACATGCTCCCCAAGATGGCTGCCAGCAGCATCTGTGTCCCCAGGATGAGACCCAGTTACCTCCTGCCTCTCTGGGAGGTTCTCCAAGATCAGCAGGTGGGTTTGACCCAGGCTCCTTTCAAATTAGTGCTTCTGCCCTGGGTCCCAGAGCATGTGAGATTTTGTGTGTGCCATTTAAGAGTGGAGTCTGTATTTCCCACAGCCTTCTGCGTCACCTGAATATAAGTCCTACTAGCCTTCAAAGCCAAACATTCTGGGGGCTTGTCTTCCCAATGCAGGACCCCCAGGCAGGAGAGCTCAACAGGGAGCTCAGACCCCACACTCCTTGGGAAGAACTTTTCCAGTTATAATTATCCTCCTATTTGTGGGTCACTGACCTGGGAGTGTGGGTCTTGACTATACCATGTCTCCACCCCTCTTAACCATCTCATTGTGGTTCCTTCTTCACATCTTTAGCTGCAGAAGATCTGTTCTGCTAGTCTGCAGAGCATTCTCACTGATAGTTGCTCTGTAAATAGTTGTAATTTTGGTGTACCCGTAGGAGGAGGTGAGCGCAGGTCTTCCCAAGCTGCCATCTTGGACAGTCTCCTGTATCATCTAGATGTTAAGTTCCAGGGCCCTAACTTTTAGCAGCAGTCTTCTTTTTTCTTTAATGCTATTAGTGACTTCAGTTAAAACGTGATATTAGCTGATTGATAGGTTATGTTTTAGCCATTAATGCTAATTTTTTAGCTCAGTGATTACCTCAATTAATGAGTCTTCTAGGTGTCAAGCTCCCTTATAGCAAAAAACTGAACAAAGGGTAGGGGAGTGGCCTCATCCAGGTCCTCTTCCCAGGACCATGTGCTGCTTTTGTGCATCACCACGTAGCTGCAGGGCGGTAGTCCTGGTCCTTGGCAAGGTAGGGAGGTCTGCAAGGGTACTGTGTGTGCTCTTGCTTTTACTGTACATAGTTCTCTCCTCTTTCACTGGTAACATTCACCTGTTTCAGGTGTACAAAGTCCTTCCAAAATAAGCAATCTGATGTTAGCAATTATTACTAAATAATAGATTTATATATTGGGAGTTATTTTCTTCAAGTATTTACATTTTAGACTACTCTTCTCTATGGAATGAAAATGTTTTGTTGTTGTTGTTAAAGGAATTTAACGCACTTCTAAGCAGAGAATTCGTGATATAGTGCCTTATCATTCCCAGGAAAGTTTACCAAGTGTCTGCTGTGTCCCTGTCATCACTGGGTGGTAGGAGTACGGAATAAACAAGACATGATCATCACTACCCAAGTAGTTGTGAATAGCTATTTAATTATAATTATGATAAACACTATGAAGCTGTGCATAAAGTACTACAGAACATTTAATAGGGAGAGGTAACCTGAGACTTCCTTACCTTCCTTGATTTTAATTCACCTCCTCTCTCCTTTCCATGCATAGTTTATGATTATTTGCATATTTGGAGTATTTTTCATTTTTGGCAGCTTTTTAAATGTGATTTTTAAAATACAATTTAAGTTTTAAAAAACTTAGAAGTTGAAGAATACTAAAAGGAACTCCTGTGTACTTTTTGCTTGGGTTCACCAATTGGTGTCCTTTGATCTGGAACATTCCTCACCCTTTCTTTTTTTGACCGTGACATTATTGAAGAGAGCAGGCTAATTATTTGGTAGCTTTTCCCTCAGTTTAGGTTTGTCTGAGATTCCTCATTATGATTCAGGTAGTGCATTATTTGACAGGTTCCTTATCTGTACACATTTGAACTGTAAAAACAAGTTTAGAGTTTGAGATTATTTAGGTATGATTTGTGTTTTCTTAAACCAGGAAAAAAAGTTGAGGACATAACTGTCATGGGGTTATCTTTTCTTTACTCAAACTAGTTTAGAAAGCTCTTACCAACCTCAGTGATTCATATTTTTCATTTCTTGTTTTAAAGACAGATGCACATTATTCCATATTGTCACTTCTTCTATGTCTGTCTGATTCTCCTTCAAACAGCAATTATGTGGAAACACCAAGAGATAAAGAAGTGGGTACGTTACCAAATGCTTTTCATATATAACAAATAAAAGAGAAATTGGTTTTATGACTTAATTACCAGACTTTGAGATTTTATAAAAAGTTGTAAAAAGCAATCTGAAACTAAAATATTTCAGTTGTCTTAAATGCAATTGTAGTTGTAAATTTTCTTTTAAAATATGAGTTCTGACTTTGTAAGTTAAACCTTCAGTTATATAAAGAGAAAAATCACTTTTGAAGATAAAGAAATTAAAATTTTAAATGTATTAGAATGTCAACTTATTGAGTGTTTCAATATTTTTGAACTTTCATTTCCCAAGTTATTCTGAGTTTTGTTAGACTTTTTACTGTAATTTAGGGGTTTTTTCCCACATATTTTTGATCAAGCTGATGAAATTCTTCTGCTATATTTTAGAAAAGAAAGATGATTTCGACTGGGGAAAATACTTGATGGAAGGTGAAGAAATTGACCTTGGCCCAAATGTAGACACACCAGTAAGTAGCAGTGGTTTTGCTACTGAAAACATAAATACATGCCAAGTTATTTAGATGATTTTTATGGGTCCTGTGCCCTACAGCAACTTATCTAAAACAGGAACACTCTTTACTAAATTAGAGTGGTTTATTATGGAAGTTTTATTAAGATTTTGCACCCAAACATCGGTACTACAAAGTTGATCAGAAAATATATGTATCCCTTAAGGAGCTGTAAATCTTGGGATTTTGCCACCAAAACTAATTCCATCCTGTAATAGTAACTTTCAAGACATGTAGAAAAAAGTTTCATTTGATAAAGTTTTTGCTTTTCTTCTGAAATTTTCTTGATCTTTTAGTCTAAATAGCTCCAGTTGTTAGGTGCTCTAAGGGCAAGGTGTATTTCCTTCTTTTAATCAGAATTGGTCTGAAGAAAGTGAGGATGAAGATGATCAACAGCCTTTAAGCAGAGAGGACTCTGGGATTCAGGTGGACAGGACACCATTAGAAGAACAAGATCAAAACAAAAAACCGGGACCTCAAGTCAGCTGGAGAGGTAGTGTGTGTTCTTAGATACTGGCATCATTTTCTAACAGAAGAATTCTCTAGAAGGAAAGGCAAGCTTTGACAATCAGTTCTATGTGGTTTAAAATATTGGTAAGCTCTGCCGTCCTTAAAAACAAACCTTTTTAAACCATTAGTAGATCTTTCTTCTGTAGTGCCTAAGAAGTAGCTCTATAGAATTAATGTTGAAAAGGCATTTACAGTGATATTTTGGTCTTTTTTTTAAATATATAGTTCTGAGAACTTTGTTAGTCCTAAATGGTTGTTTCTTTTCTTTTCTTTTTTTGTTTTTTTTTTTTTGAGAAGATTGGCTTTGCTAAAGTTAGTGACTAAATAAAAAGAAAAGATCCTTGCAATTTAATTTTAAATTTGAATGTCTGCTTTTTCAGTTTTTAGTAAAAAAAATATGAATTGGTAGAATGTAGAAAGAGCTGGAAACAACCTTAGAGATTAGAACATCTAATCCTACTTCTCATTTTGTAGGTAAAAAACAAAGGCGTGGTTACAGTGTTTTTCCCACGGTCACAGCCGTGAAGCTAGCCCCAGAAGCTGGGGTCTGTGACCTAGCCCTGTTCATTGTACCTGAACCTTGCCAAATGCACATAAAGTAGTTAAAGCTGATTTAGCATGCTAACGATTTTCTGTTTTCTTTTCTCTTCCCTTTCTTTTTCATTCTTGAACTGGACCTTTAGGGTAGGGTGTAGATTAATCAGCTCAGAGCATGTGAGCAGCAGCAGCAGCCCATGCAGGGCCTTTTGGTTTAGTTTATTTCTTCTCTTCTGCCCTTTCTGATTCTCATTCCCCTCTCCTTTTCTCTGCCAGCCCAGTGACAGGCTCCTGTTCTAATGTATTTGATATCTGTTCTCAAACATGTTGAGTTCTTGTAAAGTACATTGTTTCGGTTGGTTGTATTCCTTTTTTAAAATTACATACTGGTATTGTGCTCTGTGTAAACTCTGTTCTGTTCTTCTTTTCATTTAACTCTGTTTTAATCTGTCCATGTCACTCTATGAATATCTCTCCTGTTGCTCCTAATGGCTGAGTAGGAGGCTGCAGTTTGCAGTCCCTCATGTCTGTAATTGCTTCTCTCGTGGACAGGCCGGAGCTGCCTTCACCCGTTCTCCCTAATGTTATGGACCTGGTCCACAATCTCGTCCCTACTTGATTAGGACCCCCGCTCTGATTTGTCTGCTGTTGTCATTTGTATGTGTCTGACTACTCAGGATAAGTACTTGGGATCCGTCTTGCCCCTCCTACGATGTATCCACTGATATCCCTTGCTCGCTTTTCTTTAGAGTTCCACGTCGTTCTTGCCCATCCCCACACTTCAGAGTTCTTTGTGTATCTAGATAGTAATTCCTAGGTTTTAGACATTGCCGTTTTCTTCCTCTAGTCAGTCACCTGTATGTTCATGGTATCCTTCAAACAGAATCTGTGATTTTTAGAAATATCTTATTGGACTCAAATCTGAATTTTTCATGGTGTGCTTAGAATTGGGGCCTTGATATTTTTCTCTAAAAGAACATGCCCCTGTATTTTCCTTCTGTTTGCTTTTTTAGAGCTTGTGTTTAGCTCTTTAGTGACCACCAGATCCTCTTTAATGTGTGCAGTGAGGTTAAAAGGTCCAGCTTATTTTTCTCCCATGTCATGAGCAGATTTCCCAACAGTCCATTCCTTCCACATTGCTTTGTGGTTCTAACATTGTTATGTATCGATACACTTAGTTATTTCTGAACATTCAGTTCTCTTCCCTGAGTGTGAGTTGTGGAGGAACAGACTTTTTATTTATATGGCTTTGTACTGTGTTTCAACACATGGAAGGCAAGTTTCCCCCTCACCTCCTTTACTGTTTTTCAAAATAGGCTTAGCTATTTGTGGGCTTTTATTCTTCTAAAGACATTTTAGGAGCAGTATGATAAGTTCCTTTTTAAAAATCCAGCTGGAATTTTTATTGGGATTGCATTGAATTTATAGATTTAGCTTGAGGAGATCTGACATCTTTACTATGAAAATACCTGCATTTATTCTAATTTTTTAAAGTCTTACCAGATTTTGGAAATTTTCTTTGTAAAAACCTTAAGTCTTTGTTAATTTCTATGTATGTTAATAGTTCTTATTGTGAGTAGTGTCTTTTTTTGTTTTATTTATTGCTGGAGTAGGTAGGGGAACACTTGTTTTTTATAAATTGTTTTTATATCCAGTGTTCTTGCCAAACTCTCATACTGCTTATATATTGTTGATTCCATTACGTTTTTTGTGTAGACAATCAGTATTGTTTGCAAATATTGACAGTTTTATCTCCTGCCAGTTCTTTTTTTTTTTAAATAAATTTTATTTACTTATTTATTTATTTTTGGCTGTGTTGGGTCCTCGTTGCTGCGTGCGGGCTTTCTCTAGTTGCGACGAGCAGGGGCTACTCTTTGTTGTGGTGCACAGGCTTCTCATTGCAGTGGCTTCTCTTGTTGCAGAGCACGGGCTCTAGGCGCGTGGGCTTCAGTAGTCGTGGAGCATGGGCTCAGTAGTTGTGGCGCTCGGGCTCTGGAGTACAGGCTCGGTAGTTGTGGTGCACGGGCTTAGTTGCTCTGTGGCATGTAGGATCTTCCCAGACTGGGGCTCAAACCCATGTCCCCTGCATTGGCAGGCAGATTCTCAACTACTGTGCCATCAGGGAAGCCCCTCCTGCCAGTTCTTATACCTTATATCTTATTAATGACATGTTAACCCTGTCTCTTTTCTGGCCAGCCCTCTAGTCTGTAGAGGAAGCAGTGGCAATAAGCGTGGGTTTCCTGGAGTGGTTTTTATCCCAAGAGGGTTGCCCCTGAAATTCCTTAATTAAGTGTGATAGTTTTTGGCATAGGTTCTGGATATGTGTCCTTTGTAAAATTAAGACCTTTATTCCTGTTTTTCTAGGAGTCTTTAATTATAAATAAGTATTGAACTTTATCAAGTGCTGTTCTTTATCTGTGAGATAATTCTGTAATTCATCACTTTTACTCTAGTACTTTACTGATAGATTTTTTTGATAGTGAATCATTCTTGAATTCCTGAGCTAAACTTCCTTGATCATTCTGTTATTTTTTTACTATAGTATTGGATTGGGTTAGCCTTTTTTAATTGAGAATTTTTAATCTGTATTCTTCGATGAATTACTTTTTCTATCATGTCTTTATCTGGTTTTAGAAGCAAGGTTATATTGGCCTCATAAAATGTTAGACAGCTCTCCCTTTTTCTGTTTTCTACAACAATCTGTATGAGATAGCTAATCCTTCAAACCCTACTACTAGTCCTGAGGCTTTGGGGGTGCTTGGGAACATCTTAGGTTACCATTTCAATTTCTTTTATGATTATTGAATTATTCAAGTATACTGATTGTGTCTTTTTATTCATGGGTCATTTTAAAATCGAGTAATTTTTTTTTTTTTACTTTCTATCAGTGACAATTAAATTTTGTATGTCTCTCTCTCTTTGTATGTGTGTGTGTGTGTGTATATATATGGTTTTAAGTAAATGATTATATATATAAATGTTGTTGGGTAGCTGTTACTTTAAAGACCCTTTGTCAATTGAATATTTGAATGGAATCATAAGTCCAGATATTGTAGCAAAGCTGATCAAGTATTTTGTTGTTAACTCTTATAACTTAAATGTAAATAAATTCCCTTCCACTAGATGAGTCAGATGCCCGAAGCTGGCTGGAACAACATGTGGTCCGTCAGTACTGGACAGTCAGGTCCTCGAGGTTTCCTCATAGTTTACATTTGCACTCCAATCTAGCTGCTGTCTGGTAAGAAGCTATTTTCCATTTCGTGTGTTGATAGAGGAAACTTGGGTGTTTTAATATTTGGTTTTGAGTTTGACTTAAATCAAATGCTTTCTTGAACTTTTTTTAACAGTTTTCAAAATTGAAGTATTGAATTTACAATGTTGTGTTAGTTTCAGGTGTACAGCAAAGTGATTGTTATACATACATACATTTATATATGTGTGTGTGTATATATAATCCTTTTTCAGATTCTTTTCCATTATGAGTTATTACAAGATGTTTAATATAGTTCCTTATCCTATACAGTAGGTCCTTGTTGTTTACCTGTTTTATATGTAGTAGGGTGTATATGTTAATTCCAAACTCCTAATTTATCTCTCGCCCCATCTCCTATCCCCTTTGGTAAGCAGTAAGTTTCTATTCTATGACTATGAGTGCATTTATATCTTATAAATAAGTTCATTTCTATCATTTTTTTAGATTCTACATATAAGTGATATCATGTGATATTTGCCTTTCACTGTCTGACTTACTTCACTTAGTATGATAATCTCTAGGTCCATCCATGTTGCTGCAAATGGCAGTGTTTCATTCTTTTTATGGCTGAGTAATATTCCATTGTGTGTATGTGTGTGTGTGTGTGTGTGTGTATCACATCTTCTTTATCCATTCATCTGTCCGTCTTTTGATGGACATGTAGGTTGATTCCATGTCTTATCTATTGTAAATAGTGCTGCTATGGACATTGGGGCTCTATTTTTAGTTTTTTAAGGAACCTCTGTACTGTTTTCCATAGTGGCTGCACCAATTTACATTCCCACCAACGGGGGAGGAGGGTTCCTTTTTCTCCAGATCCTCTCCAGCATTTATTATTTGTAGCCTTTTTTTTTTTTTTTTTTTTGCGGTATGCGGGCCTCTCACTGTTGTGGCCTCTCCCGTTGCGGAGCACAGGCTCCGGATGAGCAGGCTCAGCGGCCATGGCCCACGGGCCCAGCCGCTCCACGGCACGTGGGATCTTCCCAGACCGGGGCATGAACCCGTGTCCCCTGCATTGGCAGGCGGACCCCCAACCACTGCGCCACCAGGGAAACCCTATTTGTAGACTTTTTAATGATGGCTATTCTGACTGGTATGAGGTGATACCTCATTGTAGTTTTGATTTGCATTTCTCTAATAATTAGTGTATTGAGCTGTTTTTCATGTGCCTGTTGGCCACTTGTATGTCTTTGGAGAAATGTCTTTAGGTTTTCTACCCATTTTTGGTTGGGTTGTTTGTTTTTTTTCATATTAAGCTGTATGAGCTGTTTATATATTTTGGAAATTAATCCGTTGTCATTTGCATCATTTGCAAATATTTTCTCCCTGTCAGTAGTTTGTCTTTTTGTTTTGCTTATGGTTTCCTTTACTGTACAAAAACTTTTGAATTTAATTAGGTCCTATTTGTTTAGTTTTCTCTTTATTTCCATTACTCTAGGAGACGGATCCAAAAAAATTTGCTGCAATTTATGTCAAAGAGTTTTCTGCCTATGTTTACCTCTAGGAGTTTTATAGTGTCCAGTTTTATATTTAGGTCTTTAATCCATTTTGAGTTTATTTGTGTATATGGTGTTAGAGACTGTTCTAATTTCATTCTTTTACATGTAGCTATCCAGTTTTCCCAGCACCACTTATTGAAGAGACTGTTTTTCTCCATTGCATATTCTTGCCTCCTTTGTCATAGATTAATTAACCATGAATGTGTGGGTTTATTTCTGGGCTTTCTATCCTGTTCCATTGATCTATGTGTCTGTTTTTGTGCCAGTACCATACTGTATTAATTACTGTAATTTTGTAATATAGTCTGAAGTCAGGGAGCCTGATTCCTCCACCTTCATTTTTCTTTCTCAAGATTGTTTTGGCTATTCAAGGTCTTTTGTGTCTCCATACACATTTAAAATTTTCTTGTTCTGGTTCTGTGAAAAATGCCATTGGTAATTTGATAGGGATTGCATTGAATCTGTAGATTGCCTTCAGTAGTATGGTCATTTTAACAATATTGACTCTTCCAATCCAAGAATACGGTATATCTTTCCAGCTGTTTGTATCCTCTTCAGTTTCTTTCATCAGTGTCTTACAGTTTTTGGAGTACAGGTCCTTTGCCTCCTTAGGTAGGTTTATTCCTAGGTATTTTATTCTCTTTGATGCAGTGGTAAATGGGATTGTTTCTTTAATTTCTCTTTCTGATATTTCATTGTTAGTGTATAGAAATACAACAGATTTCTATATATTAGTTTTGTATCCAGCAACTTTACTGAATTCATTGATAAGCTCTAGTAGTTTTCTGGTAGCTCTTTAGGATTTTCTTATATATATTATCATGTCATCTGCAAACAGTGACAGTTTTACTTCTTTTCCAATTTGGATTCCTTTTATTTCTTTTTCTTCTCTGATTGCTGTGGCTAGGACTTCCAAAATTATGTTGAATAAAAGTGGCAAGAGTGGGCATCCTTGTCTTGTGTCTAATGTTAGAGGAAGTGCTTTCGCCTTTGAGTATGATGTTAGCTGGGCTTATCGTATATGGCCTTTATTATGTTGAGGTATGTTCCCTCCATACCCATTTTTTCGAGAGTTTTTATCATAAATGGATGTTGAATTTTGTCAAAAGCTTTTTCTGCATCTATTGAGATGGTCATGTAATTTTTATTCTTCAGTTTATTAATGTGTTGTTATCACATTGATTTGCAGATGTTGAATCATCCTTGCATCCCTGGGATAAACCCCACTTGATCATGGTATATGATCCTTTTAATGTATTGTTCAAGTCAGTTTGCTAGTATTTTGCTGAGGACTTTTGCATCTGTGTTCATCAGTGATATTGGCCTGTAATTTTTTGTCTGTGTGTGTGATATCTTTGTCTGGTTTTGGTATCAGGGTGATGGTGGCCTCGTAGAATGAGGTCGGAAGTGTTCCTTCCTCTGCAATGTTTTAGAATAGTTTCAGAAGGATATGTGTTAACTCTTGTCTAAATGTATGGTAGACTTCACCTGTGAAGCCATCTGGTCCTGGACTTTTGTTCGTTGGAACTTTTTTTGATTACTGATCCAATTTAATTACTGGAAATTGATCTGTTCATATTTTCTGTTTCTTCCTGATTCAGTCTTGGGAGATTGTACATTCCCAGGAATTTGTCCATTTCTTCTAGGTTGTTCATTTTATTAGGCGTACAGTTGCTCATAGTAGTCTCTTGTGACCCTTTGTATTTCTGTGGTGTCAGTTGTAACTTCTTATTCATTTCTGATTTTATTGATTTGGGCCTTCTCTCTCTTTTTTTTCTTTTTTTTTTTGATGAGTTGGATAAACAAATTACCAAATTTGTTTATCTTTTCAAGGAACTAGCTCTTAGTTTCATTGATCTTTTCTATTATGTTTTTGTCTCTATTTCATTTACTTCCACTGTGGAGCTTTATGATTTTTCCTTTTACTAACTTTGGGTTTTATTTATTCTTCTTTTTCTAGTTCCTTTAGGTGTGAGGTTAGGTTGTTTATTTGAGATATTTCTTTTTTCCTGAGTTAGGTTTGTATTACTATAAACATCCCTCTTAGAACTGCTTTTGCTGTGTCCAGTAGATTTGGTCATTGTGTTTCCACTTTCATTTGTCTCCAGGTATTTTTTAATTTCCTCTTTGATTTCATCAGTGAGCTGTTGCAGACTGTGGTTTTCTGGCTTCTGGTGTCTGCCCCCTGGTGGGTAAGGCTGGTCCAGGGGCTTATTCAGGCTTCCTGCAGGAGGTACTGGTGCCTGCCCACTGATGTGTGAAGCTGGGTCTTGTCCCTCTTGTGCGCAGGGTTGTATCTGCGGGTGTGTGTAGAGGCGGCTGTGGGCTCAGGAAGTCTAGGCAGCCTGTCTGCTGAGGGGAGGGGCTGTGTCCCTGCCCAGTTTGTTTCGCCTGTGGCGTCCCCGCACTGGAGCCTACAGCCTACTGGGTGGGACCAGGTCTTGGTGCCAAGAGGTCAGCTTCCATGAGAGCTCACGCAGGTGAATGCTCCCTGATATAGCCACCACCAGTGTCTTTGTCCCCAGGATGAGCCACCAGCCATCCCCCACCTCCCCAGGAGACCCTCCAAGACCAGCAGGTAGGTCTGGCCCGGGCTCCTATCATATTGCTGCCTTTGCCCTCAGTCTCAGTGCTCATGAGATTTTGTTTGTGCCCTTAAGAGTGGAGTCTCTATTTCCCTCCATCCTGTGGAGCTCCTGCAGTCAAGCCCCACTGGCCTTCAAAGCCAAATGCTCTGGGGGCTCCTCTTCCCGGTGCCAGACCCCCCAGACTGGGGCATGCCTCACGTGTGGGAGAACCTCTATAATATAATTATTCTCCGGTTTGTGGGTCACCCACCTGGGGAGTATCGGATTTGATTACATCGCGAGTCTGCCTCTCCTCCCTGTCTTGTTGTGGTTCCTTCTTTAATATTTTCTGGTATGTTTCAGTGTTTCTCATCAGTTTTTCTTTCCACAGTTAGTTGTAATTTCTCTGTGCTCGTGAGAGGATGTGAGCTTAGGGTCCTTCTGCTCTGCCATCTTGGCCACTCTCCTCAGTCACTTGTTCTTCATAACACTTTGCACTTGCCACTTAACCTGTGGTCAGTTCCTCATCGAACTAGCTCCATTTGCCTGATGAGCAGCAAGCCAAATGCTGAAACTCCAAGGTTTGCAGCAGAAAGGGTTTATTCTCAAGGCAGCCAAGTGAGAAGGGAAAACAAATCTCAAACCTGCTTCTCCTTGAAATTTTTAACAATTCCAATTAAGCAGTTTTGTTATTTAATTATTATTTTTAAAGTGAAATTATTTAACTATAATCTATCTTTTGATTTGTTATTTTCAAAGTGAATGGATTGGTTTATATTACGCCATTTATTTGATTTCTGTTTTAGTGTACTTACTGCAAAAATAGTTACTATTTTTCCAAAACAACAATACATAGGTTTAAATATTTGCCTAAGTCAGCAATAAACATAGCAAATAGAATTGCTCTGAAAGTGCTTCTCTGAGAGTATTTCAGTTGACTTGTGAAAACGAATGTGGGAGGAAATTTAAAGTATGTATTATGTTTATTTGCTTATTTATTACTGGTTAAATTACCACTAAATTACACATATTCTTTGAGACTTCTACTTTTACTTAATGAGAAATCTTTTCATTGACATTTAATGTTTGTTATCTAATAGGGACCAACACTTGTACAGCAGTGACCCATTATATGTTCCAGACGACAGAGTTTTTGTTACTGAAACGCAGGTTATTCGGGAAACCCTGTGGTAAGACCTGTTAACCTAATTCATAGTCTAAAGACTTTATTAATGAGAAGCAGAATTTTGGTTTTTTGAAGAAAGGTGTTTGAGGGTTTTTCACATGCACATTAGAAATAGGCCATTAGGATGAACCCAAATCAGGTCCCTGTGGACACCTGAATTTGGATTGGCAGACTCAGGAAGCCCAAACTTTAGAGTCGACCACGGAGATTTTGGTATATTTACCCCTTTTCCATTTTAAATAACGTCATATATGATTTAACCAAGTTTAGACTATCGCTTTTTAAATATCTGAATTCAAGTTAAGGTTTCTAATTTTCTGCTTACCGCTTTTTAGGCAGAGCGCGTCAGTGATAGTTACTTGTGCCCTGTACCTAGGAACCAGGAATCTAAGAGTCAGGACTGTGTTCACACACACATGGAGATGAAGAGCGTAACACGTAGTGCTCTTGCTACTGAGATTTACAGTTTCTGGTTCTCTCTGCCATAAAATAGAATACTGACATTGACATGCTTACAAGTGGGAAGATCTGTTTGGACCGTCACGTATGTGAGGAAATGTTTTGACCGTACTGTTTTGTACTTTTTAAAAGAAATAATCAATCTTCAGGTCATCAGATAAAAAGACTGATGTCTTCTATTTTCTAATGATCTGACCTCTCTGTCCTCCCTTCTGACTCTTTTATTTAAATTTCTTAGGCATTACTGTAGTGAACATTTTTCTAAACGTAAAGTACATTCATCTTTTTATTTCAGGTTACTTTCAGGGGTAAAAAAGCTCTTTATATTTCAGCTGATAGATGGAAAGGTAACTGTGAGGAACAACATTATAGTAACTCATTTGACACATGTAAGTGATTTGTATTTATTGTCATTAAAATTAAATCATAAGATTTATGTAAATCATGGTTATGTAACTTTGGAACATTTTGCAATATTAAAATTAACCATTAAATATATTTAAGTCCAAAAGGCAAAATTAAGTTTGTATTTTTATAGTGCTGAGAGAATTCTTTTATATTGTTTGTGGTGTTTATATTTAGTTTTGATGTGTGTTTTCTGTCATTCTTTATTGGGAAAGCTGTCTACTGTAGTTTTTTGGCCTACAGTACATTTACCTTATATGTATGTGTTTTTAAAAAGTGTAAGCCACAGTTCTATATTTTATAAACATTAGTGCTTACACTGTTTCCTCTGACTGTAAAACTAAATACTCATTTTCTTACTTGGTCTTTTACTAAGCATACTGTTTGAAAGCGTCACAAGAGAAATATTTTACAGTGAGGGGGATATGAATTCGAATGCCTACAGAAGACTGACTGTGAATCATTCCGGTTTGCTTCTGTTGCAGAGCTGCTTACGATCCGTGTTAGAACAGATAGCAGCATATGGCCAGGCTGTGTTTCGACTCCAGGAGTTTATCGATGAAATCATGGGGCACAGCTCTGAAAGCATGTTGCCTGGAAATGGTTCCGTTCCGAAGAAGTCGACAGAAGCACCGTTTAGGACATACCAGGCTTTCATGTGGGCCCTGTACAAATACTTCATTAGTTTCAAAGAAGAACTTACACAAATTGAGAAGTGCATCATCAATAATGGTATTTAAATATTCTTCCCTTTTGCTCATAACACACGTAACTCATATTTGGAATGCCATTTAGGTTAATAATTGATCTAAGATTTGAAAATTACATGGCAAATAAATAATTCTCCTGAATACACTCATTTTTAAAAATTACTTTAAATTTATATTTGTAAGCCATTCATATCTCTAAAAATCCAAACAGTATAGAAAGATATAAGATTCGAAAATTACAGGGCAAATAAGTAATTCTCCTGAATACACTCAATTTTTAAAATTATTTTAAATTTGTATTTTTAAGCCATTCATATCTCTAAAAATCCAAACAGTATAAAAAGATTTACAGCGAAATTTTTTCCTCCTGCATTAGTTCCCCAGCCCAGAGAAAACCATCTGATCTATTTCTTGTGCATCCTTCCAGAAATAATTTAGACATATGCAAGCAACATATATTCATATACACATGCCTGGTAGTCTTTCAACTGCTCTCTTCAAATTGCTTTCTAATTTAAATTTTGAGGATTATATGGTACCAGTATTTAAAGAGCCTCCTCATTCTTTTTTACATATTGAGCATTTTATTTTATGGATGTATCATAGACCAGTCCCCTTTTGATGGACATTTGGGCTGTACCTGATCTTTTCCTGTTGGCAACAGTGCTGCAGGGATAACCACTTACATATAAGTAATTGTACGTATGTGCACCAAGTTACCTATAGCACAGATTCTTAAGAGTGGAATTGCTAAGTCAAAGGGTATGTGATGGCATATGTGATTTTAGTAGATACTGCCACATTGTTCTCCACGGAGGTACAGATAAATAACTTTACACCCTTGCCAGCAATATATACGAGTACCCGTTTGTTCCCAGTCTTGCCAGCCGTGTGTTATCAAACTTTTGGGTCTTCACCAGTATGACAGGTGAAAATGGGAACCCAGTGCAGGTTTTCCCCCTTAACTTTTATTTACAACTAATGCAGAAAATAGTACATTGAGGTCCCATGTTCCCATCACCCAGCGTCCCCCAGTGTTGACACCTGTAGTACGTTATCAAAACTAGGAAATTGACATTGGCACAGTACATTAACCAGTCTGCAGGTCTGACATGGGTGTAACCAGTTTTGCAGGGCCTTGTTTTTTTGCGAGGAGGTAAGCAGTATCTTTCTGCCGTTCTTTTACATTTTATCACATGTGTAGACCTGTATGACCGCCTCCATATTTAGGGTTCAGAGCTGTGCCATCCTGACGAAGGGACGTGCTCTTGTTGCCTTTCGTAGTCACCCTCTCCGCCTCTCCTCACTAAAACAGGAGCCCATTGTAGTCTGTTTTGTATTCGCCCAGAGTAGTTGTATTCTGCATTCTTTTTCCATAAGTGAGGTTGAGTATCTTTCTATATGTTTAAGAATTGCTTGAATTTCCTTTTCCATGAATTGTCACTTCCTTTATTCATTATTTTTCTGCTGAGTTGTCTTTTCCTTCTTTAGGGGGTGCTTTTTTGGGGGAAATCAGTTCCTTGTAACATGGGATTAAAACCTGCCATCCTCCGGTTTGCCATGCCTTTCCATAAGTAGGTTAGCATTTATTTATATCACATTTTGAATGCAGGTATTTTTCCTTGCTTAATGAGTTTGATTTCTTGATATTTGCAGATACTACAATAACTCTTGCAATAGTGGTGGACAAGTTGTCGCCTCGATTGGCTCAGCTCAAGGTTCTGCACAAAGTGTTTAGTACTGGAGTAGCAGAAGTTCCACCTGACACTCGAAATGTCGTTCGAGCATCTCACCTGCTCAACACCCTGTACAAAGCCATCCTTGAATATGACAATGTTGGAGAAGCCTCTGAGCAAACTGTATGTGGGGATTCTTGTCTGGTCCACCGTGTGTGACTCATTCTGCTCAGCCATAGGAGTGGTCGATAGCCTGTCATAGGTATTTGTAAACACAGTGTGTCAGACAGTTGTTGTGAGTTTTCACATTAGGTTCTACATTTGAGGCTGCGGGAAACTAGCTTCTCCTCTGTAATTGCCAAGGTCCCCAGACGGACGAGGCGAGAGCAAAACAAGACAGACAAGCAAGATGCGAAAAATACCTATCGCTGAGTGTTATAGGTATTTGTAATAACTCTTAAATAAAAATAAAGTTCTGTTATATGAGGTATCTAGAGTAGTCAAATTCATAGAAACAGAGAAGAGAATGGTGGTGACCAGGGACCGGGGGAGAGGAGAAAATGGGATAGTTAGTGGGTACAGAGTTTCAGTGTTGTAGCCTGAAAAAGGTTTAGGAGGTCTGTTTTCATAACAGTATGAATACATTTAACACTACCAAACTGTACACTTTAAAATGGTAAAGACAGTATGGTTTATATTATATATTTTTTTACCATAATTTTTTTTTTTTTTTTTTTTTTTTTTTTTGCAGTACGCGGGCCTCTCACTGTTGGGCCCTCTCCCGTTGCGGAGCACAGTCTCCGGACGCGCAGGCTCAGCGGCCACGGCTCACGGGCCCAGCCGCTCCGCGGCATGTGGGATCTTCCCGGACCGGGGCACGAACCCGTGTCCCCTGCATTGGCAGGCGGACTCTCAACCACTGTGCCACCAGGGAAGCCCTACCATAATTTTTAAAAATACAAATCTAGACTTTAATCTAGAAAGCTGCATGTTTCTTTGGGTACATAATTTAGGTGTTTTGCCTAGTTTGTTGGTGTGACTCTTTTTCCTCACCATTTTGATACTGCATTTCAATAAAAAGTTGATTTCTGGTCTTCCCTGGTGGCGCAGTGGTTGTGAGTCTGCTGCCGATGCGGGGGACACGGGTTTGTGCCCCGGTCCGGGAGGATCCCACATGCCGCGGAGCGGCTGGGCCCGTGGGCCATGGCCGCTGAGCCTGCGCGTCCGGAGCCTGTGCTCCGCGACGGGAGAGGCCACAACAGTGAGAGGCCTGCGTACCGCAAAAAAAAAAAAAAAAAAGTTGATTTCTTTCAGCTCTGTAATTTCTTTTTATTAGGAACTATAGT
The DNA here is from genome assembly GCF_964341445.2 of Mesoplodon mirus. Taxonomy (NCBI): domain Eukaryota; kingdom Metazoa; phylum Chordata; class Mammalia; order Artiodactyla; family Ziphiidae; genus Mesoplodon; species Mesoplodon mirus. Next base: position 113,113,040 of record NC_138984.1, on the reverse strand, counting down.
AGAACAGAATCACTTCCTTGTTGTTAATGGACATTTTGCTAATAGCACTATTTGGATAGGATAACCATATCCCAGTTTGGACTGCCCAATTTAGACCTGTTGTCCCTGGGTAACTTTCACTCCTAAGAGGGTCCTGCTATGGACAATATGGTCTTCTCATATCTAGGTGAGGTTCTTCATAAGGATTTTATAGCATATGGTTTGGATTTTTAATTTCTTACTTTGTTTCAAAAGACATAGAAATTGGATCACTTTTTAAAAGGTGCTTCAGCAACTCTCGAACCTCACTTTATCCAGAGACGAGGGAGTTCTGAGAATGGCTGTGCGTGCTGCGCTGTCTCCTCAGGTCTCCTTGCTGTTCTCGCTCTGGGTGGAGACCGTGCGGCCCTACCTGCAGACTGTGGATGAGTGGATCGTGCATGGGCACCTGTGCGACTGTGCCCGGGAGTTCATCATCCAGAGGTGAGGGAGGCACAGCAGGAGCTGGCTCTACCTCTCTTCTCCCATGTGGAGATCGTACACTTCTGTTAGCTCCACCTGATCCATAGGCAAGTTCTCTTGCATTTTTATAGAAGACATCAGGTACCAGTGCAAAAATGTTTTTCCAAGTTTTATGTCAATCACAGCTTTGCTTATTAGCAAATTATATTTTTGAGTGATAGTGTGTTTATGGCTGGCTGGTATGGTGAAAGGCACCCTGAGTCCCTTAAAATGACTTAGGTGATGTCAGATGGCTTCATTAATGGGAACCAATGGGAATAAATTATCTGTGAGACAAAAGGTGTGAAAATATTACAGAATATGCCTCTGACATATTTATTTCTCCTAATTAGCTGCTCTTTTTGCCTTTTTAGTATAATATTTAATAAAACAATTAAGGAAAATCTTGATCATCATAAAATCAATTTATGATGATTCCCCTTCACTTAATTGATTTTTCCAAACAGCATCATTGAACCTGCAATGTAGAACTATTTGCACTCTCTTAACTCAGTCTTAAGTTCTGCAGTCTGTACAGATAAACGTTTTATTTATTTATTTATTTATTTATTTATTTATTTATTTATTTATTTTTGGCTGTGTTGGGTCTTTGTTGCTGCGTGCGAGCTTTCTCTAGTTATGACGAGCGGGCGGTGCGCGGACTTCTCATTGCGTCAGCTTCTCTTGTTGCAGAGCACGGGCTCTAGGCATGCAGGCTTCAGTAGTTGTGGCTCGCGGGCTCTAGAGCACAGGCTCAGTAGTTGTGGTGCATGGGATTAGTTGCTCCAGAGCATGTGGGATCTTCCCAGACCAGGGCTCGAACCCGTGTCCCCTGCATTGGCAGGCAGATTCTTAACCACTGCGCCACCAGCGAAGTCCCTAGATACATGTTTTTATTGATAGCTATCCATTTAACTCATCAGGGAGAGTAACTTTCTTAGAGCTACAGAAAGGTAACCCTGTTTACACAGTGCTCATATAAAGAACTGGCCTTTCTTTAGCTGAATTTTGGGTCTCATTATGTCTTGTTTCTTCTGTTGCACATGAGGATTTTTGTAAAAACAGGATTCTGACTATCCTTAGGGGGTGATGAGTACACCTTGTTTCATTGTTAAAATAGTCCAGTGGAAATAATTGTGGGAAAAAAGATGTGGAATTCTGGAGTTTACTTTCAGAGGAATGGGTAAACTTTTATTCTACCTTTAAAGGGAACCAAATTAATAAAATTTCAGGAAACTTTCTGCATAGTTAGATTTTACCTATGCCATTCAGAGTATTTGTCCACTTTTCTGTGTTAAGCTGAAGTCAGGTAAAACATCTGTCCCATTTTACCTAAAGGTTGCATTGTTTTACTAATAATTGATATTACTGTGTTTTGGAATGTTTGGACAACATGCCTAAGCTAGAATAGATATACTGTTGTTTTTAAGGAAGAGAAGTTAAAGTTTAAAATTCTTTTGAATCCCTATAGAAACAAGAATGTTCCGGTAAATCACAGAGACTTTTGGTATGCAACTTACACACTATACAGTGTATCGGAAAAGACAGAAAACGAAGAAAAACTGAGTGATAACGCTAGTGCAAGTTCTGGCAGTGATCAAGGGCCCTCTAGCAGGCAGCACACCATGGTGTCCTTCCTGAAACCCGTCCTCAAGCAGATCATAATGGCTGGCAAGTCAATGCAGCTGCTGAAGAACCTGCAATGCATGGAGAGCACCACGTGCCAAGCCACAGCCAGAGGTAACCCCTTAGTGGTCGAGCAGCTGCTCCAATCTTCACGCTTGCCGTTCTGAGATACGTCATTATTTTGCAGTTTGAAAATTATCAAAGCCTTTTATTTTCATGGAAGTGATCACCATGATCAGATTGATAGATCATGCTGCTCCTGACTGAAAAAAGATTGTCCTCGTTGGAAACTTTTATCACAGTGTTTGAAAGGCAGTGATAATACGTTCCACATACATTTTACTTATTCTTGATGCCTTAGCACTGGTCCTTTAACAATAATTCTCTGGTATTTCTTAATGCAGAGCAGCATTTGGCACCTGAGGACATGAACTCTGGCAGATAGGAATTTGTTGGTGAGCGGTTCAGACTTGATCATAGATTTTGAGAAAATCTTGATATCATTTCTGGTCTTTTTGGATGTAATTTAAGCAATATACTTAAGGTTTTATCAACTGACTAAAAAGGCTTTGAGAGGTATAGATGTGACCTTAGTTGTTTCATTTGTGAATCATCTTAATGTTATGTTAATTCGTTTAAATTATCATATCTACCTTAAGTAATATTTTCACTTTGTGGAATGTTTCCTTTTTAACTGAATAACAAAACATAAAGAACTTTCCAGGGCCACGGTTGAAAGTATTTTTCCCAATGTAATTATGATTCCTATTAGCGTTATCATAGTGCTATCTAGTATAATGGTAACTTTTCTTTCAGGCATCCTGCTTAAGCCGTTACTCTGTTCAGAAAAAAACTAGCTTATACTTTGAATGTTTAACCATGAACTTTGCAATCGTCTAACAGAGGGTATAAAAATGTTTAGTTGTACTAAGGGTACTATACCGTAAGGGTAACAAAACAGGGATAGACCTTCATAGGCCAAAGGAAAAATACCAGGCTATAATATATTTAGATAAGTTTACTTAATATTTCTTTTTTTTTTCCTTAATATTTCTTAATGTTAGTTATTTACTAGAACATAAGTCACCTTACACATTTCTTTATGTTTCAGATGCAGAAAGAAAAAGTCTGTATACGCTATTTCTGGAGTCTGTGCAGTCTCGTCTTCGACACGGAGAAGACTCCACTGCACAGGCCCTCACTGAGCAGCAGGCCACCAGAGAGACCCTCATTAAGATGCAGTCCATTGCCGAGAGGCATCTTGAACTGGATGATGTTCATGATCCGCTGCTGGCAATTAATTTTGCAAGGTGATACACACCTGCAGGATTTTCAATGTTTGAAATGGCAGAATCCGTGCTGCAATATTTAGTAACTGTTTTATCTCTGCCAGGTAGGGCTTTCCAGCCTTAAAAATAGAAACCTTTGTAGCCTCTCCTTTCTAATGAATGAAATATAAGAATATATTGTGTTCACTTATTTCAGGTACATAATTTAGCCTCCTTATTATTTGTGAAAGTCCACAGATTGTCATGTGCCCTAGGCCCATGGGCAGTGCTGTCCCTCATGCAGAAGACGCTCATGGAAGTTGGGGGTCCTGGGACATGTTGAGTCAGACATTCCCGATGTATCTTGGCCCTTAGGGGCTTTTAGGTAATTGCCCCAATGAAATAAGTTATTAATACCCACACAATACCCTGTTTATTGTCTGATGGCCGTCAGTCACTACTTGCAACCCTGATGGCTAGAAAGACCTCCTCAGTACTTAATCTTATAGGCAGAAGCAACTCTGTGAAGGACTGCTTCACACAAAGAATACTTTGAGGAAAAAGATTTTTATTTCTATAATAGTTGGTAATTTTACGACTAAAGGTAAATATGGGACTCCAGAGTTTTGATTTAAGAGAATTCTGTTGAGATGAATTAATAAAGAACATGTGGCGTATATGTATACAGTGGAATACTACTCAGTCATTAAAAAGAATGAAGTTCTTCTTAGAATCTAAAAAATACAGGGCTTCCCGGGTGGGTCAGTGGTTAAGAATCCGCCTGCCAATGCAGGGGACACGGGTTCAATCCCTGGTCCAGGAAGATCCCACATGCTGTGGAGCAGCTAAGCCCCTGTGTGCCACAACTACTGAGCCTACACTCTAGAGCCCGTGAACCACAACTACTGAGCCCACGTGCCATAGCTACTGAAGCCCACGTGCCTAGAGCCCATGCTCCGCAACAAGAGAAGCCACCACAATGAGAAGCCTGTGCACCACAATGAAGAATGGTGCCCGCTTGCCACAACTAGAGAGAGCCCGCGTGCAGCAACAAAGACCCAACGCAGCCAAAAAATAAATAAATTCATTTATTTTAAAAATAAAAAATACAACAAACTGGTGAATATGACAAAAAAGAAACAGACTAACAGATATAAAGAACAAAATATTGGTTTACCAGTGGGGAGAGGGAAGGGAGGGGGCAGGATGGGGTGAGGAATTAAGAGGTACAAATTACTATGTATAAAATAAATAAGCTACAAGGATATATTGTACAGCACAGGGAATATGCCAATATTTTATAATAACTATAGAGTATAACCTTTAAAAATTGTGAATCACTATGTTGCACACCTGAATCTTATATAATATTGTAAATCAACTGTACCTCCATTAAAAGAAAAAAAAGAATTGATGTCTTTTTTTAAAAAGAATTCTGTTGACAGCAGCTCTTAAAAAGAAGTCTCATATTTTTATATTAAAGGTTGTATTTGGAACAGAGTGACTTTCACGAGAAGTTTGCTGGTGGAGACATATGTGTGGATAGATCATCAGAATCTGTGACTTGCCAGACTTTTGAATTAACGCTGAGATCTTGCCTCTATCCTCATATTGACAAGCAGTACCTAGATTGCTGTGGAAACCTCATGCGAACTCTAAAAAAAGATTACAGGTATGAGGAGTGGTTTCATTTGGGAGGTAGTCAGTTTATTGTACTTTAAGAGTAGCTGAAGTTATTTTTAAACCTAGATTTCAAGCTAATTTTTATTAGAGTAGGGAATGGATCTGCAATAAACAATTTTCTTTCGAGAGGATCAGTGGACCATCAGTGTTTTCTTAACTTTATTGTGAAATTTGTTTCTGAGAATTTATCCCAAGTGAAATACAGAAAAAGCTTGTTACACAAAAATGCTTGTCACGAAGTTTGCTTTCAGAAAAAAAACATGATATTACTTAGTAATGGATGACTAGTTCTTTAAATTGTGGCATATCCATAAATACTCATATCCATATTAAAATATATTCATTTCCATGTATGAACTTTGTAAAGTTCATACAAATTATGTTTATACAGAGTTTTAAATAATGTAAAGTTTCTTAAATCTTAAAAAATAGGATATATAATATGGTAGGAACTATTTTTTTTAATGCATGGAAAAAAAGACTGGGAAGAAACACCCTAAATATTAACAGTGGAAATTCATCATGAATAGTAGATTTGGATTAAATTTTTTTATTACGCTTTTGTGACTTTGCCAAATTTTCTTCAATGTTATATAAAAATAACTTCTTTCTGATTATTAAAAGTAAACCATATGCTGTTTTTATTATTTTTGAAAATCTTTAAGATGTATTAGTATTACTAATTTTAGTAAATGTACAGTGTAAACCCGTTTCATGAAAAATGATGGTGTACAATACCTGATCCTGATCTAGAATCCTATCTTATGAGCCTAAGATCTTTCTGTCACTTATTTTCTCTTCATTCAGGTTGGTTGAGTACTTGCAGGCCATGAGGAATTTCTTCTTAATGGAAGGGGGAGATACCATGTATGACTTCTACACGTCAATTTTTGATAAAATAAGAGAAAAGGAAACGTGGCAGAATGTGTCTTTTCTTAACGTCCAGCTTCAGGAAGCAGTAGGACAGCGTTATCCTGAAGACAGTTCACGGTAAGATACGGGAGGACCTTTTATTTTAAATATTATAAGATAATCCATGTGTCACGAACTCTTCTCTTTTATATGTTATCTTATTTAATCCTCACACCAACCCCTATGAGTTTTACTAATGTTACTTTACACATTAGAAAACGGAGGCAGAGACTTCCCTGGTGGTCCAGTGGGTAAGACTCCGGGGCTCCCAGTGCAGGGAGCCCGGGTTCAATCCCTGGTCAGGGAACTAGATCCCACATGCCGCAACTAAGAGTTCACATGCCGTCACGAGAAAGATCCCACATGCCACAGCAAAGATCCCACGTGCTACGACTAAGACCCGACACAGCCAAATAAATAAGTATTTTGAGGAAAAACAAAAAGCTGAGACAGCAGCGACTTGCCCACTGACAGAGAGGAGATGCGAGACGGCACCGTGTGGTCTCCAGGGCCTGATGGCCTTGCTCTCGTGGCTGGAGTCCATACGGGCCGCCTTCCCGCCCCACGCCTTGCCCTCCAGCCGGCTACACCGGCCTTCACTGTGATGTCACAGGCGGTGTTCTGAGAGAGGGACAGCCGAGCCCTCAGCCCTGGCCAAGGCCTGAGCTGCAGGCCTCACCTCACAGAGCCTTACCTCCACCACGGACCAAGTCAGGCCAGCCCACTTAGAGGGGAAATAGGCTCCACCACTTTTCACAGACAGGGTTGCCTGTTTCCAGGCTGCTGTACTGGTTTATCCCCAGCTAGGGAACACCCTGTCCCTCCTTCCCCCGTCAGTGTGCCTGCTGAGCAGCTGGGCCAGGTCTGTGGGTTGGTGCCGTTAAATCTTTGTATAACAGAGGCTCATTTTCCACCCTGCTTGTTGGTCCTTTTTCTTGTTCCGTGTCCTTGCTTGGCTACCTTTCTTGGCTCCCTCAGTGGGTGGCCCTTGAAAAGCAATACTGATAATAACATCTATTACATGCCACTTAGGACATTGTTTTCCTCACAGCCATGCCAGGTTACTGACCGTCTACTACTTAGTAGTAGATAAAATAATTCCTTTTATTTATGTCACGTGTTACCTTTGATGATTCCATAAAAGCAGAATTTTCATCAATTATATGATTAGTAAAAGCAGGGTAACCGCTAGATTCTTTTCGTAGTAAGGGATTAGTGCCTAGCAATCCCTGGGGGGGGCCAGGGAAGGTTAAGGTTATATTTTTCACTATCAATAGAAACTCATGAATTTTGTTATTTTTAGTATGTTTCAATCTATTACAGTTATTCCTTTTTTCTTGCTCAGACTGTCCCATCTTTACCCAGATGGAGCTCCTTCACTTGACTCTAGTAATCTTGGAGAGCATCTTTGCTTTCAGGACTGGATGTCCGGGCTCATCCTGTGCACTTCCTGCCCCAGGCTCTGCACCTCTTCCAGGGGCACTGGTCCTGTCCTGTGGCTTTAAAAGCCCTTGGTCTGTGTCCCAGAGTGTTCGTCTGTACTGGATTATCGGTACTTCTGGGCTCTCTCAGTGGATGGAGCTGGGAGATATGTAGAAAGAGGAGGATGAATCATAAGCTCATAGTGATATTTCCAGGATGTATTAGAGACTACAGGATTTCACTTGTTTGATTTTCTTTTGTATCTTCCCTTGAGTGTTTACTAACACATGAACTTAAATATTTACTATATTTATTCTATAATAAATCATAATAGTTCCAAAGTAGCAACAACCCCACTGAGAGTTTAAAACATGCTTGTGACTATATTCTCTTCCTGTACTTTCAAGTCATCAGAATCCTGTATTTCAAGGTCACCTGGAACAATTCTCAATGTGATTATACCACTAATATAGGGCTGGGTTCATTTGTTTTATTTTCTACTTTTAGGAATCAGCTCATTTTTATTTTTCTTGATTCCATTTTGTTTTTTAATTGTATAAAGCAGCTATATATTTCTTAAGTTAAAATCATTGATACAAAATTACTTTTAGGGAGCTCTGGCTTCTGTTCCTATTCTTGTCCATTTTCTCCCTTTCCTCATAACCTTTTTTATTAGATTTTATTTTATCCTTCCAGCGTTTATTTTTTGGAACCAAAACCATATGTGTACATACTCCTTTTTCTCCTCACATGTTACAGAAAAGGAAACAGTGTGCCCTCTGTAACACCTGCTTAACTTTTCTTAAGTAGATAATACATCCCACACCCACTGCATTGCAGGCTAGAGAGCTTGTCCTCACTACTTTACAGCTGATTGTGTTCATTCAACCAGGTGTCCTGTTGGTGGATTCTGTTCTGCGATGTATGTGTGCAGTGACTGGTCTTGTGCATTTCACTTATTTTTGCCAGTGTAACTTTGGAGTATTTTTCTAGAATGGGATTGCCAGGTAAAAGGGTAAACACCTGTGTAACTCTGCTAGCTGTTACCAAATTCCTCTTCATAAAGGCCATATTTTTTCTAATTCCCACCAGCAATGAGGGTTTCTCCACAGCCTCACCAACAGAATATGTTGTCAGACTTACGGATTTTTGCCAGTCTGATGGTGCAAAATGATGTCTCAATGTAGTTTTAATTTACATTTTTCCATGTGAGGTAGTTATCTTTTCATATGCTTATTTTTGCATTTGTTTTAAAGTGAACTCTCTGTATCTTTTGCCACTATTTCTGTCAGTATCAAGTTGTTGGTCTTTTAGAAGCTCTTTTTTTTTTTTGGCTGTGCCACACGGCTTGTGGGATCTTAGTTCCCCAACCAGGGATCAAACCCATGCCCCCTGCAGTGGAAGTGCGGAGTCCTGACCACTGGACTACCAGGGAATTCCCTAGAAGCTCTTTTTATAGGTTTCCCAGTTTGGCATTTGTCTTTTTGTTCTGCTTATGGTATAACAGTTTCTTGTTTTGTCATGAAGATATTTTTTAGTTTTATAATGTATCTATTTTTTTCTTATTACTTCTGAATTTTAAGTGACAGTTAAGAAAGTTTTACTGTATCCAAGTGTATGAAGAAATTCACCCATGTTTTCTTTTAACTCTTGAATGGATTTTTTTACATTTAGGTGTTGATCCATTTGGAATTTATTCAGCTAAAAAACATGAGAAATAGATCCAGTTTTATCTTTTTTCCAAATGACTAATTGGTTGCCATCACTTATTTCTTTAAAATAAAAATCCACCTTTCCCCATTTATGTGATACCCCTTTATCATTAAATTTTCATATGCACTTGAGTTATATGCATTGGGTCTCTCTCTGAATTTTCCATCCTATTTCACTGTTCCATTTATTCATATGCCAATAACATTGTTTTATTAATAGGGTTTTCCTGGCTATTCTTGCTTATTTATTTTAACAAATGTACTTTTTATCATCTTGTCTAGCTCCATCCACCAAAACAAAAACAAAAACATTGGTGATGTTTTTATTGAGATTCCCACTCGTAGATTAACTCAGGACAAATGAGCCACCCCATTGGGACCCCCTCTCCTGTGGCTTCCATGTGTTCTAGGCGCCTGTCTGTGCCCTCAGGCTCCCTGAGTCTGCACCCACAAGTGTCCTCCTCGGTTCCAGGCTCCCCTGCCCTGCCCGTACCCCTCCCTTGTCACTGGTGCGCATTCTGCATCCTCCCTGTGAGCCCCTTGCCCTCCGCCCACCCTTAGCATAGCTTCTCGCTCTCCTGCCTGGGGCACCTTCATTCCATGTCGATGGCTTCAGCGACCGCTAGTGACCTGCAGGTCAGTACCTTTAGCCCAGGCGTCTGCACCAGCAACGCCTCATGACTCTCCTCAGGTGCCACGTGTCCAAAACTGAGCTTCATCGTTTTCCCAGCCCTTTGTTTCTTCTGGATGGGACCGCTGTTCATCCCAGCGCCCAGCGTAGCTCGCCTTAGACTCCTTCCTCTCTGCCGGCCCCCACATACCCTGGCCCCTCGGTTCTGCCTCCGGGATGACGTTCCCCATGCCCCTCAGCGCTCGCTGGAGAGCACCTCCCTGCCGCCTGCTAACCAGCTGTCTCGGCGGCGTCTCTCCAGGGCCACACGGCGCACTAGCCGCCCCACCCCCACGCACGCTCGGGCTGCCTGGCGCCTCGGAGCAGATGGGCCGAGCTGCTCCTGAGAGAGCTTTTCAGTGTCTGGCTCCCCAGCTCGCTTCTTGTGCACAGAGACGGACACGTCGCCTTCTCTCTCCACCATACTTCCCACTTCAGGGATCTGGGACATTTCTGGCTTCCCCGAGAGCTGTACTCTCTCCCCAGGAGCCTTCACGTGTCTGCACCCTCCAGTTACCTGAGGTGGCTGCTCTCCCACAACTGCTGGCGTGGCCAGCAGTTGTCCGCACTCCTGCGAAGCTCTGCCCCACCCCCGGCTTGGTGACTGTGGAGGGTGACTGCACGTTTTGTTTGCTCTGGGCTGTGAGCCCCTGGAGCGGGGGAGGGATTGGCTTTTTATCACCTGCTTAGTGCAGCACTTGACAAGGTATTCAGTAGGTGCCTACTAAGTACTTAGTAGATGCACGTGTAACAGACGTACGAGCTAAAAAAATTCTGACTAGTCTGTGACATGGAATGAACTGGCTAAACTCGTAAATCACACACCGCCCCTTACATCTCTGGTTGTAAGGCTAACTCCTGCCTCGGCCTTACAGTTAACCTTCCGTGGGCTGCATCCAGGCATCGTCACAGGTGCCTCTGTATCCTGGGAGAGTCACGTCCTTTCTCAGCGCAGTGACAGAACTGCTCTGAGGAGTGAAGGAAATAAGTGCCTGGCTCAGGAACGTTTCCATGCCCTACGGTAGCTGCATTCTATTGAGAGTCACGCTCAAACTAGTTGGGGAAGAGTGGATGAAGCCATGTGTGACACCTTTGCTTTAGAAGCAGAGCCCATTCTTCTTTTTTTTTTTTTAATATCTTTATTGGAGTATAATTGCTTTACAATGGTGTGTTAGTTTCTGCCCCTGCCCCATAACAAAGCAAATCAGCCACACACATACATATATCCCCATATCTCTTCCCTCCTACCTTCCCTCCCTCCCTCCCACCCTCCCTATCCCACCCCTCCAGGTGGTCACAAAGCACCGAGCTGATCTCCCTGTGCTATGCGGCTGCCTCCCACCAGCTGTCGGCTTCACACTTGGTCGTGTATATATGTCCATGCCGCTCTCTCGCTTTCAGACCCCATTCTTGCCCACACACTTGCATATGCCTGCTCTCCAGGGTGAGAACAGCCTCTCCCGCCACTAGACACACACACTCCCTCTCCCTCTCTCCCTCTCCCTCTCTCTCTCTGTCTCTCCCCACCCTCTCCTGCCACCCCCAACAGAGGGTCCGTCTCCTGAGCCTCTCGCTGAACTCTACCAGGACTAGGCACCTGCCAAATACAGTTAACCTTCCCTGACTTTGTCTTTTTTCCTAAGTAATTTACTATAAGTATCTTCTTTTTTATAGCTAAACCCATTATTTAAAATTTTTGCCCCCCTTCTTTATTTCTAAAACATGATTTCTATTCTGGAATATATGCTTAGAAAAATATGGAATATCTGCATTCCTTTTATGAAATGTCTTTTTGGAATATATAAATTAAATAACTCAGTGCTAAATAACTAAAACTTATATTTCTTTATCTAGTCTATCTATATCTTTTGAAAATGTTGACACAGCTAAGAAGAAACTCCCTGTTCATATCTTAGATGGTCTGACCCTGAGCTATAAGGTATGTGCTGATACTCTGTGTGAGAACATTTTCTATTGAAATTAAGGCATACAGGGGACCTCCCTGGCGGTCCAGTGGTTGAGACTCCGCACTTCCAATGTAGGGGGTGCGGGTTCGATCCCTGGTTGGGGAACTAAGATCCCACAGACTGTGCGGCACAGCCAAAAAAAAAAAAAAACAAATTGAGACATATGAGTAATAGGTTACCTTCTATTCTAATTTTCTGTTTTTGTTTTCATAGGTCCCATGGCCTGTGGACATTGTTATAAGTTTGGAATGTCAAAAAATTTATAATCAGGTGTTTCTTCTCTTATTGCAAATAAAATGGGCAAAATATAGTCTGGATGTTTTACTATTTGGTGGTAAGATATGTTTTCAACAGATAAATTATAATTTAATTTTAGCACTGAACAAAAGGTTGGTAGTCTTAGGTCATTTATTATGTATACACAAGTGCCAAAATGGTATGTATTTATGGCAATAGCTTTACAGACATCAGAATTAACTTTCCTGAATGAGTACAGTTAATTTGGAATACAAGAACTAAATTAGGAATTTAGCCAGAATAAAAATTCTTAGGTTATGTGAAAAAGTTTTAATGACAAGTTAATGGGGCTTTGTTTTTATATTTTTGATGACAGTGATAATCAAGGTGATACGGCAGCTTTAACTGCTTCACCTTCCAGATAGGAAGGATGGGGTCCCTGCTGTGCATCCAGCCGAGTGCCCCTTACAGGGCTGACGACCACGCCATTACAAGTCTTGCTTTGTGCAGTGGTGCAGGTGGGGTCTGAGTGGATGCTCTTCCCAGCCCCTCTCCTCTTCGTTCCTTTACAGAACTAGCTAGTCATTCTGAAAAACCACAACTTGAAGGACTTTTCGGTGGACAAGACACAGCTGCTAATTTTGGACCACAGAAGGAGCCAGTAAGACAGCAGATTCATCGTATGTTCCTCTTAAGAGTGAAGCTCATGCACTTTGTGAACAGCCTACACAACTACATCATGACCAGGGTTCGTGTCTGCATCCGCTCAGTTCTGTCACCGTGTGTACATCTGTTCATGGAGAATTACTTGTAATACATTTATAAATACAAACAAGCCCACAAAATACTTACAGGCTGTAAATGGGAAGATAGCATATACTAAAGACTTGATCATAAAATAACATGGCAGCAGGGAGACGTGTCTTTTAAAACATGCCAGAGCACATGGATCCAGACACTGTGTCTCTCCTGTCTAGCGACCCCTTGGGATGACACACCCAGAGCTCCTCTTTTGGACTTGCCATCAGAACTTGCCACGTAGTCCTTTAAATGTCACCAGTGGGAACAGGGCTGTCCCTGGAAAATGGCTTCAATTGTTTGTAATGGAAGCCTAAAAACAAATCTGTCAGGCTAGTGGGTGTAAGGAGGAAAATGCAGCCAGATTATATACTTTTTTCTTAAATATAAGAAGTAACTTGTAGGACTTCCCTGGTGGCACAGTGGTTAAGACTCCTCCTGCTAGTGCAGGGGACACGGGTTCGAGCCCTGGTCCGGGAAGATCCTACATGACGCGGAGCATCTAAGCCCGTGAGCCACAACTATTGAGCCTGCGCTCTAGCGCCCGCGAGGCACACTACTGAGCCTGCGTGCCACAACTACTGAGCCTGCGCTCTAGAGCCCAGGAGCCACAACTACTGAGCCCGTGCGCCACAACTACTGAAGCCCGCGTGCCTAGAGCCCGTGCTCTGCAACAAGAGAAGCCACCGCAATGAGAAGACTGTGCACCACAATGAAGAGTAGCCCCCGCTCGCCACAACTAGAGAAAGCCCGTGTGCAGCAATGAAGACCCGATGCAGCCAAAAATAAATAAAATTTTTTTTTTAATTTTTTAAAAAATAGTAACTCATAGAGTAAATAAAACTGCTTTTCTTACACATACTAAAACCAGTTCTAGAGGAACTTCTGGAGAGGAGTTCAGATGTTTGAACAGTAGCAGGTTACTCGAGGATGGTACCCATTGGGGTTATAATGGTTTTGCTAAAAGAAACCGGTAGTCGTTCTGGTAGATAGGTTCTGAGAACCCACTTTGGATTGGATGAGGTGAGCCTTTGAAGCCTGTGTTTTAGACACGATACACGTGGCAGAGGTGCTCTCTGTTTCCCGTGCACTAGGGGCCTTCAGAGGGCCAACCTTAAGCCCTCAGTTGTTGAGAGTAAGTGGTAGTTTACCATTTACTCTCTACCATGGTAGTTCAGTTTTTGTTTAATTTGTTTTTGTTTTCTACTTGAAGTACAGTGATGTTCCTTTTAAAGAAAGACCATTATGTAAGCAGTGGAATTTATTAAAACATATAAATTCTATTTACCTGGTGACGTTTTTTAAAAAATCAGTGCATATCCTGTACAGTTCATATACTCGCCCCTCCACATAGGAGCAGTCTGGTAGTCCAGAGTGAGGCATTCCCTCCCTGTGCAAGTGAATGTAGAAGAGGTTGGTAAAAAAGTTCTGTGTGTGGCACATTAGTTCTCAAAGGAAAAAATCTATTGATTAAATTTGTCATCTTTCTCTTTCAAGATTCTTCACAGTACAGGGCTGGAGTTTCAACATCAAGTCGAAGAAGCCAAGGATTTAGATCAATTGATTAAAATTCACTATAGATACTTGTCAACCATCCATGATCGATGTCTGTTGAGAGAAAAGGTACGTGAGGTGTCACCTGTGAACTTGGCCTCTGAGGCAGGAATGAAGCCAACCAAGGGAAGTTGTCTCTCTACTTTAGAATTTTATACTTATTAAGCTTCTGATCTGCAAACTATTCTTTAAGGAAGGACCAGATCAAATAGGTTACAAATTTGTGCCTTATGACTGGAAATTACATATAAGAGAAACAGCTGACAACTTTATTGTGACAGTCTGCACTCAGCACTGTGTTTGGATTCAATAAGACAATTTTATCTGCAGTTATGGAATAATAGTGCTTTGGTCGGGAAATGGGTCCAGCTTGATGTGAGTATATGGGATTGAGTCATCTTACAGCCATTGGAATAACTTGCCCCATTTCACTGGCGAACTCAAATGGCTGTCCCAGGAAATGGTAGCTTGCTGGCTCTGTTGGTCAGACTCTGCTGCTGATATACCTGTACTGTGGGTGCAGTAGGCGTGTGGCCCAATTCCAAGTGCATTTTGTTCAGAGCCTAGTACCCTTCCTTATACCTAGAAGGCAGTGATTGCACTGAGCTTTTTCTGTGACTCATTTAAATTAGGTGAAAGTGTTGGTGTCAGTGTCCAAACATGGTCACAGAGCCTATGTTCTTCCATGGCTTTCTCTCCAGGTCAGTTTTGTGAAGGAAGCCATCATGAAGGTGTTGAACTTGGCCCTCATGTTTGCAGAGGGTTGGCAGGCTGGCCTGGGGGCGTGGCAGTAAGTACGCAGCTTGTGGGGCCTCTGTGCTGTGACCATTTCAGTTTCACTTTTAGCTGGCTTCATTCTGGGAGCCTATTTTTCTTCTTGGCAACACATCACATGCACTTACAATTATGGAAAGCATTGAAGAATTGAATTTGTTCATCTAAACTAGGCAACATCAAGAATTATGCAATTCTTTTCTGAGCGGTAAAACAAGAAAAATCTGAAGTCTTTTGATTAGAACAAGCTAATACCCTTAAATTACATTCCTATTGTATAGGTTTGCTAAATTGTTGTTACTGGATGCCTTCGAGCACACAGAGAAGTGGGCGGGGAGCATAGCAGACCCCGGGGTCCATCACTCCACCTCAGCAGATGCCAGTGACAGTCAGTTGTGTTTTGTGTTTACTGCCCACGCCCACTCCCATTCACTCGATTACTTTAAACCGAATTCTGGACATCATGCTAGATCCTAGTCCAAGATTATATTTTAGAGAGCTCTAAAAGAATGATTGTATATTTTACTTTTAGGGTGTTTGTTATCCACACCTATCACATAGAAAGTCAGAGGACCCAGGAGCTCTTTCTTCCTGTCCAGAGTACCATCCTCTACCGTTACCTTGAATGTGCAGCTCAATAGTTTGTTCCGTCTTGTTTATAAAATTAATGTAATGCTCCTATTATTACTTCCTTGAAATACATTTAAAAGAGCAAGTCGGGTGGACTGGGCCGTTGGGATAATAGCTTGTACTTAGTTGGGATTAGTACGGAGCTGGAAGTTCATTATAGCACTAATCTAAAATCTTAACATACGGCTGTGTCCGAATACTCTAAATGGTAGATAAAAATTCCTCATTGGCAGATAAAATTCCTCATTGCAGGGGTGAAAGATGGTAGATAAAATTCCTCATTGCAGGGATGAAAACAGAAGTCTTACCTTATTATTGCTGTCTCAAGTGTGCGCAGCAGACTTCTCCCTCCATGTCACTGTCAGGTGGAGGAGAAGGTAATAACACTGCTGCATATACTTGGCTAAAATTGAACTGTTTCTTCAACAAGGGGGTGAGGAAGACTTAAGAGGCGTGTTAACCATCGCAGTTTATGGAAATTAACTGATCTTGATGCGCATTTAAAGCAGAAAGTGAAAAATTTTTAAAGCAAGTGAAATTTTTAAGCAAATGGTATGGTGGCTATGATTTTAAAGGAGTATTTATCTTCAGTGTGCACACACTGAAATATTTATGACTGAAATGCTATGATGTCTCAACTTTGCTTCTAAAGATATGGGGCTAAGGCTATAAGTGGGACTGCCTGCAGGGGGGTGACTACTGAAGCTGGGTATGGGTGTTTGCTATTTCCCGTAATAACAAGTTTTTTAGTAAGTTTAAAATGTAAGGTTTTCTATCTTTAATGTGCTGTTTATTTCAAAGAAGGTGTGCTTGTGGAAAGTAAAAGTATAGAACTGTACAATAGAAGAGGGAATATCCCCAGTTATCCTCACTCTAGAACTCACTACCATCCTGAAGCAGCAGTTTTGTATCCTAATGACACTTTGCTTCAGACTCTTTGAAAGTTTGGCAGGAAATTTTATATTTTAGTTTAGAATCTTTAGAGTTAGGATTCTACATAATTAAACTGAAGCACATTTGAAATTACTCCAAAGGTATTTTATAGCCTACCTAGTAACTCCTTATGCATTTACCTAAATTGAAATATACTTTCTTTCCTAGAATGGAATCTATAGAGAAAATGGAGTCTGATTTTAAAAACTGCCATATGTTTCTGGTAACCGTTTTAAACAAAGCTGTCTGTAGAGGATCCTTTCCCCATTGTGAGTATTATGTTAAAATATTGCTGCTTTTATATTTTCTGGTAACTAAGTCTACCTGTTATTGTTTTGGTACTGATCTCATGAAGAATTAGAATTTTTCACCACTTCGAACCTGGAAAGTCCCTCAGCAGTTGAATTGTTTTTCCCAAATTACAGTGGGGTGAGTGAATCAGATGTAAAACATCGAGACTGAAGATTTTGCTTTCTAGTATATCATGTGTTACACCAGTGGATTTCTAAAACCATCGTTAAGTAAAGCAGATGTCAGAATAGGTTTCAGTCACACTTCACTGTCATGTGTAGCCTTTGTAACTATTCCTTTTCAAAAGATAGGGTTTGCGGGGGTGGGGGGGTATTTGTTTTTTGTTTGTTTGTTTGTTTTTGTGGTACGCGGGCCTCTCACTGCTGTGGCCTCTCCCGTTGCGGAGCACAGGCTCCGGATGCACAGGCTCAGCGGCCATGGCTCACGGGCCCAGCCGCTCCGCGGCATGTGGGATCCTCCCGGACTGGGGCACGAACCCGTGTCCCCTGCATCGGCAGGCGGACTCTCAACCACTGCGCCACCAGGGAAGCCCTGTTGTTTGTTTTTTTAGCAATTTTAAAATTCCCAAGGCTGCCTCTTACACAAGGAAATGCAGGCCTGACGGTTCAGTACGCAGACAGTGTGTGAAGCAGACAGAGGTCTGTGGGGTGAGTCATGGGGAGAAGACAGTCATTTAATCTACAGACACAAAGGACTAAGTAGTATCTCTTGCAGAGCTTTTTATACAGGACTAATTTGTTCCCTATTTCTGTATGTTCAGATTGTGATATGCTCATTAAAAGTAGCTGAACATTTTTTAAAATACTGTTAGAGTAATGAGTGAACATAGAATAAACAAAAACATATCATCAGAAAGTTGCAAATGCAAAGAAGTCTAAACAAATTCTGGGATGAGATGAGCCCTTCAGTGCTGACCTGCTGCACCCACAGTTCAGGTAGGTGGGGCAGTGACCGGCCAGAGGCTCATAATCTTTGCCAGGATAGAGAAACCCGTTGTTGGCGTGGCAGACTGGAATCCGAGAGGACCGCACGCAGAGCCAGTCCTCCTGACCCCCAGCCCTCCCCGACGGCTCTGCGTAAGTGGTGAAGAAGCTGGGGGCCGGCCAGGCAGGAAAACAGAGAAAGTTCTGATCTCACAGTGCTTACTTAGATCCCTGTATTCCTGTGTCGGTGACTCTTCTGCAACGAAGAGGCATTTGTTTATTACGCAAGTATTTAAAAACAAATTACTGTTGTAAGCCCCTATTGCCACCTCTCAGCCTCCCCCATTTTTACTCTTGGCCAAAAAAAAAAAAACCACACTGTGTTAGAAATGTGCTAGAGGAAACATCGATACACTTGTCCGTTTTTGCACTGGGTGACTGTCACGCAAGGGGATTCCACTCAGAGCTCAGAACATGACGTTTTGTTATGAATTGAAGCCAGATTTTATGACATTTTGAAAAATGTGATTTGTTCAGTGTAATGCCCAGATTTTTTTTGTTTTCAAAACTAAAATGATCTGAAATAGAAATAAATCATACTTTCTCAATTGTATGTAATAAATGAAGATTATCATCTTTATTATATGTTAAAAATAATGAGTATTTTAATTAAAAATCGAAAATGTCTCAATACTTTTCAAGACATTTATTAGAGCCTATTTAGCCATTTTCAAACATTTAAACCTATTTTATTAACCTATTTTTATTCTTCCCACAGTGGAATCTCTAGCACTGTCACTCATGGCTGGCATGGAGCAAATATCTTCAGTGTAGTAAATGCCTCAGATTCAATCTTCATACATATACATTTCTACCACATGCAGCTGCGAAACGGGAGTCTATTTTGGTTTGTTTTTAAAACTGTTGTCTACTGTCTAGACAAGTGGGTTTTATGTGTTTTCTCTGGAGATTATTGGTTAGTATATCGGGTTATGCATATAAAACTGTATCAATAATGCAGAATGTGTATAGGCTGTTTACACTTATATTTCCTACTATAAGCTATAGATTTATGGTATTGATACCTTTAAATGTAAAATATTTGTTTTTGAAAATGTAATTATTAATATTAAAAATAAATTAAAGCACTTTATTCCCCTTTTGCTTAGTCACAGAAGTTCTGTGTTTTTTTGTATGCCTGGGAAGTTCCAAAATGGAAAATAGCTTCCACCAATGTCAATAACTGTAAAAGCCAGCTGTTGATACATCCTATTGTATGGCTTTTGTGAGCTAACCACAATTAATTAAAACTATATTTACTGTTCAGTTTTCCTACATTTTCTTTATATACTTCTTGGCATGTCTCTAGCATTTATGACTCAGCACTATATTTACTACTTTTTTTTTTTCGGTACGCGTGCCTCTCACTGTTGTGGCCTCTCCCATTGCGGAGCACAGGCTCCAGACACGCAGGCTCAGCGGCCATGGCTCATGGGCCCAGCCGCTCCGTGGCACACGGGATCCTCCTGGACCGGGGCACGAACCCATGTCCCCCTGCATCGGCAGGCGGACTCTCAACCTCTGCGCCACCAGGGAAGCCCTTACTACTTATTTTTTAAAAACAACTACTGAAGTCCACATAGCCTCAGAGCTGAGCACCAGGGGCCCCTGCCCAATCTCAGTCGTTTTTACAGCATCAGCATTGCCTGCATGCAGATGGCAAAGTTTGCTAATAAGCCCTCCTGGGAATGAGCCCAGGTCTCAGGCTTTACTCTGAAGTCTTGGAAGAAATTCACTGAGGAGGCCTTCAAATGCCAGGGATGAATAGTTACTTCCAGGTCTCAAGAAAACATTGCAGTATAACCTAACAGCTATAAGATATGAGAAGCATTTCTTGATCTGGTGCTTTAAGTCAAAACCCTGTAGAAACTGATAGAAGCATATGCTCGCATAAAGCAGTCCTGATGGAGTCAAGGTTCAAACAATGATGGCCTGGCTCTTTTGGTAAAGTTCTTTATGCATAGCAAAAATCATCACATCAAACATACCAAAACATAATTCTTTCATAAACTGAATTATGTTTATTATCAGTGTTTCTAAACCTGGGATAGAAGATACATTTATTTATAGGATATTTAGGAAAGTAAATATTTTCATTTTAAAAAATGAGTATTTGGAATTTGTTGTTACCTTAGACTGAGTTTATACTGTATTTGTTCTTCTCTCATGACTTTTAAGAGTTTCCAAGGGAAGATTAGCAAAGTTTAAATTGGGGGAAGAGTAGACTTCACAGAGTGTCACCAGTTGGTTTCTTTGGGAAGGAGCCTCCAAGATGCAGAGTGCCCCGTGGGAGGGAGGGAAAGGGCGAGGAACTGGCTGGAGAGAAAAGCCAGCCCTGCAGGGCTGAGACAGTAGGCTTCTATCCCCCACCTTCCTCAGTCCTTGGTTGTGGGTCCCTAGGGCACGCATGACCTCTCCAGCTGAGGCCACCCCAGGAGCAGCGACACTGCAGCCGTCTGCTGGCAGCGCACCAGCACGTCAGCTACACTCCTCAGGGGATTCTTGAGTCATCGAAAGAAAGGACTTTTACACTATAAGTAAGAACTGCTCCTTAACTAGTTTGTGTAGGAAAGTTAATGCTGTGGTGTACATTAAATTGCCTTCTCCTCTGTGTGGAATAGATGGGTTCTCTTTTACTTAATTTTTCTTCTGGTCTGTTTGGACCTTTAATCTTACGGTTTTCCAGTTGGGCATGTTAGGGGCTTGGAAGTCATCACTCCCATCCTTGGAACAAGAAAAAAGCTGAACAAAATGAAAATCAATAGTCCTTCTTAGACCCGTCAGACTTGAGGTCAGAGGGCAAACTGCTGCCCCCAAAATTGGAGACACAAGCAGACATAGAGAATCACATTACACCAGAGCAACAGCAGAAACCTCTTCAGGAGCCAGAACCAAGCTAAGGAAACTTAAATCATAATTGACAAGTCGCTAGAGGCTCAATGTGGACAAGACTCTGAGTTAAAAACTCCAGGGGGCCCAGACTTGAGGGATGGGGCATACTTTTGTGAGTTTTAGGAGGACTACCAGGTTTTCACAGTGAACATCAGAGAGAAATCCTCTTGTGTTTCTGGCATGAGGAAGAGAATAGTGTCCATTTTGTAATATGCCGAGAGAATTCTGTTTTTAGCCAGGCTGAGTAGAGGGTAACTTTGACCAGAGCCTAATGAACGTGGAGGAAGGGAAACACCGAATTCCAGCCCCTTCTAGTCTTTCTGTGTCACCTAAGAGACAGAGAGAGTGTGTGTGTCTGTGTGTGTGTGTGTGTAGCGGGTGGAGGGAGGAGATAACTGAGAAGCACTTGTAAGGGTCATAGCACAGGGGCACAGGCTCACAAGACTGAGAGCTAATCGTAGCTCATCATAGTATACAAAATGCTTTTCCTCCTCCACACCTTGCTGACCCACCAGTAGGGCTTCTGTGTAACAGGGGAATACAATGAATTACAACTGTAAGCTAAAACCTTATTTAATAAGAAGTCTCCAGGGAAACCTGACTACAATAGGATACAGAAACCAGGACACCAGAGGAAATTGTAGCTTCTGACACCTACCGCCACAGCAAATGGTAAAACAGTCTAACTGCTACCCAGATAAAATGTCACACTAAAGGCCTGTTTGCCTCATTTCCTTTTACCCAGCACGTCATGTCCAGCTTCTATCAAAAAGCAAAAGAACAGTTTGAAGAGACAGCAAGCATTAGAACTGGATTCAGAGTTGGCAGAAGTGTTGGAATTATTAGACTGGGGACTTAAAACAACTAAAACAACTATGATTAATATGCTAAGGGCTCTAATGGAAAACGTGGATGCCATACAAGAACAGGCAATGTAAGTAGAGAGATGGAAACTCAGTAAGGACATGGTTGAACTGAACTGGATCAAATAGTCATTTTTAAATTACTTCAACAGAATACAATTCAAACTTACAGAACATTCAGCATGATAGGCCACATTTTTGGCCATAAACTACACCTTAACAAATTTTTAAAAATAGAAATCATACAGAGTATGCTCTCAGACCGCAATGTGAGTGGAATGAACAAGCAGGAGCTGTAGGAGGTGGCTTTGTAGGGTTGGCCAAAAAGTTTGTTTGGGTTTTTCTATAAGATGTTATGGAAAAACCTAAACAAGTCTTTTGACCAACCCCAATAGTAACTAGAGGTGGAGGTGGTGGATGTGATTGGCTTGGATGATTCTGTGGTTGGCAAGGAAGTGAAACCTGTTAGATTGAGGACCAGGTAGGGTGCAGCTGGTTCAGTAGATAGGAGAGCTAGCTGGGTGGGGGGTGTTTCTAGAGAGCAAGGGAACTCATGATTAGGCCTTTCTAAGGCCCTGTGAGGCTCAAAGATGTAAAGGCAGCACATGAAGTTTTAGGCCTTATAACAGGTATGAGGTTAGGGGTCTGGTTGCAGCATGATTTGTTGAAAAGACTTATTTTCCATTGAATTGTCTTGGCATCCTTGTCAAAAATCATTTAAGTATAGATGTATGGGTTCTCAGTCTTATTTCATTCATCTATGTGTCCATCCTTATGACACTACCACAGTGTCTTCATTATTGTAGCTGTGTAGTAAGTTTTCAAGTCAGGAAGTATGATTCCTCCAGTTTTGTTCTTTTTCAAGATTGTTTTGGCTATTCTGGATCATTTGCATTTCAATATGGATTTTAGGATCAGCTTGTCCATTTCTGCAAAAAAAAAGGCAGTTGGAATTTTGCTAGGGATTCCATTCAATCTGTAGATCAATTGGGAGAGTACTGCCATTTTCACAATATTTAATTTCTAATCCATGAACATGGGATGTCTCTATTTAGGTCTTCTTTAATTTTTTTTTAACAATGTTTTTATTTATTTTTTAGTGTGCTAGTCTTATTATCAAATGTATGACTTTTATTATTATTATTACTATTTTTTTTTTAAGGGCTTCAAATGCTTGGCTTTTATTTATTTATTTATTTATTTTTGGCTGTGTTGGGTCTTCATTTCTGTGCGAGGGCTTTCTCTAGTTGTGGCAAGCGGGGGCCACCCTTCATCGCGGTGCGCGGGCCTCTCACTATCGCGGCCTCTCTTGTCGCGGAGCACAGGCTCCAGACGCGCAGGCTCAGTAGTTGTGGCTCAATGGCCCAGCTGCGCCGTGGCATGTGGGATCCTCCCAGCCTAGGGCTCGAACCCGTGTCCTCTGCATTAGCAGGCAGATTCTCAACCACTGCGCCACCAGGGAAGCCCGACTTTTATTATTTTTGATGCTATTGGAAGTGGATTTGTTTTCTTCATTTTATTTTTTAGTTGGTCATTGCAAGTGTACAGAAATAAGTACAGGTTTTATATGGTCATCTTGCATCCTACAACTTCTCCGAACTTGCTTATTAGCACTAATGCGTGTGTACGTCTGTTCCTTAGGATTTTCTGTATACAAGATCATGCCAACTGCAAATAGAGATGGTTTTACTCCCTTCCAATATGAATGACTTATTTCATTTTCACATGCACTTTCCCTGGCCAGAACCTCCACTAAAATGGTGGCTAGAACTAGGAGAGGAGAAAATGTCCTTAAAATAAGGAAGATTGATGTTACTGTTAGTAGAATGTAATTATAGGAAAAAATCCTTATTTGCATAACAAATGATTTGCTGAAATCAAGACAAAAAATAAATTTAATGAAATATTTGAAGTTGTAAAATATTTATGCTTTTATTTTATTACCCCAGCATTGCTTGCCCAATCAACAGAACTCAATATGTGCTATAAATAGTCCTTCATATTTTAATGACTTTCAGTTTTGTTCTTATGAAGATATAATTGTCAAGAAGATAAAACATACTTTATTTATTAGTTTGTTAACTTGATTAACTTAAATATAGACACCCAAGTATATGAGCCTCTTGCCCCAGCCTTAATTTCACCTGGATTGGCAAATATCTTTAGGATAAGCTGTCTCCAGTTCACCCCTTTGCCTCTGTCAAGGTTCGTGCTTTCTTTTAGCTGTTGGAATGTTCCTTACTATTTTGTCAGGTGTGCTTAAGAAGTTAAGATTTCTAAAGCATATTTTAATCAGTATATTTAGTTGTTTTCAATGAAAAGTTTGTTCTGAAAAACCTGGCTTACCAATAACCAAAATAAGTCTCCCATTTAAAGTAGATGAATTCCTCTAGAAACAGGCCTCTCAGATGTGGTACCAGTAAATAAGCCACAGTCTGGCACCTATCCACTGTGACTGAGTTTATGCACAAGATACTTTTCACTCCATAAAATTTTAAGAACCAGAAGAGAACTTTGAAAGTATACCATACAACTTTTCATTAAAACAAAATAAAATTTAAGAAAAGTCCTCTCCACTCCAAGATTTTATAAAATTTCACATTATTTCCGTTAGGAACTTTTAAGTTTTCATTTTTATATTTAACTGTTTGTTCCATCTAGAATTTATCTTGATGTAAAATATAATGTGTAAGATTAACTTGGGAGTGATTTCCCATGTGAACAGATCCAGGAAAGCCTCCTTGAGAGGTGACATTTGAACATCCTGTCTTATCAGTCATGTAAAAAAGGTGGGGATGGGAAGAATGAGCCTGGTGTGTCCAGGACAAAGCAAGACCTGTGTGGCTGGTGCACAGAGAGCAAGGGGCGTGTCAGGAGACAGGCTCGGAGAGGTAGTTGGGTGGAGAGGGGAGTCCAGGAGGAGCCCCTGTGGACAGGAAGCTGGTGCCACTGCCAGGGCTAAAACTGTGCTACTCTACTCGGAGGTGGCCTTCCAATTGGAGTTTTTGTACCCTGGGCTACATGAAGACTCTCCAGGTATTTTATGGGCATGAAAAATTTAAGGGAATCTCTGTATCTACCAATCCTAGAATTAGGATTCAGAAGTGACATGGTTGGCCTGGGCTAACACCTATGAAATTTAAAAATGAAGTCAGACATTTTCTGATAGGAAGTAATCTGACTTAGCTCATTACTTCAGTCAGAGAATGGTTTTGCCAATGAGGACTGGTTTTGCAATGACGTTAAACTGGGGGATATTTGGCATAAATTGCATAGGTAATGTGTAGCTTTAAAAATTTAATGAAGACATATTGAAAGCGTATTGAAGCGTAATGAAGACGTATTGAGATAAACCAATAGAGCAGAAACTATAGCCTTTGCAAAGTTTTAAAATATAAAAAACAGATGTCAACTTTAAAATGTGTGAGAGGATACAGATTTCTAAAATTTTTATTTAAGAGAAAATGAAGACCATTGAGTTAGAACATAGGCTCAACTTCTGTAACAAAGAGACCAGAACACATTTCCATGAGGAAAGAGAAGCTCATTTCTCTCCCGTGATAGTGCAGAGGTCCAAGTGGGGTTCAAGGTGGCCGAGTGGTTCTACACCATGAGGTTGAGGACAGAGGTCCCTTCTGGCTTTTTATTGCCCATGATGTTGCCCTTGTTTGAATAGCCAGGGCCAGCTGGCAGCCCTCTGTCTACGTTTCAGCCCACAGAGGAAGAGAGGAAGCAGTGGGCAAGCATCTGTCCTACACGTCACACCGAGTTGCAAGGAGACAGAATTGAGTTAAGGTACCTAGAGTTCCGGCCTTTTCAAATACTGAGATAATTTACCTACGTTTATTCACTTTTATCAGAGATTGATCTGAGACCTGATCCAAATTCTCTATCTCAGAAAATGCCCTACATACCTCCACTTTGGGTTAAGACACTAAAGACCTTCATTTCTGTGGTTAACAAGAAAAAAACAAGGCAAAATAAAATTGTACATTTGTATGGGCTTAGTACAGACTGTCTGTACTGAAACCTTGAACTGAATTCCAAAGAGAAACAAGCCCTTCCTAAGAGAGCAAAGAGCTATGCAACTTCCATACCCTGAGAGGGATGAATGGTGCAGGTGTGAGTTTGCAGTAGGACTTCATGTGCCGTAGATGGAGAGAATATACAGTTGAGAAGAAACCAGTTGAGTCTTTGACAAGCAGTGTGGTCTGGTAGGATGGACTGGAATGTGAAAGCTACGAATGAAAGATCAGTCACTTATCCCAACAATTTTTTCCCCCAGTCTTGCCCAAGTTTTGCTGAGAAGGCGGCAGTAGCTAAACAGCTGGGAGTGTAGTAGTCCTGTGCCTTCTCAGTGACTGTGTTCTGGAGCCCTGTCGAAGCCAAAGCCAAATGTGAACCAAAGGTATCTGAAACTGCAGCCCAACCCCTCCTAGTTCCAATGTTCACAAGATTAAAGAGGTGGTGGTATTAGAGGCTAGAGATTGGGAACCACAGGTTCAATATGATTAGCGCAGCTCAGCTGCAATTCAGTTCAAACCTAGGAGGAATCTAGAATCCTTTCCTGTCACCAAATATAGGACTCAGGTTCTGACACTCCCATTCTGATGTGTGTGTTTTTCCCCACACTACAATTCTGACACCAACTGGCTGTCTTATAATTCAACTCAGTTCTGACACTGTCCACCTGCAGATAGTGTCAGATCCCACAGGTTAAGGGCTCAGTCCTACAGTACTGCTGTGTACCCCACTTCAGATGCCAGTCACAAGTCCGGGTTGTCACCTGCTCTTCTGACTGATCGGCTGTAAATCGGAGGTGCCCACGATCCCCTCCTTGGGTTTGATTTGCTAGGATGGCTCACAGAACTCAGAGAAGCATTTTACTTACTAGATGACCAGTTTATTATGAAAGAATATAATTTAGCAGCAGCCAGATGGAAGAGAAGCATAGGGCAATGCATGGGGAAAAGGTGCGGAGCTTCCATGCTCTCTGAGCGCAGCACTCTCCCAGCACCTCCATGTGTGCACTAACCTGGAAGCTCTCTGAAGCCCATCCTTTTTAGGTTTTTATGGAGGCTTCATCACATAGACGTGATTGATTAAATTATTGGCCATTGGTGGTGAACTCAGATCTCCAGCCCCTCTCCCCTCTAATCACATGGTTGGTTCCTCTGGTGACAAACTGCCCTCCTTAGGTTACCTAGCCTAGGGGCTTTCCACAATTCTCCTCATTTACAAAAGGAATCTGGAAAAATGTCTTTAAAGTGTTGAGAAAGACTGCAGGTTCTAATGATGGCAGAGTAGTGCATATCGGACTCATATTTTTACCAGTAGTGATAAAGTCTAGACAAAATGTTTACAGTGGTACTAAAGAATTAACAAAAGACACCTTTATTGCTCTCATCACAGGAAATCCTAAGGATTTTAGGAGCTCTTTGTCAGGAACAGGGATAAAGACCAAATATATATTTCTTATTATAAAACACAGTATCACAAGGACAGAATTGCATTCTCTAGGAAATTAAATAAAGCAATGTTATACTACAGTGTCCAATGTTCTTTTTATAGACAATATCTAGATTACCATTTTAAAACTTAGAAGACGTGTAACTAAGTATCACCCTATATAACAAAATGGGACCCATAATCAAGGAAAAACATAGTCAATAGAAGCACACCCACAGTTAATTCAGTTATTAAAATTACCAGGCAAGTACTTTGAAATAATTTTATGAATGTATTGAAGCATTTGCAGGAACAGATAACATACGTGGTGAAGAAGACAGGTATTTCAAGTAGAGAAATGGAAAGTCTAAAAAAAACCCTAAAATATACCTCCCGAAATTTTAAAATTTATTAGATGGATTTATCAGCAAATCTGCTGAGACTGAAAACAAAAAGGTTAATAAACTTGAAGACATTACTAAAAATTACAGGAAGAAAGAGAAAAATTGGGAATGAAAAAGTATCATTAATTTTGTGTGATAATATAATCTAACATACATGTAATTGATGACCCAGAAGGAAAAGACAGAATGTGCCAGAGAAATATTTTAAGAAATAATGGCTGAGGGACTTCCCTGGTGGTCCAATGGTTAAGACTCCGTGCTCCCAATGCAGGGGGCCTGGGTTCCATCCCTGGTCAGGGAACTAGATCCCACATTCTGCAAATAAAAGATCCCGCGTGCCACAACTAAGACCCTGCACAGCCAAATAAATAAATAAATATTAAAAACAGAAAAGGAATAATGGCCGAGTCCTGGTTGGTTTGGTACCCGGGGACATGGATCTAGGGTGCAGTTGCAGGGTCGCCTGCCTATTACCACACCCCACCCACCCCAGGAGTGTGACACAAGCAAGCCTGGGTGTGGGGTGCCTGTCTGTCTCTATCTGGGTGTCTGAGTTCCAAAAATGTGTGTCATTTGTTCCTCCTCACCCTTTCCTAGGACTGTTGTTTTTTCAAAGCTTGATTGTGAGAGAAAAGCTTGTATGAAATCCCCCCTTTGCCTCCGCACCTCCCCCCAAATAAAAGGGGGAATAAACATTGGTCCCCTGAAGAAGCCCTGCCTGGGGGAGGGTGGAGCCAGCCTGCTGAGAGGGCAGTGCCGCTGGGTCTGGGGCTGGACTAGGGCTCACGCTGGAGCACCTACTTTCTTTGCACACAAAGAGCACCCCATTTCCAACAGCAGAGGGGAGTCCCTGCCAGGTGCCCACGCTGCCACAGCTCCAAGCCAAGGAGGCTCACGATTGCCTTGTGTTTGTTGGGCCCAGACTGCTGCCCTGGAACCCGTACATGCCAAGCTGTTCTCCTCACTTGATAGCCCTCAAAGCGCCACATCTTCACACTGGGTTCCCCTTCCCCTTTCCCGTTATTCAGCAGTAGCTTCGTGGTCACCGTCAGTGGGTCTGGCCCTGCCACAAGGACCCTGCTCCTCCTCTTGCTTTTAGGCAATCTTACCCAGCAAGGTAATTGTCCCAAGCATGTTGGCTTCCCTCTCAAGAGCAAACCCTTTCTGTACACATCTTTGGAGAGGTGAGCCCCTTGCAGAGGCCAGAGCGAGCGCAAGCCATGGAGTAGGGCCGGAAGGAGTCTGTGGTCCTCCCAGGGCCTGGCGGCCCTTAGTACCATTCGTCCTGCCTCTTCTCGCTGGTTTGGGCTCTGAGCAGGTCCTAGAGCCCCTCTTCTGCCCTGCCTAGTGGGGCGGCAGAGGCTACCCTCTCAGCCTCGGTAGTCTCAGTTCCTCGGACTCTTTCCCAAATGGCAGGCTGCCTCTGGGCAGGACCACCAGGGTCTGGCACCCCCGAGGTGAGGCAGGCACCATCCTTAAGGACCTGAGCCCAGTGGGAGAGGCAGAGGGGCTCAGGTTTGAGAGGAGCCTGTCTGTGTGCACAGCGTGAGGTGTGTGTGGATGTGTGTGCACGCGTGCAGGCTTTTATTCTTTTCGCCATGGGGACAGTTGAAGTCAGGGCATTTTTCTACAAGAAACAGCCTTCTCTTCCCCCAGCAAGGAGTGGCTGTAACCTTAAGTCCATCAAAGACCCTTCCAGCCAAAAGAGAACCTCACCATGACAGCTGGTGTGGCCTGAGGGTGGCCAAGGTGGGAAGTGGGCATAAGAATAAACGCCTCCCCAAATTCAATGTGAGCCCCAGCAGGAGAGGGTGGCAGGGTTGCCAGGGCCCAGAAATGCAAACTGACTCCCTGCCTGGCCTTTTCTTTGCTTCCTTGGGTGAACCTGGAGCAGCAGTAGCTGCCTCGTCCACCTGGGTGGACGGTGGCTGGGTGTTTGTGGTGGGGCCTCATGGTGCCTGGGAGGAGATGAAGGTGAAGCGGGTTTCCTTACTGTATAAATGAATATTTGTATGGTTAAATTAGCGCGCACACACACACACACCCAAAAAAAAAAAACAAACAAAAGAAAGAATGGCCTAAAATTTTCCAGATTTGATGAAAAACATGAACCCGCAGATCCAAGAAGGTGAATGAATCTCAAGTTAGATAAAGACAAACAAAACCATACCTAGGTCCATCATAGTCAAACTGCTGAAAAGAAAAGAAAAGATAAAATCCTAAAAGGCAGCCTGAGGAAAAGAAATACATTACATACAGGGTAACAATGATAAGAGTGATACTGACATATCATATGAATCAAGGCAAGAGAAACTGGAACAACATCTTTAAAGTACTGAGTAAGATTGCTGGTTCCGGTGACGGCAGAGTAGAGAATTATTAGACGAAAATTTACGCCAATAATAAACTCTAGACAAAATGTTTTTTAAAAAGGCACTAGAGAATGAACAAAAGCAGAAAATTCAGGGTATTTTGAGAAGGAAACCACATTATTTGAAACCCACATTTACAAGGCTTTCTCTAAGAGCACCCCAGGATGCACAGCACTCCAGGATGAACAGACGGAGCTCAGCTGGAAGGCTGAAGTCTCACTGGCTTGGGCTCCAGGGCTGCGGGGAAGGCTCAAACCCTGAAGGGGAGCCCTGTAATCTGTATTAAACTCCTCTCACATACTTGATTGACTCCTAAGCATGCATGTGTATGACAAGACCTCAAAGAGTGAAGAAGTAAATCAACAGCTGACAGTCGAAAGCACTGAACAAGGACTTTGAAAGATACTTCCAGAAGAAAACGTGGTAATTTCAAGACCCATTTCGTTAGACTTAAAAAAGCTGGAGAGGGCTTCCCTGGTGGCGCAGTGGTGGAGAGTCCGCCTGCCGATGCAGGGGACGCGGGTTCGCGCCCTGGTCTGGGAAGATCCCACAGGCCGCAGAGCGGCTGGGCCCGTGAGCCTTGGCCGCTGAGCCTGCGCATCCAGAGCCTGTGCTCCGCAACGGGAGAGGCCACAACAGTGAGAGGCCTGCGTACAGCAAAAAAAAAAAAAAAAGACAAGAGATAACAAATGTTGGGGAGGACTCAGAGAAAAGGAAACCCTGGTGCACTGTTCATGGGAATGTAAACTGGTACAGCCAATATGGAAAACAGTATGGATGTTCCTCAAAAAATTAAAAATAGAACTACCATACTATTCAGCAAATCTGCCTTTGGGTATATATTCAGAGGAAACAAAATCGCTATGTCAAAGAGACATAGACAATAGCCAAGACATGGAAATAGCCTAAGTGTACCTCAACAGATGAATGGGTAAAGGAAATTTGGTATATATACATATATATAATACATATATAATATATATATATAATGGAATACTATTCAGCAACAAAAAAGAAAGAAGTCCTGCCCTTTGCAACAACATGGATAAAACTTGAGGTCATTATGCTAAGTGAAAGAGAAAGACAAAATATTTTATTATCTCACTTATATGTGAAATCTAAAAAAAACAAAAACAAAAAACAAACAAATAAAACATAGAAAAAAATCAGATTTGTGGTTACTAGAGGCAGAGGCTTGGATGTAGAGCAATTAGATGAAGGGGGTCAAAAGGTACAATCTTCCAGTTATAAGCTAAATCAGTACTGGGGAGGTAATGTACAGCATGACTATAGTTAACACTGCTGCTAACTATATTTGAGAGTAGATCCTAAAAGTTCTATCACAAGGACATTTTTTTCTTTGGTTTTTTTTTTTGCAACTATATGAAGAGATGGATATTAACTATACTTACTGTGGTAATCATTTTGCAGTGCATGTATTTTAAGCCATTATGAGGTACACCTTAAACTTATATAGAGCTGTATGTCAGTTATATCTCAATAAAACTGAAAAAAAATTGTCTTCCAATTCATGAACAGGAGATGTCTTTTCATATATTTGGTCCTTCTTTAATTTCTTTTAGCAAAGTTTTGTGGTTTTAAGTGTACAAGACTTTTGCCTTCTTCATTTAGTTTATTCTTAAGTATCTTGTTCTTTTCGATGCTATTGTAAATGGAATTGCTTTCTTAATTTCCTTTCCGGATTGTTCATTTTTAGTGTATGTAAATGCAACTGACTTTTTAATGTGTTAATTTTGTATCTTGCAACTTTGCTGAATTGTTTTATTACTTCTAACAGTTTTTTAAAATGGGATCTTTAGGTTTCCTACAGGTAAGATCATGTCATCTACAAACAGAGAATTTTACTTCTTCCTTTTTATTTTGGATTTTTTTTTTTTTTTTTTTTTTTTTTTTTTTGCCTAACTGCTCTGGGCAGGTCTTCCAGTACTATGGTGAAGAGAAGTGGTGAAAGTGGTTTACCCTGGAGAATGTTTCCTGTTCACTTGAGAAAAATGTGTATTCTGCTGTTGTTGATCGGGGTGTTCTGTATATTTCTTCAGGTCCAATTGATTTATAAAGCTACAGTAATTATGACATACAATAATCACAACACTGTGGTACTGGCATAAAGACCAGTGGAATAGAATAAAAAGCCCGTAAATAAACCCTCACATACATTTTTGACCAAATAAGGAAAGGAAATAGAGTACTTTAACAATGTCCCCTTAGCATATTAATCATAGTTTAAAAAAAATTCCTAATCTGATAATCCCAACATTCTTGCGATATCTGAGTCTGGTTCTGATGCTTGCTCAGTCTCTTCAAACTGGGTTTTTTTTTTTTGCCTTTTAGTTGTCGACTAAAAGTATATATATATGTTATATATATATATATATATATATATGTAGATGCACAGCCTAAAAGTTGCGAATTACGCTTTCTTCAGTGGACTAACTGAGGACTTCAAGTCCAGGAGGGAGCACCTCAAGTAACCCTGAGAAAAGTGCTCTGATGAGGCGAGGCGGGAACCAGAATATACAGGAGCTTTGCAACAAAGGGCGGTAGTCGGAACATCAAAAGATTATTGTTAATTAAAGAAAACGAGAGAGATCAAGTTCAGGAGTTTATCGCTTTTCTATGTATGGGAAGATGCAAGACTCTGGGATTACTGAAATCATTTCGTTGATACGCACCTTGGTTATCTGGGGCCAGTATCCTGCGTTTCCACATCCTGAGTTCCCTCAGGGCTCACCCAAGGGAGTGGCTGCAGTCTGATGGCTGCTACACGGCAGGTGTTCTCTGTTTCCTTCCTGAGTCCCCTCAGGGCTCACCGGCTCATGGAGAGTTGCAATCGCTGAGGACGGTGACATCCTTTGTTTACTGATGTGGCAGGCAATATTTATTTCTCATAGTATACCTTGTAATTTTTGTTGAAAGACAAAAATGTGGTACTGGATCAAACAATCTGTGGTAAATAAGCATTTACAGATGTGGTGGTAAGGTGTTGAGGGATGGGTAGCATTCCATAGACCATGAAATATTAGTTCTCAGTCTTTTAGGGAGACTGTACCCCTGAGCTGTGAACTTCACAGCTTTCCCCCTCCTTTATGTGGGACAGGATGACTAGAGGGGCTGACATTATTTCCCTTCATTCAGGTTGGTTACGCTTTGTTGAGGTAGTTCTCTTGAGGGCAGGCTTTGTTAAGAACAGACTGCTCTGGCATATTTCAAAATGGTTCCTTTTCCCCTCCCTCTGTTGTAATCACAAGGCAATTTTTTTCTCTAATCCTTACTATAAGTAACTGGTAAGGCTCCTGGAGATTAAACACACAAAATCACAAGCACACCTGTAACAGGGACGAGTCAAATCTGACCACACGTTGACCACACGTCGGATCTGTTTCTTGTACTTTAACCTTTGCTTCCTGTTGCTTTTGTTCACTCAGAGGATATTGTCCACACACAATGGCCTGCCTCAGGGAACCCTGCCCCTCTGCCGGAATGTTAAACCAGAGTGCCTTTGTTTAGGGAAGCACCCTGACCCTGTCCACCTGTGGATGGCTGCAAGAAAGAAGAAACTAAAAATAGAACTACCATATGACCCAGCAATCCCACTACTAGGCATATACCCTGAGAAAACCATAATTCAAAAAGAGACATGTACCAAAATGTTCATTGCAGCTTTATTCACAATAGCCCAGAGATGGAAACAACCTAAGTGTCCATCATCGGATGAATGGATAAAGAAGATGTGGCACATATATACAATGGAACATTACTCAGCCATAAAAAGAAAAGAAACTGAGCTATTTGTAATGAGGTGGATAGACCTAGAGTCTGTCATACAGAGTGAAGTAAGTCAGAAAGAGAAAGACAAATACCGTATGCTAACACATATATATGGAATTTAAAAAAATGTCATGAAGAACCTAGGGGTAAAACAGGAATAAAGACACAGACCTACTTGAGAATGGACTTGAGGATATGGGAAGGGGGAAGGGTAAGCTGTGACAAAGTGAAAGAGCGGCATGGACATATATACACTACCAAACGTAGGGTAGATAGCTAGTGGGAAGCAGCCGCAGAGCACGGGGAGATCAGCTCGGTGCTTTGTGACCGCCTGGAGGGGTGGGATGGAGAGGGTGGGAGGGAGGGAGACGCAAGAGGGAAGGGATGTGGGAACAGATGTATATGTATGACTGATTCACTTTGTTATAAAGCAGAAACTAATAAAAAATAATAATGAAAAAAAAAAAGAAAGAAACTAACACATCCCCTCCCCGAGGCTGGCCATTCCACGGGACATTTGCAAATCTTACGGATTTTTCCCTTTACTTCCTCATCTCCTCCCCCTCTCTGTTCTTTAAAAAAAAAACTGGCATCCAAACCCTGATAAAACCTCTTCTCGGTCTGCTGGCTTTCAAAATAAAGTCGTATTCCTTACCTCAGCACCTCGTCTCCTGATTTATTGGCACGTATTGGCCTGTTGGGCAGTGAGCAGAGAGAGCTTGGACTCGGTAACACACCCATCAAAGAATGGTCCCTTCTGGAGTTTTAAACTCTCAGACTTTTCCACACTGAGCCTCCATCAATTCATCAGTGTCAGTTTAGGATTCTTACCCTGACACTAGCTCCCACAGAAGCTTCTATTCATGGGTTTCTGCTTTGGTGAGTTCTGATTGTCTGGATCTACTTGTCTGTCTCTCTGATTTACGGGTCAGCAATTTGGCCTGTGACCTCACTTCTCTAATGGATCTAAGAAGAGTTGTTGATTTGGGGCCCATTTAGTTTTTTACTTGTTAGGACACAGGGACAGCTTTCAAGCCCCTGATATGCTAGACCAGAAACTGGATCTCTATAATTTCTCTCTCTTGTAGATATTTTCATTTTGTTCATATATTGATTTCCTGATTTCCTTTAGTTCTCTGTATGTGTTCCTATTTAGGTTATCAAGCTGAATCACTAAGACAATTGTTTCAAAGTGTTTGTCAGGTAAATTTGAAGCCTTTCTTTAGGGTCATTTTCTGGAGATTTATTTTGTTTCTTTGAATGGGTCATGCATCTGTTGAAAACTGGGCATTTGACAATCAGATACCTCTCCCAGTCTTTGCGGCCTTACTCCGTGCAGGTGTCAGTCCCCTAATCAGTGCAGCATGAGGGCTCAGGGTCTTCTCGGGTGGTACATCTTCCTTGGGCCTGTGTGTGTGCTTTTCCCCCTAATTCCTCTATATACACAGCTGCTTTTCAAAGTATCTTATGTCCCTAAGAGTCTCACCCTTCTTCTTCTCAGGGCCTTGGCTGTTCTACTGTATTCCTCCACCCACAGTCTCTTGCCCCCAGGTGCCCACAGGTCAGAAATCCCCCTGAGGCTCTCCACGGTGCCCTGCACCACACTGCAATCATCAACCTCCAATCTGATACCCAAACGAATCCACCATTGCTGTCAGCACTCTGAGTCAGGGGAGAAAAAACAGAACCTCCAATAGCCCCCAGACAAGTCAGAACAGCGTAGACAACTTCCTTCCGCCCTAAGGGAGAGATCAGGAATTGACTTCCTCTCTCTGAGGTATGCCTGGGTGGGGGCGGGCAAGGGTGATCAAAAATGCCACAAAATTTTTGTTGGGAATGTTTTGAGTGCGGCTGTTTCTTGGTTGTGCATTCGGTTGGCTGCTGCAGATCCTTAACTGGTTTCTAGAGTTCTCACAAAACTACTTAGGTCGCTACGATGTTTACTTGGTGTTTCTGTGGGGAAATGAAGGCCTGGAGCTTCCTACTCTTCTTTCGTCCTCACATCCACCAATGTTATCTTTTGTACCTGGTAAAATTACATGATAATTTTGAGATTCATCTATATTGTGATATTACTTGGATCAGTCATTCCTTCCTTTTTATTACTAATGTTCCATTGTATGAATATACCACAATTTGTTTATCTACTTTCCTAATTAGATACTTTGAGTTGTTTTTAGTTTTTTGCTATTATGAATGAAGTTCATTAGAATATTCATGTACATGTCTTTTTGTAGAGGTAATTTTCATTTCTCTTAGGTAAATACATAGAAGTAGGATTACTGTACCATAGCATATATGTATATCTAACTTGATTAGAGACTTCCAAAGTAGTTTCTTCTTTGAAGTGTCCTATTTTTATTGGGTTGGCGTTTTATTGTTGATCTGTAGGGGTTCTTTGTATATTGTGGATACAAGTCTTTTGTCAGTTATCTGTGTACCAAGACTGTCTTCCAGTCTGGCATTTCACTCTCTTAACATTATCTTTAGATGAGAAGTTTAAAATTTTTGACCAAATCATTTATCATTTTCTTTCTAAAGGTACTGACCAAAGAGGTTAGTACATTTTCTGTTCTAAGACATCTTTTCCTACCTCTATCCTAAGGTTGTGAAATTATTCTCTATGTTTCCTTCTAGAAACTTTAGCTTTCACATTTAGGTCTATGATCCATATCAAATTAATTTTTGTGTATGATGTGGGCAAGGGGGTCAGTTTTTTCCACATAGTTCTGCAATTACTTAGCACCATTAAAAAAAGACTTCCCTTTCTCCATTGAATTACTTTGGCATCTTTATTAAAAATCAACTGACTGTAGAGGTGTGGGCTTATCTTAGTCTGTTTGGGCTGCTATAACAGAATACCATAGACTGGGTGGCTTATAAACTATAGAAATTTATTTCTCACAGAGTCTGGAGGCTGGGAAGTCCAAGAGCAAGGTGCTGGCAGATTTGGTGTCTGGCGAGAGCCCACTTCCTGCTTCATGGACCTGTAACCTCACATAGTGGAAGAGATGAAGGCTCTCTCTGGAGTCTCTTTTCTATGTGCTCTAGTCCCATTTGTGAGGGCTCTATTCTCATTATCTAATCACCTTCCAAAGGCCCCACTTCTAAATACCAACCCATTGGGGGGTAGGTTTCAACATATGAATTCTGGGGAGACACAAACATTCAGTCTATAGCAGGGATCATTTCTTACTATTCTGTTCCATTGATTTATTTGTGCATCCTTAGCCAAGACTATGCTATTTTAATTACTGTGGCTTTGTAAAATTGGTATTACTTCTTCCTTAAATGTTTTATAGAATTCACCAGTGCAGCTGTATAACCTTGGAGATTTTCTTTATAGGACGGTTTTAACTTACAGATTCAACTGTTTTCTTCTACCAACATAGGACTATACAGATTTTCGATTTTTTTCTTGTGTCAGTTTTGGAAAGTCATATTTTTCAGGAAATCTATTTCTTCTGAATAATTAAATTTATTGCCATGAAGTTTTTCATACAATACTTTTTATACCTTTTTATTTTGGTAAGAAACTATTGGTATCACCCTTTTTATTTCTGTTGTTGGTAATTTATGTTTTTCTAAAAACAATTTTGCTAGGGTGTAACAATTCTATTACTTTTTTAAAAAAGCCGGTGTTTGGGGGGAGGGAGGGATTCTCTTTCTATTTTTCTTTTTTTTTGAAGTATAGTTGATTTACAATATTATGTTAGTTTCAGGTGTACAGCAAAGAGATTGAGTTATCTATCTCTCTCTATATATATATTCTTTTTCAGATTTTTTTCCATTACAGGTTATTGTAAGATATTGAATATAGTTCCCTGTGCTACACAGTAAGTCCTTGTTGTTTATCTATTTTATATGTAGTAGTGTGTATCTGTTAATTCCAAACTCCTAATTTATTCCTGGGGGAAGGGGTGGATTTTCTTATTTGTTCATCTGTTTTCTAGTTCATTAACCTCTGTTTTTTAAAAATATTTATTTATTTAGGTTGCACTGGGTCTTAGTTATGGCATGTGGGATCTTCGTTGTGGCACGTGAACTCTTAGCTGCAGAAGTCGGGCTTCTTAGTTGTGGCATGTGAACTCTTAGTTGCAGCATGCTTGTGGGATCTAGTTCCTTGACCAGGGATCAAACCCGGGCCCCCTGCATTGGGAACACAGAGTCTTACCCACTGGACCACCAGGGAAGTCCCTGACCTCTGTTCTTATCTTTATTATTTCTTCACTTGTACCTTCTTTGGATTTAATTTGCTTCTGTTTTTCTAACTTTTTTGAGGTAGAAGTTTAGATAATTGATTTTAAACTTTTCTTATTTTCTGCTACATGTATTTGGTGTACTAACTTTCTCTCTGAGCATTCATTTAGCTGCATCTCACAAATTTTGATGTTATTTTTCATTATTTCATTAGTTCAACATATTTTTCCAGTTTCCGTTGTGATTTCTTCTTTGATCAAAGGAATATTTAGATGTGTATTATTTAGTTCTCTAATATTTGGGCATTTAAAAAGTTATCTTTTGTTACTTCAGTTCAATTTCGTGGTGATCAGAGAAAGTTCTGTATGATTTCAACCCTTTGAAATCTATTGAGACTTGTTTTACTTCCTAACATATGTTATATTTTGTGCATGATATTTGAAAATTTTAATTCTTCTCAGTAATACCTTGAGGATTCAGTATAAAGATTTTAAACATCTTTCATCAAATACAACGTAGTCTATATTTTGTTTTGTGAGGGTTAAGGGCAAATAGGTCAATTGCTTTAACTTTTTTCTGCATCTTTACTTATTTTGGTGTCTGCCTGTTCTATCGATTACTAAGAGAGGGGTGTTAAATCTCTAATTATGACTGTATTTGCCTATTTCTTCTGATTCTATCAATTTTTGCAAAGTATTTCAAAGCTTGTTTGGTTGCATACACACTAAAAATTGTCATTTTTTTCTGAATTAATTGACCCATTTATGTTTACCAAACGTCCCTTTTAATTTCTGGTCACACTCCTTGTCTTGAGGTCTACTTTGAACATTTATTTATTTATTTATTTATTTGGCTGCGCCGTGTCTCAGTTGCGGCTTGCGGGATTTTCCTTGCGGCATGCGGGATCGTTAGTTGTGGCATGCGAACTCCTAGTTGTGGCATGTGGGATCTAGTTCCCTGACCAGGGATCAAACCTGCCCCCCTGCACTGGGAGTGCAGAGTCTTAGCCGCTGGACCACCAGGGAAGTCCCTTAAGATCTACTTTGATATTAATACAGTCACCCCAACTTTCTCGGGATTGGCATAGGCATGGTAGATGGTTTTTCATCTTTTAAAATTTCAACCACTTTGTGTCCTTATATTTAAAGTATGTCTCTTTTAAACAGCCTTATATTTAGGTTTTGTTTTTATCCAACGTGACAATTTCTTTGGAGTGTTTAGTTAATTTACATTTAATGTAATTACTAATATGGTTGGATTTAAGCCTAACAGCTTGCTTTTCATTACTGTTTGTCCCATGTGCTTTTTGCTCCTCCTTTGCTGCTTTCTTCAGATTTATATCTTAGCATTCCATTTTATTTCTGGAATTTTTTTTTTTTTTTTTTGGTTGTGTTGGGTCTTGCTTGCTGCCCATGGGCTTTCTCTAGTTGCCCCGAGTTGGGGCTACTCTTCGTTGCAGTGTGCAAGCTTTTCACTGCGGTGGCTTCTCTTGTTCTCTTGCGGTGGGCTCTAGGCGCTTGGGCTTCAGTAGCTGTGGCTCGAGGGCTCTAGAGCGCAGGCTGAGTAGTTGTGGCGCATGGGCTTAGTTGCTCCACAGCATGTGGGATCTTCCCGACCCAGGGCTCGAACCTGTGTCCCCTTCATTGGCAGACGGATTCTTAACCACTGTGCCACCAGGGAAGCCCGGATTTTTTTTAATTGCTTATTTTTTATTAATTGCTCTAGGGATTATGATATTTAAAAATTATCACAATACACCTTGAATTTGTATTTCAGCACTTCACCTACAGTATAAAAAAACAGGAAAACAAACAAACAAAAACAAACAAAAAAACCCAATCCTTTGGAATCTAACTTTGAGACTCAGCCCTGGGCAGAGAGATGCAGTATTTCTGCTGATTGAAAATGTGTGGGCTGGCTGGGAACCAGAAAGCCACTCAAAACCCATGTTTTGCAGGAGTGTGAGGGACCTCCAGGAGCTTCTAGAAAAAGTGGTCTCTGAATATTTAGACAACTGACAGATTCTGGTTTAGTCAGGATCCATTTGCTGCAACTTTTTGCATCATCTGGGGGACAGCCAGGAGGTAATCAAACTTCTTGTGGTTTTCAGTACCCGCTGCCCATCTTTATTGCTCTCCCTTACAACTCGGCGGGGGTGGGGGTGTGGGGAGAGTGTAGTTTAGGGAAATTTTTCTCCTAAGCATGTTTGTGACAAGCTCACTCCACTCAGCGATTCCATAAGACGTGTTGTTGATTTGGCCTCTCAAGAGTGTGTTTTGGGGCTAGTTCGTCAGGACTTCTTGTCAGCCATTCCCACAAGCCTGCGCACGCCTTTGCCCCCGGCTCAGAGGGGAGATGCGATCACTGCAGGGTCCATACCGGGTCATTTTCTCCCAGCTGGCTCGGTTCCGGCGGCGTGTCCCAGTCGCACCCGGCTGCAAGCCCGCGGAGCGCAGGTGTGCGCACCTCCTCCCTGGCTGTGGGGCGCCAGGCCAGCCCGCTTGGGTGTCCCCCCAAGTCCCTTCTGCAGCTCATCTCACCCGCCACCCTGACCCTGTGGAGCCCCGGGACAGGGTGCTCACCCCCCGCTCTTTTTACGGCCCAAACCGGGCAGCTTCCACGGGGAAGAGCCGCCCCCCCCCCCCCCCCCCCCCGCCGCGGTCCCAGGCAGAGCTGAGGTCGCCGAAGCCGGCAGGTGGCCCTGGAGGCTCTCTTCTCTGGGGAGCATTTTCTGCGGCCGGAGGGGAGCGCGGCCCGGCACACTGCCCGACTGCGGGGTCGGGGGAGGGAAGCTAGGCGTGGAGGAGCGGAGGGACTGGGCTGGGGAAGGAGCGCGGAGGGAGGAGCGCCGGGAGGAAGGGGCCGAGCCGGGAGAGCCCCCGCCCCGGGAGGAAGGGGAGGAGGCCGGGTGTTTCCTGGAGCATTCCCGACCCGCCTCGGTGACTCATTCGGCCGGGAAACTCCCAGGGCCCGCCCGGGACCCCAGAGCCGCCGCCGCGGACCAAGGTGAGGAACGCTGCCGCCTCCGCCCCACCCCGCCGCCCAGGTGGGATCCGGACCTCGCTCGAAACCCGGCCGGGAGGGAGCTGGAAGGCGGCGATGCCGGGCCGGGGCCCCGCGAGCGGCCGGGACTTGGACCTCGGCCGCGCGGCCTCCCCGGCTGCGCCGCCTCCCAGGATGGCCCTGGCCACCGCGCTCCGGCCCGGGAGGCGCGGACCCCTGCCCCAGCGCCCCCGGCACGTGGCGAAACTCCAGTGGGGACGGGGTGCACTGGGGTTTTGCAGTTATTGTTGGAAAGCAAGGAGCAGGCGGTTTGCGCTGAGGTCGGCTTTGTGCCCCGCTCTGGGGGAAGGAGGGAGACTGGCCGAGCGAGACCATTTTGCAGATTCTTGGAGAGAGGAGTTCGGGGCTTTGTTAAGGAGCCGGGATTGTTACTTGGGCAGCGCGGTTCAGTACAGCCAGACTCAATTGTGTATTTCAAGCCTGAAATGCGTGCTCCTAATTCGCAGCGCTTGGTGGGCGGGAGAAAAGGGCGGAAGAGTAATTTGGCCATGGGGCTTAAGGAGCGTTTTCTAAGCCGAGAGAGGTGTCCGGACCACGTCCACTCTAGTGTCCAGTCTGAACGGCAGGATAGCGTTGCTTATGAAGCCCCGTGTTGGACGGTCCGCGCTTCTGTGGGAGACCTGGGAGTTTCCCTTTACAGGAGACGAGGGTGCTGTGCGCCTCGCCGCGCCGTGTTTGGCCGAAGCTGGTGAGCCGGGTGGTATTTCTTGGCCGTAATCGACGTGATTCCGTCAATGATCCGTGATTGAATCAGCAGTGATTCCCCTTGCCTAGCTCAGGTTGCTGTTCTTGACAGCTCACCAGCGGCTGCAGCGGCTCGGGGCTGGTGCTGGAAGATCCTGCCCGGGCCGCTCGGCTGGGGCGCCGGCCTTGTGACGGTGCGCGCCGGTGCCTGCCGTCCCTTCTCCCTGGAGGCCCTTCGAGGTTTTCCGAGTAAAGCGCAGAACCTACACGCACGGAGCCCGAAGAAAACAATCAGGGCCACGGCAGGTTTGCGTTTGTGGGAATTCAGTTAGGAAGGTGGTGCCAACGCTGCCTTCGCGCAGCGGCATCATCTCTGTGCCAGAGGCGAACCAGGGAAACGTGGTGGCAGACATTTCCTGTATTAATACATACATTTGTGTGCTCATAGGTCGCCCAAAGAAGAGTTACTCCCCAAGTGTTTTTGTTTTGTATGTGTGTTTACTTAAATTTATTTTTAAGTTGACACATAGTAAGATTCACTTTGTGGGGTACAGTTCAGTGAGTTTTAACAAATGCTTAGTGTAGTGTGATTCCCACCACAGTCAAGATACAGAACAGCTTTATCACCCCCCTGAACTCCTTCTTCCTGTCCCTTTATAGGCAACCCCATTCCCAACTCCTGACCCCTGATCTGTTCTCCATTCCTACAGTTTTGCTTTTTCCAGAATGTCAAATGTGGTTTTTGAGTCTGGTTAGTTCACTTAGCATAATGCGTTTGCGATTCATCCATACTCTGGTTTGTCCCTGGGGTAAAGACATTAAAGTTTAAAACTTGTACCACTAGGGTACAACCTGAGCCATTCAAATAACTTTTGAGTCATGAGAAAAATTACAGAGCTTCAGCTTATTAAAATAGTCAAACAGTACTTAACTACATATACTAAAAGTGAAATTCCCTCAGGACATCTATCTTGGTATGTAGCCTTTTCTGTGCATACACATAGGTTTTGTTTGTGTGTGTTCCTTTTGTAACATAATGAGATTATACTGCATGTAGCATCATACCTTTTCACTTAATGATCTCGGATTATTTAAAGATGTCGGAAATCTTAACATGTTGGCACATGCAGTATATATATACACATGGATAGCCCTCATTCCTTTTAATGGCTGTATATAGTGTAGCTGCATCACAATCTATTTAATCAACCACCTGTCAATTGACATTGTTATTTTATGTTTGTCACCCCCATAGTCAATGCTTGTGTGTATATCTTTATGTATATACTCAAGTTTATCGTTCTGGAAGTAAATTAGGGTCTAAATAATAGCTAACATTCCTTGAGCACTTACTTTGCTCCAGCATCGTTCTAAGCCAGGGCTACTTTTCCTGTAAAGGTCCAGATAGTGACTACTTACGGCTTTGCTGGCCGTAGGGTCTCTGTCACAGCCTCCCCAGTTGCACTGTTGCAGCAGAAGTCGGCACAGACAGTCTGTAATGAATGAGTATGGCTGTGCCCCAGTAGGACTTTGCTTGTAGAAGCAGACCGTGGGCTGTAGTTCGCTAACTCCTGAGTGTTCTATATACTAGTTATTCTCACGACCCTCAGAGGTGGGTGCAATTATTACTCCCACTTTATGGATGAGGAAACTGACCAAGAGGTGAAGTATGTGTCTAAAGTTACATGCCTGGTAAGTGGCAGAGCCCGACTTTGAATCCAGCCATCCGACTGCACACTCGTAAGTTAAAACTTAGAAAGAAGCACGGGCTTCCCTGGTGGCGCAGTGGTTGAGAGTCCGCCTGCTGATGCAAGGGACTACGGGTTCGTGCCCCAGTCCGGGAAGATCCCGCATGCCGCGGAGCGGCTGGGCCCGTCAGCCATGGCCACTGAGCCTGCGCGTCCGGTCCGCAACGGAAGAGGCCACAACAGTGAGAGAGGCCCGTGTACCGCAAAAAAAAAAAAAAAAAAAAAATTAGAAAGAAGCTGTCAATAATGCGTTCTGCAAAATGTTAGACCCTGGGACCTGACCCTCACACACCTATTGAATCATTTACCTGCGATTTTTTGAAGGCACTGTGCTTGCTCAGGTACCACTCCAGGAGCACCTGCCTCCACTCCCCAGGTGGGCCAGTGTTCCCTCAGCCCCTCTCACTGTGTGACAGTCTATGTCCTGGCT
The DNA here is from genome assembly GCF_964341445.2 of Mesoplodon mirus. Lineage (NCBI taxonomy): Eukaryota > Metazoa > Chordata > Mammalia > Artiodactyla > Ziphiidae > Mesoplodon > Mesoplodon mirus. The sequence continues at coordinate 113,069,186 of NC_138984.1, read as the reverse complement.
TTTGATCTGCGTTTCACTAGCACCAGTTTATAGAGGGGTCAGCTCAGTCAGTGCCTGGGGCCGCCCACTAGCCAGTGGGAAGAAAGATACATTTTAGCAGGTGTGATCAAGTTGGGTCTTGGCAAATCTACTGCTTGGACTGTTGTTGATGTCTGCTATATGTTCACCGTTCACCTGAGCCCTGGCGGGTATGTTGCTTGGACTACCTTCGACCATATTTCTTCTTTGGTATCGTGGGAAAAGCACCTATTAGGTTGCGATGAAGATCATATGAGGTGTAATGTATATAGGAAATGTACTGTATAAGGGGCTGTTGCTATTCCTGCTATGTTTTCTAAAGCTTTTGTATAACTAACCAGTCCTAGCTACTCATTGGTTTTGCAACCAAAATAAGTATAGCATGGGTTAACTACATCTGTGTAATTTAAAAACCTTATTTTAGCCGGGGCAATAAGGTCAGAAAAATAAATAAAAGGCAGATTGGAAAGAGAAAATAAAATTGTCCCTTTTTGCAGATGGTATCTACATAGAAAATCCAAGGAATCTGTGAAAAAACTATTAGAACTAGTAAGTGAAGTTTAACCAGGTCACAAAATACAGTCAACACATGTAAGTCAATCTTATTCTATATACAAGCAATGTGCAATTAGAAAGTGAAATTTTAAAAAATACCATTTTCAGCAGCTTCAAAAAATCAAATACTTACATATAAATTTAATTAAACCACATGCAGGATCTATATGCTGAAAACTACAAAATGCTGATGAATGAATCAAAGATCATGTAAATAAATGGAGAGGCACATTGTGGTCACGGGTTGGAACACTCAACATAGTAAAGATGTCAGTTCTCTCCAAATTGATCTATAGATTTAACACAATTCCAATCAAATACTGCAGCAAAAAAATATTTTAACTTTATTGATGTATAATGTACATACTATAAAATTTACCTATTTCAAGTGGGCGGTGATTTTTAGTAGATTTACGGAGTTGGGCAGCAGCACCATAACCCAGTTTTGGAACATACGGATCACCCCAATAAGATCGCTCATGACCTCTCACAGTTAATCCCCATTCGTAGGCCCTATTCCAGCTAATCACTAATTTGCTTTCTTCTATAGATTTGCCGTTTCTGGACATTTAACATAAACGAAAGTGTACAATTTGTGGTCTTTATGTGTGGCTTCCTTCACCTAGCATAATGTTTTTGGAGTTTATCCCTGTTCTAGCATGTACCAGCATTTCATTCCTTTTTGTTGCATTGTATTCCATTGTATGGATATATCACATTTTGTTTAACCCTCCATTAGATCCATTTTTTGCCTGTTATGAATAACTGCTGCTATGAAGACTCATGTGCAAGTCTTTACGTGGGCATATGTTATAATGTCTTTTGGATAGAAATCTAGAAGTGTTCTTGCTGGGCCATAAGATATTTTTGTTTATTAGAAGTCTCAGGAGGATGTTTTTATAGATAAAAGACAAACTGACTAAAATTTATATGAAGGGGAAAATAAACTGGAATATCTGAAAAAAATGATTAAAAACAAAAATAAATTGGGGAAATCACCTTGCCTGATTTTTTTTACTATAATAAAATACAAATAACCCAAAATTTACCATTTTAACCATTTTAAGTGTACAGTTTAGTAACATTAAGTTGTACAGCCATTACCACTATCCATCCCCGAACTTTTTCTTCATCCCAAACTGAACCTCTGCACTTATTTATTTCTTTATTTTATTGAAGTATAGTTGATGTACAATGTTTCAGGTGTACAGCAAAGTGATTCCGTTTTGTATATATACACATATATATACACATACATATACATACATACACACATATCTGTTCTTTTTCAGATCGTTTTCCATTATAGGTTATTATAAGATATTGGATATAGTTCCCTGTGTTATACAGTAGGTCCTTGTTAATCTATTTTATATATAATAGTATCTGTTAATCTCAAATTCCCAATTTATCCCTCCCCCCACTTCCCTTTTGGTAACCATAAGTTTGTTTTCTATGTCTGTGTCTGCACCCACTTAAACACTAACTCCCCATTCCCTTATTCCTCCAGCTCTTGGTAGCAATGATTCTACTTCCTGTCTGTGAACATGACTATTCCAGACACCAATTAAGCATTGCCATGAACATGGTAATTCAGTGTTTCATTTCTTTGAGCAGTGGTCGTACTGTTTTCCGTAGCAGCTTCACCAGCCTTTATGTGTACCAGCAATGCACAAGGGTTCCAGTTTCTTCACATCCTCACCAACACTTGTTATTTTCTGGTGTTTTTTTTTTTTTTTTTTTTTTTTAATAATAACCACCCTAATGGGTGTGAAGTAGTATCTCATTCTGGTTTTGATTTGCATTTCCCTAATGCTTAATGGTGTCGATCATCTCTTCATGTACTTATTTGCCATTTGTGTATCTTCTTTACAGAAACGTCTATTCAAATCCTTTGTCCATTTTTTAATCATGTTGTTTGGTTTTTTTAGTGTTGAGTTTTAGGAATCCTTTATATATTTTGGATAACAATCCCCTATCAGATACAGGATTTGCAAGTATTTTCTCGCATTCTGTGGGTTATCTTTTCATTGTCTTGTCCTTGGGTGCACAAATGTTTTTAAGTTTCATGTCCAGTTTATCTACTTTTTCTTTTGTTGCTAGTGCTTTTGCTGTCATACTCAAGAAATCATTGCCAGGCTTCCCTGGTGGCGCAGTGGTTGGGAGTCCGCCTGCCGATGCGGGGGACACGGGTTCGTGCCCCGGTCCGGGAAGATCCCACATGCCGCGGAGCGGCTGGGCCCGTGAGCCATGGCCGCTGAGCCTGCGCGTCCGGAGCCCGTGCTCTGCAGCGGGAGAGGCCACAGCAGTGAGAGGCCCGCGTACCGCAAAAAAAAAAAAAGAAATCATTGCCAAATCCAGTGTCATGAAGATTTTCTCATATACTTTCTTCTAAGAGTTTTATAATTTTAGCTCTTCTGTTTAGGTTTTTTGTTCATTTGAGTTAATTTGCATATATAGTGTAAGGTGATGATCCAATTAATTCTTTTGAATGTGGATATCCAGTTTTCCCAACACTATTTGTTAAAAAGACTGTCCTTTCTTCAGTGAATGGTCTTGACACCCTTGTTGAAAATCATTTGACCACATACACAAGGGTTTATTTCTGGGCTCTTTATTGTTTCTTTAGTCAATGTGTCAGTCTTTATGCCAGTACCACACTATTTTGATTACTGTAGCTTTATAGTAAGTTTTGAAATCAGTAAATGTGAGACCTCCAGCTTTGTTGTTCTTTTTCAAGATTGTTTTTGCTCTTCTGGGTCTTTTGAGATTCCATATTAATCTTAAGGTGGGCTTTTCTATTTTTGCAAAAAATGCTTTTGGAATTTTGAAGGGGGTTACATTGAATCAGTAGATGGCTTTGGATTATATTGTAAATTTTTTTTTTTTTTTGGCTGCCCCACGTGGCTTGCGGGATCTTAGTTCCCTGACTAGGGATCAAACCCAGGCCCCTGGCAGTGAGAGTGTGGAGTCCTATCCACTGGACTGCCAGGGAATTTCCTATATTGTCATCTTAATAATATTAAGTCTTCCAGTTCATGAACATGGAATATCTTTCCATTTATTTGTGTCTTTAATTTCTTTCAGCAGTGTTTTGTGATTTTTAAAAATATTTATTTATTTATTTTGGCTGCACCGGGTCTTATTTGCAGCATGTAGATCTTCGCTGCGGCATGCATGCGGGACCTAGTTCCCTGACCAGGGATCAAACTCAGGCCCCCTGCATTGGGAGCACAGAGTCTTAACCACTGGGCTACCAGGGAAGTCTGTGTTTTGTAATTTTTAGTGTATGAATCATTCACCTCCTTGCTTAAATTTATTCTTTTTTTTTTTTTTTAGTTGCGTTGGGTCTTCATTGTGGCATGTGGGTTTTCTTTCTCTAGTTGCGGCTCACGGGCTCTGGAGACCCTGGGCCCTGTAGTTTACAGCACATGGGCTCTCTCGTCGAGGCCCACGAGCTCAGTAGTTGTGACGCCCAGGCTTAGTTGCCCCACGGCATGTGGGATCTTAGTTCCCCGACCAGGGATCGAAACTGTGTCCCCTGCTTTGGAAGGCGGATGCTTTACCACTGGACCACCAGAGAAGTTCCTAAATTTATTCTTAAGTTTTTTTTTTTCTTTTTGATGCTATTGTAAATGGAATTGTTTTCTTTTCTCTTTTTTCTTTTTTCTTTTTTTTTTGCAGTACGCGGGCCTCTCACTGCTGTGGCCTCTCCCGTTGCGGAGCACAGGCTCCGGACGCGCAGGCTCAGCAGCCATGGATCACGGGCCCAGCCGCTCTGCGGCATGTGGGATCTTCCCGGACCGGGGCACGAACCCACGTCCCCTGCATCGCCAGGTGGACTCTCAACCACTGAGCCACTAGGGAAGCCCGGAATTGTTTTCTTAATATTCTTTTTGGAATATTCATTGCTAATGTATAGAAATGCAGCTGATTTTTATGTGTTGCTTTTGTATCCTGCAGCTTTGCTTAATTCATTTATTAGCTGTAACAGGTTTTTTTGTGATTTTTGTGGTTTTTTAGGATTTTCTACATATAAGATCATGTTCTCTGTGGTTTCATGTATTCTGAGGTTGTTTCATTAGGTGAATATGTTAATAGTTGTTACATCTCACTGGTGGAGTGACCATTTTGTCATAATGTTTCTAGTAACGATTTTTGTTTTCAAGTCTATTTTGTCTAATATTTATCTAATATTCATATAGCTACTTCTGGCCACCTTTGGTTTCTCTTTGCATGTTATATCTTTTCCCATCCTTTTCGTTTCACCCTCCCTGTATCATTGAATTTAAAATTTGTCTCTCACAGCATGTTTCTTTAATCCATTCTATCAATGTCTGCCTTTTGATTGTGTACTCCATTTACACGTAATGCAGATAACTTATATGGTAGGATTTACATTTGCCATTTTGTTATTTGTTCTTTTTATATCTGGAGACCCTTTGGCCATAAGTGAGGGGCTTAGGGACAGAGCTTATGCTCTGTAGGAGCCAGTAGAGAACCTAGCACCATGAATGGGGCTTAAATATGGCAGCTCGGGCCTGAATTCAGGCTATCTAATAAGATTTCAGAGCACTCCAGGGATAAGATTTGCATTTATATGAACTTTCTGTGTTAAAGGCCTCTCAGAACATGGTCTCAAGAACATAGGGATGTGTTTTTTACCTTTGTGTTGGTCTGAGCCTGGTGTGCACTTGTGTTGTTCAGCAGAAGCTTGCTGCGCATTCATTTACCTGGCTGTGCCCCCATCCAACTTCATCATGGCTGCCTCACCTCCACACAAGGCTGTGGGGACAGAAATCACAGGCCTTGAACTGTGGCTTTCACATTTTTTAGTTGTGAACAAGACAAATGGACAGTGATAGCTGCTGTGACTTTTGAAGCAAGTGTATTTGTGATTTGTATTTATATCTCAGATACTTCACTCGCCAGGGTTGTCAGGTCCTGTTCTTCACTCTCTCTTGGGGGAATTTTGTTCCACAGGAGAGAAAAACCAATGCCTAGAGAGCAGTGAGTTTCATCTTGGAACCTGATTTGACAGCCAGAATTTTATGTTCAGAGCTAGCATGCCCATGCCTTGTGCCTGTGTTGTCCTGGCCAGGACTGGGGTGGCAGGGGGAGGGTGGGCAATGATTCGTCCTTGAAGATACTCACAGAAGAAGGTACACTTTGCTCTGAAGAACCACACCGCCCCAAGTCAGACGTGGTGATGAGGATTTGCATTCTATTTAAATCCCTATCTAAAGCTTGACCTACTCAAGCTGTTCCATTTTAAAGAATTTAAAGACAGTATGGTACTGGCACAAAAACAGAAAGATAGATCAATGGAACAGGATAGAAAGCCCAGAGTTAAACCCACGGACATATGGTCACCTTATCTTTGATAAAGGAGGCAGGAATGTACAGTGGAGAAAGGACAGTCTCTTCAATAAGTGGTGCTGGGAAAACTGGATAGGGACATGTAAAAGTATGAGATTAGATCACTCCCTAACACCATACACAAAAATAAGCTCAAAATGGATTAAAGACCTAAATGTAAGGCCAGACACTATCAAACTCTTAGAGGAAAACATAGGCAGAACACTCTATGACATAAATCACAGCAAGATCCTTTTTGACCCACCTCCTAGAGAAATGGAAATAAAGACAAAAATAAACACATGGGACCTAATGAAACTTAAAAGCTTTTGCACAGCAAAGGAAACCATAAACAAGACCAAAAGACAACCCTCAGAATGGGAGAAAATATTTGCAAATGAAGCAACTGACAAAGGATTAATCTCCAAAATTTACAAGCAGCTCATGCAGCTCAATAACAAAAAAACAAACAACCCAATCCAAAAATGGGCAGAAGACCTAAACAGACATTTCTCCACAGAAGATATACAGACTGCCAACAAACACATGAAAGGATGCTCAACATCTTTACTCATTAGAGAAATGCAAATCAAAACTACAATGAGATATCATCTCACACAAGTCAGAATAGCCATCATCAAAAAATCTAGAAACAATAAATGCTGGAGAGGGTGTGGAAAAAAGGGAACACTCTTGCACTGCTGGTGGGAATGTGAATTGGTACAGCCGCTATGGAGAACGGTATGGAGGTTCCTTAAAAAACTAAAAATAGAACTACCATATGACCCAGCAATCCCACTACTGGGCATATACCCTGAGAAAACCATAATTCAAAAAGAGACATGTACCAAAATGTTCATAGCAGCCCTATTTACAATAGCCCGGAGATGGAAACAACCTAAGTGTCCATCATCGGATGAATGGATAAAGAAGATGTGGCACATATATACAATGGAATATTACTCAGCCATAAAAAGAAATGAAATTGAGCTATTTGTAATGAGGTGGATAGACCTAGAGTCTGTCATACAGAGTGAAGTAAGTCAGAAAGAGAAAGACAAATACTGTATGCTAACACATATATATGGAATTTAAGAAAAAAAATGTCATGAAGAACATAGGGGTAAGACAGGAATAAAGACACAGACCTACTAGAGAATGGACTTGAGGATATGGGGAGGGGGAAGGGTAAGCTGTGACAAAGTGAAAGAGCGGCATGGACATATATACACTACCAAACGTAAGGTAGATAGCTAGTGGGAAGCAGCCGCATAGCACAGGGAGATCAGCTCGGTGCTTTGTGACCGCCTGGAGGGGTGGGATAGGGAGGGTGGGAGGGAGACGCAAAAGGGAGGGGATATGGAAACATATGTATATGTATAACTGATTAAATTTGTTATAAGGCAAAAAATTAAAAAAAAAAAAAAAAAAAGAAATGTTCTACATCAGGGTCATGGCAATAGTTATGCAGCTGTATTCGTTCGTCAAAACCCATCAAACTGTAGCTTAAACTTGGTGCATTTTATTGCCAACTAAAAGAAAGAAAAATGGAGAGGGAAATAGACAATAAAATAAAGATAATGACAAAAAGAAAAAAAAAAAAAAAAAGAATGAAGTAGATATATGTACACTAAAAAGTAAAACTCCCCCAAGATATACTGTTGAATATGTTGAATAAAATCAAGATGTGTAAAAAAAAAAAAAAAAAAAAAAAAAGAATTTTCGTCTTTTTCCACAAATCCTCCTTGGAAGGACCAGTCTCCATAAAACCAATGAGCTTTAAAACCACCTGGACTCTTGACTGATTGGGGTTGTTTGTCTCCAGGGGTCATGGAATAACTAAGTGTGTTAAGTCAAGCAGACCTGTGTGTATGCATGATAATTTCACAGATTCTGGACAGTAAAGTTTTGCTCCTTCCCTGGACACCACACTGATAAGGGTCTTGTACATGCAAGTTGGGTTTCTTCCTTTGCTTTGATTGAGGTGGGGGCGTGTGGATTAGTCAGGATTCTCCAGAGAAACAGAACCAATAGGGTATGTTTATATATAGAGAGAGATTTATTTTAAGGAATTGGCTCACGTGATCGTGGAGGCTGGCAATTGTGAATTCAGAGTAGGCAGGCTGAGACCCCGGAAGAGTTGATGTTGCAGCTTGAGTCCAAAGGCCCTCTGGGGGCAGAATTCAAATCCAAAGAGGACCTCGGTTTTTTCTCTTAAGGTCTTCAACTGTTTGGACGAGGCCCACCCACACTATGGAGGGTCATCGGCTTTACTCAGTGTGCCCATTTAAATGTAAATCACACCTAAGAAATACCTGCACAGCAACATCTAGACTAATGTTTGACCAAAAGCTGGATTATACCATAGCATAGTCAAGGTGACACATAGAATTAATCATCATAGAGAGTAGTTTTTCTTTTGTATTTTAATTTGCATTTTAGGTAGTTGCCTCCTCCAACAAAGATTGGCTTCAAGGTAAGCCCCATGCAAAGGGTGGAAAGGGATTTGGGGGGGATCCCTGCCCTCTGGAACTGCCATATGAGCCAGGGAAGAATCAACACTGCCTACCCTCCCTCCACCAGGAAGAGGGAACACACCTTTCCACGTGTCCCTGCCAGACCTTGCACACAGGCACTGAGAGGCTGTGACCCTCTCAGCGGCCACAGATGGCCCCAGGTACACCAGAGGTGGATAGAGCAGAGTTCGTTCACTCCGGGAAGCCTCTGCCAGAATGGCCGAGGTCTGGGGCAGCTGCCATGGAAGATGTGACTTCCTGCCCTGCACTTCTGGGTGACCCTGAGCCGGGTTCTCTGTGTGTCACCTGGACTCCAGTGGCACATTTTGGGCTTAGCCCACAGGCTGTGTGGAATTGGCTATGACCCTGGAAGGGCTCTTGAGAAGCTCCTGGAACTCTCAGGTGTCTTGATTCTGCCTTGAGGTCAAGGCAGGAGGGAAAATGTGCTGTATTATAGGGCCTCTGGGGTGTGACTCAGCCTAGGGGTCCCCCCAGACTGGGGCAGAGGCAGCCCGGGTGCTGCGGCGCTGTGGGCCTCGGCTCGCTGTGCGAAGACACAGCCGTGCGTGCCCTTCCTGCGGACTCCGAGCATGAAAGGCTCGAGTTCCCTCCGAGTTCTCCCTTTTCCCGAAGGTCGGGTGCATTTCGGCAGAGTTAGCCCCCGTTGTGTTTTTTTGTTTTTGTTTTTTTTTACATTTTTATTGGAGCATAATTGCTTTATAATGGTGTGTTAGTTTCTGCTTTATAACAAAGTGAATCAGTTATACATATACATATGTTCCCATATCTCTTCCCTCTTGCATCTCCCTTCCTCCCACCCTCCCTATCCCACCCCTCCAGGAGGTCACAAAGCACCAAGCTGATCTCCCTGTGCTATGCGGCTGCTTCCCACTATCTATCTACCTTACGTTTGGTACTGTATATATGTCCATGCCTCTCTCTTGCTTTGTCACAGCTTACCCTTCCCCCTCCCCATATCCCCAAGTCCATTCTCTAGTAGATCTGTGTTTTTATTCCTGTCTTACCCCTAGGTTCTTCATGACATTTTTTTCTTAAATTCCATATATATGTGTTAGCATACGGTATTTGTCTTTCTCTTTCTGACTTACTTACTCTGTATGACAGACTCTAGGTCTATCCACCTCATTACAAATAGCTCAATTTCGTTTCTTTTTATGGCTGAGTAATATTCCATTGTATAAATGTGCCACATCTTCTTTATTCATTCATCTGTCGATGGACACTTAGGTTGCTTCCATGTCCTGCCCAATGTAAATAGAGCTGCAATGAACATCTTGGTACATGACTCTTTTTGAATTATGGTTTTCTCAGGGTATATGCCCAGTAGGGGTATTGCTGGGTCGTATGGTAGTTCTATTTGTAGTTTTTTAGGGCACCTCCATACTGTTCTCCATAGTGGCTGTGCCAATTCATTTCCGCGTTGTGTTTTGCGCGGGCGTGTTTAGGGAACTCTGCGCCTCCGGAGCTTGTGATTGGCTTTACAGCGACTGGGGCACCGTGCAGCCCGCTGGACAGCCCCCCCGCCACCCCGCGCGGCTCTCCCCGAGGGCCCAGCTTCCGCCCGGTGGGGCCACGCGCGTCGCCGTCCGTCGCAGGTCCCCTAGCCGCGGTCGGGCCAGGCCGCCTTCCCGCTCCTGCACGGCTCTCCGGGCCTCACAGCCGGCCGGTTCCCCGCCTTTCCCCGGCTTTCTGTGCCTTCAGCCGGCAGCTCCCAGGAAGGGGTGGGGGAGGGCAGCGCCCACCCGACGCACCACGGCCCCGGCGGCCCCGGTGGCAGCCCGAGCTGATGCTTCCGAGCACCTCAGGTTGCTTGAAGAAGTTTAATTATGTACACGTATCCGTATTTCTCCTTTCGTCTTTTATCTGCTTCTTTATTAGCTTCCCCCGCCCCCCCCACACAAGGGCAGAGGTGATTTTGGGAATCGCAGCATTTCAGGGCCCAGTCATTGTCGACTGCTCACTCCATCCCTAAAAGGTCTCCGTGCGTGCGCCCCCGTGGGTGTCTCTGTCCACACGCGCTGGATAAGGCATGAAGTGCGCACAGTCCGTAATAGCTAGAGAGCTTGAAAAGACGCGGGAGGCAGCCCTGAATTTGCCGGTTGGTTCTGGCGGCCTTGTGCCAGTGATAGAACTCCCCATGCCACACGCTTGGGGCCAGGCTGGTGAACTGTAGTGGGCCTGCGCTTGCCTGGGGCCGCAGGTCCTCCTGCCTTTCTGCGTGCCTGGCATCTTTGCAGGAACGAACCCTTTTGAAAGGTTTGTATGTTAGCTAGGGCTCCTGCATCAAGGTACCCCAGACTGAGGGGCTTAAACAACGGACATGTATTTCCTTGCGGTTCTGGAGGCTGGAAGTCCAAGATCAAGGTGTCAGTTAAACTGTTCGTTGTGGGAAATTCCTTAATGTGCAGAGGTACAGAAAATATTGAATAGTATATGAACCCTCGACAGTGGTCTAGGCTCACCTGTAACCAACCCCTGCCCACACTGGGCTGTTGTGAAGCAAGTCCCAGGAGCATTGTCTCATCTGAGTCATAAACACTTCATCTAGTACATGTCTCCAGGAGTTCTACTTAAAAACATAGATGCTCTTGGAGCTTTGCTGCTTTTTTCTGGGCCAGAGGTGGAAATGGTTTTGCATTTTTTAAGACCTCTCGCTATTTTGTATAAGCTGGTTTCTTCGGATCCTAAATCTGGGAAGTGTAAAATTATTAAGTAATTGAAGCTAAACATTTGGAGTGTATATATATTTTAAACAAAGCCCACCATTCTTCAGTGGTCTGAAGCATTTGATTATAGAACGAAAATGATCACTGCTGAGGGCTGATTTGCCTGAGGACGTGTGGTCCCTGGCCCAGATCTCCGATAGGTCTGTCAGAAGCTTTCATTAGGAGTGCAGGACTCTGGGCAGACAACAGGGATTTCCAAGGCAGTTGCTCTGATTGGAAAGATGCGTTTCACTCTGCGGTGGACGCAGGTGTGTCACCTGCTCTGCGTCACAGCAGTGAGGCTCACCGAAACATCTGCAGTCACGGACACATCTGTTTTCAACGTTTTTCATTCCCTTTCCCTTATGTTCACAAAAAGTTTTCAGAGAGATATTCCATTTTTTACTTTTTAAATAATTTCAACCTTACAAAAATGGCAAAAATACAAATAATACAAAGAACACATGACAAAACTCTTACATCAGTTTGAGGCCATTCATCCCCCAGTGCCTATGTGTATTTCCTAAGGATAAGGATATTCTCTTACATACCCACAGAACAATGACCAACTCTGGCCCTTTATAGAAAATGTTTGCTAATCCCTGTCCTAGAGAATCCATTGCACATATATATATATATTTTGTGTGTGTGTGTGTGTGTGTGTGTGGTACGCAGGCTTCTCACTGTTGTGGCCTCTCCCGTTGCGGTGCACAGGCTCTGGACGCGCAGGCTCAGCGGCCATGGCTCACGGGCCCAGCCGCTCTGCGGCATGTGGGATCTTCCCGGACCGGGGCAAGAACCCATGTCCCCTGCATCGGCAGGTGGACTCTCAACCACTGCGCCACCAGGGAAACCCTATTGCACATATTAATGTGCAAGATTTTTCCTCACAGTTTACAATAACAAACACCCTGTTACAGGGAGCTTCAGGAGACCGCACACAGCCTGGTTCATTCGCTCAGTGGAATAGTATGCATCTGTCAAAACAGCACTTCAGAGCAGCATGTGACAGTGTGTGGATGCCTCTTAGTAATAGCAGTGAAAAAAGTAAGTCAGGCAATTACGTATATTGATAGCATAATATCCCTTTCATAAAGACTGAATTTCAAAAGTGCCTTTTTGAGAATATGTATAGATGAGGTGCCACTTGTACAAAAGAAGGCAGGGGATTGATGCCCAGGTGGGATTTGCTGTATATCACAGGCAGGACCCTAGCTTTTGTTGTGGATGGTGGTTCACCTGTCTTTATGGCATCATTTTACCATAACAAGGTGAGAACGGGCCAGGGTCTAGGAACTGTTATGCATCTGAGGTCCCCCCAAAACTTCCTAACATCCGTCAGTTTCTGACCTTTTTCTGGATCTCAGTATGACTTTTAAGTTAATGCTTTGAGATCACCTGCCGCCTCAGAACTGCTTCTCAGGTGGGCGATCGTTTGACTTCTGACAGAGGGTCAGCAGTTTGCTCAGACGGGGGCTGTGCCTTAGAAACTGCTCCCTTCCCTGGTTGGGGCTGGCACAGTTCTTCCTACTTGGTACATTTATAAGTGAAAGACGGAGTTCCAAAGGCAGAAGGCTGAACAGTTGATATGGTAAAAATTTTAAACTGAGGTTTCAAAGAAAGAAGTAAGTGACATAAGAAGGCAAGTAGTGTGACCTGGGAAAATTTTTTGTAGCAACTTTCACACAGTTTTGATGTCTTTAATAAAGAGGTGTAGTTGAGTACTTGACACTGATGAGGAAAATACCGAGATTTCAAAGGACAAAATAACAAGAAAACAAACCAAGCTGGCAAGTCACAAAAGAAAAAAAAAAGGGTTACTGTATAAAAATTTGTTCAACTTTAATAGGAATAAAAGTAATGCAAATTAAAAGAACATTTAGATGCGGTTCCACTTATTAAATTGTAAAAATGCAAGTGATCCCTGGATGTTGTGATGAGGTGCCATGCTGGTGTCTGTGGGACCCTGTGGGAGGGCACCTCACCTGAATCCACCTGTAACTTCTTAAAAACTGAGAAATAACTGACATACATTATATTAGTTTCAGGTATAATGATTTGATATATGGATATATTGTGAAACGATCACCACAGCATGTCTAGTTAACATCCATCACCTTACATAGTCACAAAAAATTTTTCTCTTGCGATGAGAACTTTTAAGATCTGTTTTCTTAGCGACCTTCAAATATGCAATACAGTGTTATTTACTGTAGTCACCATGCGGTACATTACATCCCCATGACTTATTTATTTTATAACTGGGAGTTTGTACCTTTTGACCACCTTCACCCAGTTCTCTCACTCCCTGCCTCTCACACCACCAAGCTCTTCTCTGTATCTATGAGTTTTGTTTCCTTTCTTCCTCCCTCCCTCCCTCCCTCCCTGCCTTCCTCCCTTTCTTTTTAAGATTCCACATACAAGTGAGATCATACAGTATTTGTCTTGCTCTGCCTAACTTATTTCACTTGGCATAATACGTCTTGGCTACTGTAAATCATACTACAGTGAATATGGGGTGCAGATATCTTTTTGAATTAGTGATTTTGTTTCCTTTGAATAAATGGCCAGAAGTGGGATTGATGGATCATCTCCTGCAGCTGTGAAGACATTCATGCGACTTAAGAATCCCCTCCTGGGACGCACTGCCGCGGAAGTCATCTGGAAACACTGTCGTCCCGCGCTCGCCGCCGGGGGTGGGTGCCAGGAGCTCCCGTGGATACCCAAATCCACGGATGCTCAAGTCACTTATATAAGATGGAAGTTGTACCATGAATACAGTCAGTCCACCGTATCCCCAGGTTTTGCATCTGTGGATACACAGGACCGATTATACTGGACTTTTCTGCCCAGATATGGTCATCTTAGGCTTTTCTCTAGAAGGTCAAAATTTGTTAAAAGGCTCACACGAAGGGAAGGCTTAGAAGGACTGCTGGGTCGGAGTTCTTGGTGAGCATTTATGAGGCTGTGTAAGCAAGGACGAGGCCACCTTCCAGTATGGAGTGGCGCTGGTGACGGAGCCTGGGCGGGCAGCGTCTAGGTCTGTGTGCGGGGGGCCAGGCCTTCCCTGCGGTGAGCTGGGCAAGTGTCCGCCCCTGGCAGGCCTGTGTGCAGGCTCACTCTCCCTCTTTCTGGGGCAGGAAGCGGCCACGGTGTCACGGTGGATGGGGAGCCCCCAGCCTAGTCGGGAGGCTGGTGGCACCCTCTCCATGGTGTGACCACCCCCCCAGTGCCAGAGACCGCCGGGCTTGGCTCCATCCTAGAAAGAACACGCCGAGCTGCTACTGTTATCTCCCCTCGTGTCTGACACATGCACTGGATTCTGTGTGAAAGATGAAGGCCGCCGGAGTCACAAAGAAATGGTCAGGGGCTTCCCTGGTGGCGCAGGGGTTGAGAGTCCGCCTGCCGATGCAGGGGACGCGGGTTCGTGCCCCGGTCCGGGAAGATCCCACATGCCGCGGAGCAGCTGGGCCCGTGAGCCATGGCCGCTGAGCCTGCGCGTCCGGAGCCTGTGCTCCGCAGCGAGAGAGGCCACAACAGTGAGAGGCCCGCGTACCGAAAAAAAAAAAAAAAGAAAGAAAGAAATGGTCAGGCATTAGTAGACCAGAGGAATCCCAGACCTTGGGGGAAAACAAACCCCCACCACCACTCCAGGAGAACCCACCCCGTCCCAACCTCCATCCCACAGCAGTGTGTCCAGCTCTGTGGGGCTCACCTGTGTCCTTGGTGCGTGGGCGCGGCAGCTGTGGAGCATTTCCGTTCCCCAGGGACCCGCTGGGGGTGGCGGGAGTGGCAGGGCACAGCGCAGAGGCGTCAGGCTGGACCCGTGTGGGCGCTGCACGCTGCGAGGGACTGAGACTTTCCTCTGGCATCCTAGATCCATTTCCGTCTTTTGTTGATTGCTTTATATTTGCATCAGGCTCATTTTTCATACAAATCTCAGGAGGCATCCCAGTTCGTAAAATAGATAAACACGGGGCTACTCTGCCTTGCCATCGTGGGGCACCCCGGAGTTCCAGGGAACATGGTTTGAGAACCACAGCTGTAAGCATATAAGCAGGAGAGCGACAGGGTCAGAGTCCTAGTTTAAAAGGAATGAAAAAGGAGCGTGGCAGGCTTGAGGGCGGCGTAGGAGCTCTGGGTTGGGAAGAGGCCGGGCAGGCCGCCCTGGGGGAGGGGGCGTTCAGGAGGCTGAGACACCGCTGTGTCTTGGGGAGACCCTGTCCCAGGTCTGCAGACTGAGGCTGAGGGCGCCGAGAGCAGCGTCAGGAGGGAGGGGCCGACAGGCTCCAGACCCCTCGGCCGGCTCTCTCAGACTTCACCTATTGTCGTGATTTTCAAGCAAACTTGACTTTTGTTTTTCTGTTGATGCAGCAATTGTTTTGAGGTAACTGCAGAAGAGACCAGTGCCGCTTTCGAGAATGGAATTTAAAATTTTTGTGCAGTTTGCATTTCTTCAGTAGTAAAGCTGGGCAGAAGATGGTGTTTGTTTTTTAATTTTGAAGTTTTTGCCTAGAGATCATAGCAGCCCCATTCTCTCTCCCCACCCCACTTGATCTGGGGAAAAAGGCTGGAGTTGGAAAAACATGTTGTTTAAAAATGCGGGGGAGAAGGGCACAGTTGAATAAAGTATGCTTCTCTTCCTCAGATGATTTATTTTACCTGTGAACAGATTGCACAAAAAATGGGACGCTTGTACTTTCCTGGGAAGTACTGTATTTTGTATATATAGAAGAGGAAGAAAATCAGCGTGCGTCTTGTGCATGTTAGCGGAAACATTTCGTAGTTTGTTGTGGTTCGGTTATGCTGTGGGGTTTGACAAGTGAAATGCTGTCAAGTTGTAAAGTAAAAAATATGACAAGTTTGGAGATGCTGGGGAGACCCTCTTTCCAGAAGAGCACCCTGTGGCTCAGGTCACGTGGGCTTGAAGGGTGGCAGTGACACACAGGCAGTGCTGTCACTGTGCTGCCACAGTCAGGACGTCTGGATGGGCATCTGAGCCATGAGTTCTGCATTTTCCCTCCTGTGGTTTTGCCATGTTTTGCAACCTGGGTGTCGAGCTGCCTTGGCAACTCTCTTTTAACGCTCACCGGGCCTGTGCAGAATGCCTGCTTGCTGGCTCTTGGCTGGGATGCACCCTCACTTAGCTTTGCGTCTGACCCCGGGCCCCATCTGTGCTGGACGCCCTCCCTACCTGTGTATGGTGCTCACACAGCCTCCTGCCCGCCCTGCCCCGTCTGTCTGGCTCGGCGTGCCCCCTGGTCTCCAGTTCCTGGCCCATGGGTTGGCATCCCCCCGCTGCAGCCCTTTCTCGGGGCATCCAGTTGCCAGCTCCTGCTGCCTGACCCTCCAGGGCCTCAGGGTCAATTTTTAGTCCCATTTATGAGCTGGGTCCACATCCTCCCCCCGCCCCCAGTCCCTGGAAGCCTACTGTTTATTAATAGGCACATACCTAGTGTAACAGTTTTAATTTCATTTGTTTTCATGGACAGTAAATTAAGACCTTGCCTTGACGAAAGTGATAGATTCCCTGAAACTATGTGCCAAGTTCTTTTATGGGTGTGTAAGACCAGTTGGATTTAAATGCTTGATTTGTGGAAGATTTAAATTCAGCTGCTTTGGGGAAGAGAAGTAACCAGAAACCGAGTTTGCTTGCTTAACTGCTTATGTTTTGAGCTGTTTCTCTTAGTGTTTTTAACCCAGCCTTCTAAATGGTCGCCCTCCTCAAGCTGATGTCCCTTCCCCACTGGGCTCCACCTTTTTTGCTATTTATTTATTCTCGCTCTTTGTTTTTACCTTATCTGCGAATAGATGAATGTTCTCTTCCAAACACATGCAAGTTATTCAAACAGAAAATGTTTTAGCTGTTTTTTTTTGTTTCCAGAGCAGTACTAGAGGTATAGATGGTCATAGAAAATAAATACATCTCCACGGTGATAGAAGTTTATCCTCTAATCTGGCAAAACACAAGGCACCCCCCTCCGTGGCCCATGTCCTGTATCAGGCCGGTCCCCACAGGCAGTGCGGACTGAGGTTGTCTGGGCCTGGAGGGAGCCTTGTGTGTGGTTGGCAGAGGTGCATCGAGGGTCTGAACCAGGCCTGGACCCTTCAGGAGTGGATGCCTCCGGACGCTGCACTCTCCGGGGCCTTCTCAGGGAGTCTGGACCGTGGACCCCCGAGGGCGCCCCTCCTCACTACCCCCACCATCTGTCCTGGCGCCTAACCTTTTTTTTTTTCCTCCCGCTGCGGAGCACAGGCTCCGGACGCACAGGCTCAGCGGCCATGGCTCACGGGCCCAGCCGCTCTGCGGCACGTGGGATCCTCCCAGACCGGGGCACGAACCCGCGTCCCCTGCATCGGCAGGCGGACTCTCAACCACTGCGCCACCAGGGAAGCCCGCGCCTCACCTTTGAGGTCCATCTCCTAAGGCACCTTTCTTGTCTTGCTCCTTTGTTTCATCTTGTCTCTGCAGCCAGTGTTCTGATGGGGAGCCTGTGTTCGCCCAGTGATACTGGCTTATTGAAAACAAACATACACATACACATACTTTTTTTTCTCTTTTCCTTTTAATCTCTTGGTGCCCCCCATGCTACCAGGTTGAAAATTAGTCTCTCCGCTTTAATTTCTATTCATTCTCTGCAGCCTAGCCTAAGTGTTCTTTTTTCCTTTTTTAAAATTGTTGAATTATGTAAGGACTCGTTGTCTATTATTACCTTTGAACTGAACTGCCAGCAAACAGAGGAGGCTTCCCTTTCGTCCTGCCCAGAAACAGGGAAAACGATCAGATCGTGCTCATTCAACAACAAAAGTCCTGTTATCTGCTGTTCTTGCTTTTGAAGTGTGTGGTGGCTGCTGCGATTCACGGACACCATCCTCTTCTCTCCCTGGGCTGCTCACCGCAGCCCGTCCCCATTCCCAGCGCTGTTCTCTCGACCCCAGCAGCTGCTCTGGGGTTCGGGCTCTTGCTGCCCCTCTCCTGCCCTCAGGCCTGGCCGGCTTCTCTACCGCTGTGCTCGGCCCTGGTGCACACGGCACCTGGCGCTGGG
Organism: Mesoplodon mirus; assembly: GCF_964341445.2. Taxonomy (NCBI): domain Eukaryota; kingdom Metazoa; phylum Chordata; class Mammalia; order Artiodactyla; family Ziphiidae; genus Mesoplodon; species Mesoplodon mirus. The sequence goes on along the minus strand of NC_138984.1, from coordinate 113,050,967 downwards.
CTCACGCTGGCTCTGCCCTTACTCTGTGGCCGTGCGGCTCTGTGCCTTGCTCTGATCATCTGTCAGAGTGTGATGACCTCACCCTGAGGGTGACCGTGAGGATGACTTGTTGGGAAGTTGTAGGGTGATCTAGGCTGAGGGGTGGACGGTGCCACGTTGGGGAGAAAGGGGGGCAGCGGCCATGGGGTCTCTAGCCCGGCACTGGGAACCTTGACCTCCTGCCCACCTGAGGTGGCTTGATCCCCATCTGTGGTCCCCTGAGCCCACCTGGGGTTCTCTGATGCCTGCCTGTGGTGGCCACCTGAGGTTCAAAGGGTGCCTTCCTTGGGCCTTAGCTCTGGTCACACATCGGCTCCAAGTCCAGGAAGGGTGCCCCCAGCTCGCTCTGCTTGTGAGCTACGCCAGAAGCATTGTCTAGGTGCTGGTCCTGGGTGGAGTGGGGTTGGTGCTGCTCCATGCAGGGGGTCCATGTCATGGCAGGAGAGGGGAGGTCCCCTTACGGAGGCAGGATTTCAAAGACCCTGCCCTGCACAGACCTGAGCCTGAGTTTTGGTTGCAAGATGGTGTGTCAGCTGAGTCAGAAGAGGCCCTGGGCCCCGGGAGGCCCTCACCCAAGGGCAGGAGGTGGGGAGCATAGGAGGAGGAAGCAGCTGGGCCCCGGGGTCTCGCTGGCTGTGAGTGTTGCGGTGTGTCACAGCACAGCATCCCTGCATCTCGGCCGTACCGGGGAAGCTCGCCCACTCTCCGCCTCTCCAGCTCACAGGCATGGGCACACCGTCCGAGTGCCAGGGCCCTGCCGTGGGGCCCCAGGACACTGCCCGCTAAAGGAACAAGCAGGGTGGGTGGTGGTGCACAGGGCGGGTCAATTGCTACCAGCTCAGAGCTCTGGCTTCCCGCTCGCCCACCCTACCTGTGGGGAACTGTCCAGAGTATGAGTGTCCCCTGAGCCCCGGGGATCCCTGAGTCAGGGACACTCCAGCAGCAGCAAAGTGAGATCAGCATGTCTTTTTTTTTTTGGCTGCACCGTGCCGCATGCAGGATCTTAGTTCCCCCTACCAGGGATCGAACCCGTGCCCCCTGCAGTGGGAGCGCGGAGTCTTAACCACTGGACCGCCAGGGAAGTCCCAGTGTGTCCTTTTTTGAAATCTTTATTTTAAAAACTCGTAAACTTGCAAAATAAATTAGTTGATAGCTTGTTAAAAGGCAGTTCCGCTGACATCTTTAAATTCATTTTTATAACTTGACAAGCTGTAGGGATCAGAAACAGGGTTAGGAGCTGCTGCTGAAAGAAATCAGTCAAGGAAGAAGAAGCCTGGCTTTCCTGTTTTTGGGTGGACAACGTCTGTTTGCAGTTGTTTCACCCCCAGGGGGAGGAAGGATGGGTGTTGGGGGCGGTCACGGACCAGAAGTGCTGACGCTGGTACTTTCAGACTGAGGCCCGAGTGGGTCAGCTGGTTTTTGCTTTCAGCAGTCTTTTTCTGCATCGAGCCTGTATTGTTTTATGATCAGAAAAACACCAGCACGGGGATGGTTTTCGTGGCCAGTCAGCAGAGGGGTGTAGGGACCCTGTCTGGGAGATTCTGCTCTACCCGATCTTGGCTGTGTTAGTCTGGGCGGCTTAGCAGACTCCCTCACAGCGCTGGAGGCTGGAAGTCTGAGATCGAGGTGTCGGCAGGGCTGCTTCCCTCCGAGGCGCCTCTCCGTGGCTTGCAGACGGCCGCCTTCTCGCCGTGTGCTCACGTGGCCTCCCCTCTGTGTCTGTGGTCCCATGCCACCCTGCTGTGACCAGGCCCCAAGCCGTGGAGCCGTATGAGCTCCTTGGAGCTGAGCCAGAGGAGACAGAAATGCAATCGAGTTGTTAAACCGTCAACTCCCGCATGGCAGCGCGGGCAGGTTTGGGTGCGTTCCAAATGTGTTACTTTGGTTACGCTCTTGGGCTTTGGCACCAGTGGAAGCCCGCTGCAAAGGCGTGTGGGTCCTTCAGGTGTAGTTGAGGCTCCGTCCCAGGGCCGTGCAGTGACCAGACACACAAGGCCCCTGTGTCGTGCTGGGAAGGAGCCCCAGTGGGCCCGACGTGAGGCTGGGAGGAGGGGCTGGCGAGGCTCTGGGTCTGGGTGGCAGCGGGCACGGGGAGGGAAGGTGGGCCACCCCTGACGAGGGGCGGCCGTTAGAGATAGAGAAAAGTGAACGGAGTTAAAGGGAATTCTGAGCTGTCAAAGAAGAAGGCGAGACGGAGACGGGGGACTTGGACTCGGAACTGGCAGTTCCAGGTTTCCTCAACAGGTCAGGCAGAGGCCGGGCAGACGTGCGTTTGTGGAAGATGCACGGGTTGGAGAGTCGCGGGGGTGCCCGTGGCCCTGGAATTGGGTGTTCGTAGGGGGTGTTCCTGACCGAAAAACATGGGGAGGGAAATGCAGCAAATAGGAGAGAGCCTCCGTGAGTGGCGGCGGGGCCTTGACCCGTGGTTCACATGGAGCTTAAAAGATGCTATGAAAGAATGTTCCACAACGTCAACGTTTTTATGGAAGTTGGAAGGGAAAAGTAGCTTACAAAACAGCTTCTATCATCTTGTTTCTGTGACGAATCAGGGGATTATGGATAATTTCTTTTTTTTTTAATCTTTATTGGAGTATAATTGCTTTACAATGGTGTGTTAGTTTCTGCTTTATAACAAAGTGAATCAGTTATACATATACATATATCCCCATATCTCCTCCCTCTTGCGTCTCCCTCCCTCCCACCCTCCCTATCCCACTCCTCTAGGTGGTCACAGAGCACTGAGCTGAGCTCCCTGTGCTTGGATAATTTCCTTTACCTTTCTATATCTTCTGATTTATCTACAATACATATTGCTAATTTTTTGCTCCTAATTTTTAAATTGTAGTAAAATATACATAACATATAAAATTTGCCATTTGAAACATTCACACTGTTGTGCAGCCATCACCACCGTCCATCTCCAGAACTTTCTCCATCTTCCCGAACTGGAACTCTATGCCCATTAGACAGTAACTCCCCAGTCCCCGCCCCTCCAACCCCTTGGTAACCACCGTTTTACTTTCCTTCTATGAATTTGTCTCCTCTCATGTGAGAGGAATCGTGCAGTATTTGTCCGCTTGTGACTGGCTTATTTCCCTTAGCATGTCTTCAGGGTTCATTCATGTTGTCTCATGTGTCAGAATTTCCTTCCTTATTAAGACCGGATAATATTCCACTGTATATATAAACCACAACAAAGAAAAATGTCCTTACACATTGATTGGAAGTAAGTTGAACATTTGACATTTTTCCTGGGATGTGACCCAAGTGTGTCACGGAGGCTTTCTGCAACCCTCGTGCACCAGTTCCGTACCTGGGTTCTCCTGGACTGTCCCGGGCAGAGGTGGGGGAGGGAGGGGGTCCCGCGGGCACTGGGCAGACAGCCAGGGCGGCCTGTCATGTGAGCTGTGTGGCTGTCCCAGGGTGGTTGGCCCGACCAGTTTTTCTCATTGACTCGCGGGGGTGGGAGGCACAGAGGTGAGGCCAAGCAGCCCCGAGGGGCCGCAAGATCATCGTGGGGCAGCCTGGCCCCTTGGAGGCCATCAGCTTTGAGGTGCCGTGTGTGGGCACCACTGGGGCCCCGCACTGGCTCTGCAAGGCAGTGACCAGGATGAGGACGTGGCTCTATGCATCCCCCGTCCTGGGCGTGTGTCTTTTCTTGAGCATGTGGAATAGGAAGTTGTGATGCTAGAAGGAAGTTGGTAATGGAAGGAAAAAGTTTTCATTATTTTGAAAAGTATCTGCTACATTTAAAATTCATAGTTAGCACCGTGCTGTCGGGAGGGGTGTTCTGTGAACCGCCGTCAGGCCCTGTCGCTCCCTTGGTGTCTGTCCTGTGTGTCCTGCTCATCTGCTGCTGGCTGGGAGCTGTGGTTGTCTCCAGAGTGGAGTTACTTCCCCTTTCGGCGCTGTCAGCGTTTGCCTGGTTTGCCGCTCTCTCGTTAGTGCATCCACCCTGAGCGTGGTTCTGTCTCCTTGCTGAATGACCTTCTGTCGTTATGCAGCCCCAGACTTTATCCCTGGTAACTTCCTGCTCTGAAGTTGGCTTTGTCTGACACTCAAGTAGTCCAGCTTCCTTTTCTTGCACAGTTTCTCTTTCCCCCTTTTACTGTCAGCCTACCTATGTCACTATGTTTGAAGTGAGTTTCTTTTAGCTGGCATATTGCTGGGTCAGGAGTTTTAAAATCCATTCTGACGATCTGTGTCTTTTAATTGGTGTGTTTCGACTTGTGATAAATCTAATTATTGATATGTTTGTGTAGTTCTACCATTTTATTATTCGATTCCTGTTAGATCCCTCCCTCCCTCTCTGTTTCTCTCTCTTTTTGGCTTATAAACAATAGAAATTTATTTCTCACAGTTCTGGAGGCTAGAAGTCTGAGATTAGGGTGTCAGTGTGCCAGCATGGTCAGGTTCTAGTAAGAGCCTGTGATATTGTGATTTTTAATAAGAAACATGTATTTGGTCTTTGCCTGTTTCTGCCACAGAGCTCCTAAATCCAGGGAATTTCCCAAGAGATGAGAGTGACAGAGGTGTCTTGATACAGCAAACTCCCTTCAACCACACCTGAGTTTATGTTAATGTGGTGACTTTTGGAAAGCACCTAAGGATGAGAGCTGGCTGCCAGGGGAACCAACTAGGAATAGAGAGTTGGAACTTTAGGTCCCATTCACTGACCTCTGTCACTAGTGACCAGTGATTTAGTCAATCATGTCGGTGTAATGAAACCTCCATAAAAATCCAAAACGACAGGGGTTCAGAGAGCCTACAGGTTGCTGAATGTGTGGAGATGCGGGGGGAGTGGTGTGCCTGGAGAAGACATGCAAGTTCATGCCCCTTCTCGCATACCCCGCCCTATGCATCTCTTGCCTCTGGCTGTTCCTGAGTTATGTCCTTTATAATAAACCAGCAATCCGTCAGTAAAATGTTTCTCTGAGGTCTGTGAGCTGCTCCAGCAAATTAATGGAACCCAAGGAGGGGGTCATTGGGACCTCCCATGCATAGCTGGTTGGTCAGAAGCACAGGTGATAACCTGGTCTTGTGATTGCCATCGCAGGGAGTGGCTGTCTTGTGGGACTGCGCCCTTAACATGCAGGTAGGTAATGTCAGAATTTAGTTGAGTTGTAGGACACAAGCTGGTGCTTGATGATGTGGGGAAACCCACACCTTGGCACTGGTTACACAGTCGGAGGGCCCTTCTCTGGACTGCAGACACCAACTGCTCATCGTGTCCTCACATGGCAGAAGGAAGATCACAACTCTGAGGTTATTTGAATATTTTTTAGTGTTCCATTAAAATTGTTTTAAACAGTCTTTTTATGAGTTACCTATATTGCTTTGTATAGTTTTTTTAAGTGGTTGCTTTAGGGATTACAAATACATGCTAACTTTTCAGTCTACGTGGAATCAGTATTGCAATACTTCAAGTGAAATGCAAAAATCTTACACCACGTAGGTCCTTTTGCCTTCTCCCTTTATGTTATAGATTTTTTTGTTTGTTTGTTTTGGGTTTTTTTGCGGTACGCGGGCCTCTCACTGCTGTGGCCTCTCCTGTTGCGGAGCACAGGCTCCGGACGCGCAGGCTCACGGGCCCAGCCGCTCCGTGGCATGTGGGATCCTCCCGGACCAGGGCACGAACCCGTGTCCCCTGCATCGGCAGGCGGACTCTCAACCACTGCGCCATCAGGGAAGCCCTATAGTTCTCTTACATACTACATTTCTATACACTGAATACTCCCTCAGACAATATTTTCATTTTTGCTTTCAGCCACCAAACATCTTTTAAAGACCTCTAGAGGAAGCTGTCTACTCTGTGTACTCACTGTTTACCCTTTCTCTTGCTTTTGCTTTTTATGTCCCAAGTTTCCTTCTGGTATCATTTTCTTCTATTTGAGGAACTTGTGTTCGCCTGCTGTCTATGAATCCTTTTGATTCTCCTTCATCTGAGAATGTCCTTATTTCACCTTCAGGACACTTCTTTTTCAGCCTAAAAAGTGCCTTCTACTTCTTTAGGTCCCCCTGGTTTCTGGGAAGAGGTCCACGTTCAAATTGTGAATGTGGTCTCTAGGTCATGAGCCACTTTTCTCGGGCTCTTTTTAAGATATTTTTTTCATTGTCTTTATTTTTCAGCAGTGTGACTGTGATGTGTCTGGGTAGGGATTTCTTTAGGTTTATCTCGTTTGGGGTCTCTTGAGCTTCTTGAATCTGCAGATCAAAGTTGTGCCACATTTGCAAAGTTTTCAGTCATGTTTTCAGCTGTTTTTCCAGCCATGCCCACTTTGCTCCCCTTTTTGCACTCTGATGAGACTGTTAGACTTTTTCTCTTGTCCCAAAGGTCCTCAAAGCTCTTCGTTTTTTTTCAATCTTTTTTTCTCTCTGTCATTCAGATCATTTCTTTTGCTCTGTCTTCAAGTTCACTAATCTTTCCTCTGCTTTTAAGCTCATATGGGGAGTTTTTAAAATTTCAGTATTGTATTTTTTAGTTCTGAATTCCCATTTGGTTCTTTATATCATTTATTTATTTGCTGCCTTTCAGTTTTTTGGTTCAGTTCAGGAGTGCTGTGTTTGTTTAGAGCATTTTTAGAGTAGGTGCTTTAAATCTGGTAGATAGTTGTAGCATCTGTTATTTTGGTATTGGTATCTGTGGCTCATCTTTTCCCATAGGGGTTAAGACACTACTGGTTCTTTGCTGAGTAGTTAAGGATTGCAGCTGGACATTTTGGATATTATAGTATGAGACTCTGGGTCTTGTTTAAATCCTAGGAAAATGTCGCTGTTTCCATTTGAGCAGGCAAACGATCTCGTTTGATTTGGGTGCAGTTCTGACCTGCCCTCTCTGGGTTACGGTTCCGTGTCAGTTCTGTCTTTGGAGCCTCAGCCGTGCCATTGGATCTGGCCTGTGTGTGCCTCCTGTGGCTGTCTGGGACCTGGCCGTGGTCTCAGGGCTTGGGGTGTCAGGATCAGATCCACACAGCTTGGGGGTGGGCCTGACATTCATGAGCAACTTTGGGGGCTTGCTCTTCCAAGCTTCTTCCTCTCCACACCGGCCTTGGGGCTTTCCAGGGGCCTGGGGTTCCCTTGTTGGTCCTCTAACCAGTATGCCGGGGCTCTGGAAACCTGCCCTGCCATACACGTCCACGCCCATGCCTTGCCTGGGGCCCGGTTGCCAGGTGGAGCAACTGGGTGCTTCTTCCTTCAGTTTCTTGTCCAGCCCGCTTGCCGCCCTTTCCATCTCAGAGTGAACGTAGCTTCCCATGTAGCTGCCCCACGCAACCTGTCTGAGGTCAGAGCTACCCCAGGATCCTGCCAGGGGCGGGGTTGCTTGGTGTGCCCGTCTGGAGTCAGAGCTCGTCCCTGAGTCCTGTCCAGGGTCACAGCAGCACTCAGAGGAGGCAAGCTGGAGCGAGCTGACTCCTCTCTCCTGGAGCTGGCGTAGCCGGGGCAAGTGACGTCCATCTCTGTTGCTGGGCTTCTGTCTGGAGGTTGCAGAGTGCAGGCTCTCAGGCCTCTGCCAATAGTCCCTCCCTATTTCCTTCCCTTGGCCGCCGGCCCTCACCTCAGTGGGCGCCGCAGGCTGCCCTGTATTCCTGGAGGCAGGGCTCTGGCCTCGTCCATCTCTGTCCCTAGTGTGTGGCCCTGCTTGGAGGACGCGCCTGGGAAGCGCCACTGGCAGGGAAGCACCGTCGGCCCCTGGAGGCAGACATGGTACTGGAGGAGCTGTTCCCACCTCCAGCTCAGTGAGGGGTTGTCATCCCTCATGGAGAGCCCTCCAGGATGGTGGCCCTGAGGTGGTAAGGTGGCAGGGGGTGACGGCACGTGTGTTGGCCCATGCGCCCTAGTCCACGGCCAGCAGAGGCTGTGTTGTGACTCCCCTGCTGGTGAGCCTGGAGAGAGATGCCAGACCCCAGGGATGGGCTGAGACCCCTCCGCCGTCCCCAGCTCCCTGAGGAGAGGGCACAGGGGAGCAGGGCGCTAAGCACCCCACCCTGGAAGGACCGTCAGGGTGCCCCATGGCCTGGGGGGACTTTGTGTTTTGTCCTAGGGCAGGATGGCAGCCCAGGTGACGCTGGAGGATGCGCTGTCCAACGTGGACCTGTTGGAAGAGCTGCCTCTGCCCGACCAGCAGCCCTGCATCGAGCCCCCGCCATCCTCACTGCTGTACCAGGTGGGTGCTGGGCGGCCGCGGGATGCGTGGCCTGTGGTGCTGACCTCCGCTTGATGCTTTTCTTCTTCCTTGCAGCCAAACTTCAACACTAATTTTGAAGACAGAAATGCATTTGTCACTGGCATTGCAAGATACATTGAACAAGCGACCGTCCATTCTAGCATGGTAACTCTGCACAGTTTCCTCTGGGGGGATGGCATGTCTGAATAGCAAATGTCACTTTTTTTGGTATTATCCTGATAGGATACATAGTGAGGAAGAAGAGAAGAAAGTGAAGTGTCATGTGTTTTTAAAGCACCTTTGTTTTTTTTTTTAATTATAAGAACAATATATGCTCTTTATGAAAACCTGGCTTCTGTGGCCCAGAGAAAACCTTTGTCAGCATTTTGAGGGAACCCATTCTCCCTCTTTTATACTTGTACTCAAGCATACCAGGTACACACCCATATGGGATTTAGACTGCGTAAATGAATTGCATTGTTATTATAATTATGTATTTTAATGACTTCATGAACATTTTAACATGTCATTAAAATGCACCAGATGAAGTAATTTTTAATGGCTGTCTAGTCCATCTTTTAAGTGTCCAAATTTTACTATTTTTGCGAATTTAACTAATTTGAAAAATTTAACTATGTTTACTTAGTTTGCCTTGATTTCTTCTAGTAAAAAATGCTGTGATGAACATCTTCCTAACTACATCATTATTCTCACTGGCTAGATTTGTAGAAGTGAAGGTCAAAGGTTGTGAGCATTTTAAAGCATCTTAAAAACATTACCAAACTGTAGTCAACATTTTCAAGGACATCTGTGCAATTTTTGCCATTTTTACCAAAGGAAATAATGTGAAAGAAGGAGTAGGCACCAAAGCAGTTTTGAAATGATGGCAGTCCTCTTCCCATGGATACTCTCCTTGGATTTTAAGTGCTTTCCCTCCCCGCCCTGGGGACAGCAGAGCGTGTTAGTCTTCCTCCGGGGCCAGGAGGCTCTGTGTGGCTTGGTGGAGCGGCTGTGAGGACCCCGTGTGCATTCAGCTGCACTGCACGCTTCCCATGTCCCCAGCTTCAGGTCTGCACTGCCAGCAGGTGGCTTGGGGCTGAGTGGAGCTGAGGTGTGGCGGCTACAGCAGGTGCCCTGGGCTGTGCTGCCCCTGGGCAGAGGTGGCTGCATGTCGCTGATACCCCTCTTCAGCCTGCAGAAGCCATGGGGGTGTTTGGGGTGGTCTGCAGTGTCAACAGTACCTTAGCAGCTGTCTCTTGGCACACAGGTCCTGGTACTTTTCTGTCCCTCAAAGGGAGGGTCCTCCTGGCCTCTCCACCATGGTTTATGGCTCTAGCTGTTGGCGATTTGGCATCTCCTTTTTTATGATTGTTCTGCTTGCCTTTGATTTGCCCCGTGTACCCTTGCAGAACGAGATGCTGGAGGAAGGCCAAGAGTACGCCGTCATGCTGTACACCTGGAGGAGCTGCTCTCGGGCCATCCCGCAGGTGCCCCATCCTAGCCGGACCCCACCCCCCACTGGCCACGCCCTCATCCCGTCCAGTCGTCCCCGCCCAGTCAGACCCCGCCCCACCTCTGGCCTGCTCCATCCCAGCGCACTCCCGACATCCTCTCTGGGTTGAAGCCTCTCTATGTCATGTTTGTTTTCTCCCAGGTGAAATGTAACGAACAGCCTAACCGAGTGGAAATTTATGAGAAAACCGTGGAGGTCCTTGAGCCTGAGGTCACAAAACTGATGAATTTTATGTACTTCCAGGTAAAACAGTGAAATAATCGTAGGGGTTTAGAGGCACCATCTACTAACTAAACAAAGTGCGTGTAAATTCAAGCGATCACAATAGCTCTGAGAGCAAAGGGAACTAAGCCTTAGACAGCCCAAAGCGTTATTGGCCCTTTCAGAATAAGTGCTGCTTCTGGGTTTCACTTCTCTTCTCCCCTCCAGAGTGAATTTGTAGTTCCTGCACAAAGACTACTTTCTGTCAGTACACTTACAGGCTTACACTTTCAATTCATCTGGTTTTCAGGTGTTTTCCCCCCACTGTCCACTCTGGTGGGCTTCGCCCTGGCCTTGGCTCCTTCTGGCCCTTGGTTTAAGCAGAGTGGCCACAGGGAGAAACTTGTGGCTTTTTTAAAGACATAGTTTAGAAATGTGTGAAAGTTTTTATTATAGAACCCTTTAGCGAAGGGAGAAGGGAGAAGATAGAACTTTTTAGGTGATGAATTTTTGTCTTATCTTAAAATTTGTCAAGTGGAAATCCTCCCACACCCCTTTTCAACTCTAAAAGCTAAAGCAGTTTGCTTTACAGACATTCTATTGGAGCATTTTGCTCAGTAACTTTGCTGGAATAATCAACAAAATTCTTTTACTTTGGGGACATAGTTGGTAAAGGGCAAAGTTGATGATGATTGTTACAGAGCAAAGGCACGTGGAAATCACTTTCTAGAAACATGTCTCTTTACCCGAGCTGTAAACATGCACTCGTTGGTTGGGTGTTTCATCAGCGAGTAACGTGACTCTGGACCCTGTGCTTGGAGCTGGGCCTGGGGTTGGCCCGTCCCTGAAAGCCGCGTTTCTGCCCCCGCTTCCTCTGCGCAGAGAAACGCCATCGAGCGTTTTTGTGGGGAGGTGAGGCGCCTGTGTCACGCGGAGAGAAGGAAGGACTTCGTGTCCGAAGCCTACCTGATCACCCTGGGCAAGTTCATCAACATGTTTGCCGTGCTGGACGAGCTGAAGAACATGAAGTGCAGCGTGAAGAACGACCACTCGGCCTACAAGAGGTGATGAGCGCGCCGGGGACTCAGGGCCGGGCTCCCGAGCGCGCTGGCGTGCGGGGTGCAGCGCCCACGAGGGTCAGTCTCGTCCTGCGGAAGCGGACCGCCGGCGCTGCGAGGCGTTCTTGTAGGCTTTGGGGGCGTGGCGGGGGCGTGGCGGGGGCGGGCCCTGGGCTCTCAGCTCCGAGAGCAGTGCTGTGCTCTGAGCCCCTATGGGGGCGGCGGGTACATGGGCGCTGACGCGCTGAGCGTCTCGTCCAGGGGGCCGGGGGCTCCACGCCTGCTGGGGCCGCCGCTGCTTGTCGCTGGCTGGCTGCTGGGCATCCCCGGCAGGCGGGCACCGTCACCGCAGTGGGCACAGCTGGCCCCGGCACCCACAGGGCTCCCCAGACCAGTTGTCCAACAGAGCGGTTTTCTTTTCGAATGTGGACAACTTCTGGAGAAGAGAATTGGAGAAGGTGGGCACGGCTCGGCGCCGCGTCTGCGACCCTGAGTGTGTTGGTGGCAGGTGGAGCGGAGCTGCTGTCCTCTAACCGACTCTCTAGAAAGTCTCTGCCTGGGACTGTTAAAACATGTGGGCTGGAATGAGGTGCTTCTGTTGTCTTTGCTAGACAAGGAAGCTTAGCTCTAAAATTAAATTAGAAGAGATTTTATTTTGTGTCTGAATAGGCTGTGGTGTCATTTGTAGGGGAAGAAAAAGAATTTTTCCTCTCCCCTTCTAGGTTCTTGCCTGAGTACCGCCTTTAAGAAAACAGAGATTAATAGGAGAAAAACAAATATAATTTCATTTCATGAGTATGGGGGTCCCAAGATATGAGACCCAAAGAAGTGACCAAAGGAGGCAGTGTTTATACCTTTTGTTTTTGGTTTTTTTTTGGCCACACCTGGCAGCGTGTGGGATCTTAGTTCCCCGACCAGGGATGGAACCCGAGCCCCCTGTAGTGGGAGTGCCACCGGACTGCCAGGGAATTCCCAGCGTTTATACCTTTGAAACAAAGGAAAAACAAATTTGTGAAGAATTGACAAGACAGAGAAGTTTGAGTTGGGGTGGCCAGTGAGTGAGGAGTTTGGAAGGTTAGCTCACACGGCCTCAGCCTTGAACGCCCCGTCTCTTGTGATGACGATGTCTCCCGACCTCCTGGTGCAGGGAGGGGACCTTCATGTGGGAGGTTTGTTTCCTGCTTTCAGAGGCACAGAGGAGGTCAGAATGCCCTGCTGTGGCTGTTTCTTAAGTAACTTTAATTCTGAATAATTCAGTCTGCCACAGTGGCATATTTGGGGGTGGCCTACCCTGAACCCCAACATGTACCTAAAATTGTGCAACTATTGCTGTGTCTTTAAAATGAAGTCGACTTGAGATGAGGCATGAAACAGATTTGAGGAGGGGATGGCACTGGACGTTGAGCTAGATCTCCCAGACTTTAAGCCTCATTCGTGTGAAATAAGTTCAGGCGTTCCATTCATCACCTAGAGTTAGCTCTGCACGGAAGCCTAGATCTTCAGAACGACAACATCTTTTGAATTGTCCTGTTAACTCCGCTCCGGTAGGAAAGTCTGGAGTTGTCTCCATTGGATGCCAGTTTTGTGGGATTCCAAGTGCGTGTGACTCTTGGTGGAGTGTCGGGGCTTCTGAACTTCCCAGCTCAGGAGAACGACTTCTGCTTCTAATGGCACAAATCACTTGTCGGGTGATTTGGAGCAGCATTCTCAGCCTTCCTGACTCTCTCAGGGAAATGGGGAGGTGGACAGCCCCAGTGGTTTTAAATTTTAAAAAGGTTTCTTTTCTCCCTCTCTCTCTTAGCAGCAGCACCTTTATTTCAAAGCCCAGTCTGGAAAATAGTTTAAAGATGGGGCTGCTCTGTGGAAGGCCCCCGGGCACCCCCTTCAGAAGTTGCCCGGCGTGTTTGCTCACCCCTAGGCTCCCCTAAGCACAGAAGAGGGCCTGGGCAGCCCTCACCCGTCCAGCAGCCTCTTCCTGTGACCTATGTATGGGATCCCCTGTTGGTTGGTTCACTTTCCCAGACAATAACCTCCACTTCTCTCTAGCCCTCACACTCCCACACTCAACACTCAAAACACTTTTTATGTGCACCCAACTGGTAGTTACAACCTTTTCTGAGTGTAAATGCCAGATAACCCGTGTAGTCATGGTGAGGCTTAAGGAAAATAAAAGCAGGTATTCTTGGTCCCTTCCTTAGTTTCCACTCCTGCGGCTTCAACCCCCACTCAAATCACTACAGTAAAGTGAACACTTTAAAAAAGAATGTAAACATATCAGTTAATATTGTTTCACTGTATATAATTTTTTAAAACTTAACAGAAGTAAGCAAGATTGGAGATTATTTCTCACCTGAAAAGTTCTGACGTAGGTGGTCTGCAGCTGACGGGGTTCCATAGTGTTCAGGAACCAGAGCTCCTGCTGTCTTCATTTGTTGCCTTTGTGGCCCAGGATGGCTGCTTGAGCTCTAGCTGTCATCTCTGCATTCCAGTCAGCAGGAAGGAAGGAGCATTGAAGGGCCCACAATGTTCCTTATAAGTAAACTTTCAAGTGCCTTACAAAGTTTTGCATTATATCTCATGGCTCAGCAGTTGGTCACAGCGTGGAGATGAGAATGAGGCACATTGCTGCACCACAGAAATTCAGGGTTTATTCTGCATAAAGGGAATGGAAGGGAAGGGAAGGGAAGGGAAGGAAGTGACAGTTGGGGTAGGTTACCAGTCTTTGCCATGAAAGCTTTTCTTTAGTAAACCCCGGAGGTTCTAGGTCGCACAGACGGGTCCTTACGTGGGCAGAGTTTCCACTAAACTCTCTTGGGGAAGCCTTACGTGTGCAGAACCCTCATATGTGCTTTCACCCTCTTTGCAAAACTAGAGATTCAGCCCGTGTTGCACAGGATTTGTTGGACCTCAGTGTACAGGTCCTTCTGTGTCCACCGTTCCCTTGTCAGCCCCATTGGGTAGGTCATATAGCTATTGTTTTTCACAGATAGGGTAAGTGAGGGTCAGGAGAGTTCAGGAGGTGTGATATTGATTTATAATAAGAAATACATATTCATCCCCATTTCTGACACAGAACTCCTAAAACGCTTAGAATTTCCTGCGATAAAAGCAGTAAAGTTTCTTTTGTTATGTAAATGTGGTGACTTTGGAAAGCCTCTTGTTACCCTAAGGATGGGGGCTGGTCATCGTGGAATCAACCCTGTAACTACAGGGTTGGAACTTTCAGACCTACCCTCCTGATCTCAGGCAGGAGAGAGGGGTTAGAGGTTGAATCCATTGCCAATGTCCAGTGATCTAATCAAGCATGTTTATGTGAGGAATCCTCCATAAAAACCCCAAAGGGCAGGGTTCAGAGAGCTTCCTGGTTGGTGAACATGTGGAGGTTTCTGGGGGGAGTGGTGCTTGGAGAGGGCATGGAAGCCCCACCCCCCTTTCCCCATATGTATCTCTTCCATTTGGCTGTTCTGAGTTATATCCTTTCATAATGAATTGTTAATCTAGTATATAAAATGTCTTCTCAGTTCTGTGAGCTGCTCTAACAAATTCATCGAACCCAAAGAAGGGGTTGTTGGGACTGCCAATCTGTAGCTGGTTGGCCAGGAGCACAGTGACAACGTGGACCTCCAGCTGGTGTCTGAAGTGGGGGGGTGACATGGCAGTCTTGTGGGACTGAGCTCTTAACCTGTGGGGTCTGATGCTATCTTCAGGCAGTGTCAGACTTGTAACACCACTGGCAACTGGCGCTAGAGAATTGCTTGGTGGTGTGGGAGAACCCAGCCCTCACGTTAGACTTGGTACCGGATCTTTAGGTTTGTCCAAGATGGAGCTGCAAATCGGTGGTGGAATCAGGATTCTGTCGCAGACCTTTGGCACCAGAACTGCATGGTGTGGTCCCTGACTGTCGGGAGGTTTGGCTGCCCAAAAGTTTCCCAGCAGAGAACCTAAACAGTGTTGGCCATCTTTGTCACTCAGCTCTGGAAGTCACAGAGGGAGTGTCCTCCTTTCTCAAACTTGGGGACAGGGAGCCCAGGGGAGAGGCCAACGTGTAGGTGCCCTTCAGGAAAGCCTGTGAGAAGTGTTGCCACATCTCTGAGGAAGTCCATCAGCTATGGACAGTAGGGTCATGAGCTATCCAGGTTGCAAAGAGACTTACTGGAGTTCAGGGGAGAAGCTGGAGGAGGCTGAAATTGTAACCGGCATCTAAGATGCACATTTCTACAGGTAACTGTAGCGAGAGTAAAGTAATTTTGATATTCCCAGGCTGTTTTTCTTGAAAGTCATTAAGCATGTTGGTTGATTAACCACTTTTTTTCCCCTTTCACAGGGCTGCTCAGTTTTTACGTAAAATGGCAGATCCACAGTCCATCCAGGAATCACAGAATCTGTCTATGTTCCTGGCCAACCACAACAAGATCACACAAGTAATTCACACTCTTGCTGCTCTGGAGGATGGGGCGCATCACTGGGGGGCTGAGGGGTGGAGAGCGGTCAGTGACACAGGTGTCTCACTCTGTGTTTCAGTCTCTGCAGCAGCAGCTTGAAGTGATTTCTGGCTATGAAGAGCTCTTAGCAGACATTGTGAATCTGTGTGTGGACTACTATGAGAACAGGATGTATTTGACGCCCAGTGAGAAACACATGCTTCTCAAAGTACGTGTGTTGAGGGTAGGCTGCCAACAGCACCAGGAGATAGGGGCAGCCCTGCTTTCATGAATAGGCTGCACTTTATGATCGTTTGGCCAACCTTTTCTCTCATGCTTGTGTGTGTGTGTGCACGCACGCGTGCATATATAGCACCCTCCACCCTTCATGCAGTTTGCCCTACAAGTCCTTGATGCATTCCCGTGAGTGTGTTCCAAGCTTGACCCCAGTGCCAGGTAGATCACATGCCCATCCCTGGAGAAGGTGCTCGTGGCTGAGGAGTCCCTGGTCAAGGGCCTTTCTCAGTATAAAGCTTGTAGCAGAGGTTATACCAGATTCTACGTGGTAAGGATGTAATTCCTAGAAATTTAGTATACTGTGTCACCATGATTATAGTAGACTTTTGTTGGTCAAGAAACATGCCATTTACCATATTCCTCATTATTATTGTTTCAAATTGGGGAGGTTTTCAATGATGTTTCTCACTGGGAAGATGAGAAGGTGGTTTTTTTTTTTTTCAAACAAAAGTTTAATAACTTTTACATGGGAGAGACCCAGGAAAACTGAGTAACTCCGAGAAGATGCTTCTGCCATTCTCTCCACTCTGCTCTCTACCTTCATGGAGGGCAGCTCTGGGGGACCCTGTTCTGGGTGTCCTGCTGACCCAAAGCCCTCCGTGCAAGTGGGCCCATCTCCAATACTTCTTCCCTGCTGGGGAGCAGCATGGAGGGATCAGAGTGAGAGGACACTGCCCAGTGGAGTGCTTTGTGGCAGTGGAAACATTTTGTTTGCACCTACCTGGTGCAAGAGCCCCCTGGTCATAAGTGCTTATGGAAATCCACATTTAGTATTGCCTTGTGCTTGATGAGAAGTGGAGCTGATGTATGCACCTGGAAGAGGACACAAGAAATGACATAAAATAGCTTCATGTGAAGGGATAGCTATTAATTTCAGAGGGACTTTTTAAAATGCTTTTTACCAAAACTAGAAATATTAAAATTATAAAAAGAAAAATCTCATTGTTAAAGGCAAATATACAATAGAGGTAGTAGATCAACTACTTACAAAGCTAGTAGCAAGGTTAAAAGACAAAAGTAGTAAAATCATCTATATTCACAATAAGTAGTTAAGGGGTGCACCAAACAGAAAGGTGTAAAATATGATGTCAGAAACATGAAGCGTTGGTGGGGAGTAAAAATGCAGGGTTATTAGAATGAGTCTGAACTTGAGATCATAACTTAAAATAATCATATGTATATATATGATCATATATAGCCATATATATGGCTATATATATATATATGGCTATATATATATATATATGGTTATATATCAACCTCATAATGATTGCAATCAAAAATTTATTTTTAAAAATTTTTAATAGATACACAAAAAAGAAACAGGAATCTAAACATAAAACTAAAGATAGTCATCAAATCACAAGGGAAGAGAGCAAAAGAAGAAGAAAGGGACAAAAAGGAACTCTAAAAAAAACCCCAGGAAACAATAAAATGGCAGATGGAAATATCTGTTGTGTTTTGGGGATTGGAAAAATTAGCATTGTTAAAATGACCATACTACCCAAGGCAATCTACAGTTTCGGTGCAACCCCTAACAAAATACCAATGGCATTTTTCACAGAACTAGAACAAATAATTCTATCATTTGTATGGAAACCAAAAAGACCCCAAATCGTCAAAACAAATCTTGAGAAAGAAGAACAAAACTGGAGGTATCACATTCCCTGATTTCAAACTATACCACAAAGCTACAGTAATCAAAACAGGAAGGTATGGCACAAAAACAGACACATAGATCAGTGGACCAGAGAGCTCAGAAATAAACCCACACTTAAATGGGCACTTAATCCATGACAAAGGAGGCAAGAACACGTGACAGGGAAAAGACAGCCTCTTCAATAAGTGGTGTTGGTAAAACTGGACGGCTACTTGCAAAAGGATCAACCTGGACTACTCTCACACCATATACAAAAATAAACTCAAAATGGGTTAAAGATTTAAATGTTAAGACCTGAAACCATAAAACTCCTAGAAGAAAACATATATTTTAGATCTGTCTCCTTAGGAAAGGGAAACAAAGGTGCAAATAAACAAATGGGACTACATCAAACTAAAAAGCCTTTGCACAGTGAAGGAAACTATCAAAATGAAAAGGTCACCTACTGAATGGAGAAGACATTTGCAAACAGTATATTCAGTAAAGCGTTAATATCCAAGATATATGAAGAACTTGTACAACTCAATATCAAAAAAATTTCAGTTTAAAAATGGGCAGAGGATCTAAATAGGCATTTTTTCCAAAGAAGACAAAGTGCTGGCGAGGATGTGGAGAAAAGGGATTCCTGGTGAACCCTGGTGGGAATGTAAATTGCTGCAGCCACTAGGAAACAGTATGCTGGTTCTTCTACAATTACCGTAGGATCCAGCAATTCCACTTCTGGATATTTATGTGAAGAAAAGAAAAAGATATATGCACACCAGTGTTCACTGCAGCAGCATTGTTAACAATAGTCAAGACACAAAAGCAACCAAAGTGTAACATTGATAGATGCATAGGAAGATTTTATATAAATAAATAAATAAGTATATATATATATATATGTGTATATATATATATATATATATACATATATATATATAATGGAATACTATTCAGCCCTAAAAAAAGAATGAAATCTTGCCATTTGTGATAACATGAATGGACCTAGAGGGTATTATGCTAAGTGAAATAAGTCAGACAGAGAAAGACAAATACCATATGATTTCACTTATATGTGGAATCTAAAAAACAAAACAAATGAACAAACATAAAATAGAAACAGACTCATAGATACAGAGAACAAACAGGAGGTTCCTAGCGGGGTTATTGGGGGTGGTGGTGAATGAAATAGGTGAGATTAAGAGTTATAGACTTCCAGCTACAAAATAAATGAGTCACTAGGATGAAATGTACTCCATTGGAAATATAGTCATTAATATTGTAATATCTTTGCATGGTGACAGATGGTAACTAGACTTATCGTAGTGATCATTTTTTAATGTGTAGAAATATCAAATCACTATGTTGTGTTCCTGGAACTAACATAGTGTTGTAGGTCAACTATACTTAAATTTTTTAAAAAAGTGCTTTTTGAAAGAAGAATGAATTGTCATTTCTAAGTTATGAACTGTAGCAGTATAAGTGTTTATGGGTAATTAAACTTGCAGGTCTGAGCTTTATATGCAATTTTGTGATTTGCAGGTCATGGGGTTTGGTCTGTACTTGATGGATGGGAGTGTCAGCAACATTTATAAACTAGATGCCAAGAAAAGAATAAACTTATCCAAAATCGACAAGTACTTCAAGGTGAGTTACAGTTTCTAGGTAAACCTTTTTATTGAAGTGTATGCAGTTTGAGCTTTAGGAGGTCAACCTCTGTGGCTTTGTTCTGTGCTGGGAAATGCAGCGGTGGCAGGTGGGTGGGTAAGTGGAGGTAGACTGTCTCCTACCCTGTACCGGATTTGCCTGCGTTTGAACCTTGTCTAACAGAATGGTGCCACGTGTACTCTTTTGTGTCTGGCTGTCCCCATTCACTTTGTTTGTCAGATCATCCCTGTGGGAGCCTGCAGCTGTAGTTTTTACATTTTCATTGTGGTGTAGCACTGCATTTTATGACTAAACTGCAATTTATTTATCCATTCTGTCGTGATGAACGTGAGATTGTTTCTGGATTTTGGCTTGTCCGAACAGTGCTGCTCTGATTCGTGCACATCTATGCACATTTCTGTTGGATGAATACCCCGTAGTGGATTGGGTATTCATCCAATAGAATGAACATTTTCAGTGTAGTAGATACAGCCTCACAACTCTCCCACATGGCTGTGCTGACTTGCATCACCACCAGCGGTGATTCTACATCATGGCCATCACTTGGCTCTGTCATTTTTTGGGGAGGAGGGAGGCTTCCTGAAGGGTGTGTATGTATGTCCTTGTGATTTTATTGGCTACTGTTTCCTTGTGGTTTACTTGATGTTCCCCTGATGGCTTTTCACGATATTATTAGTTGTTTTTTTTTTTTTTTTTTTGCGGTACGCGGGCCTCTCGCTGTTGTGGCCTCTCCCCGTTGCGGAGCACAGGCTCCGGACGCGCAGGCTCAGCGGCCATGGCTTATGGGCCCAGCCGCTCCGTGGCATGTGGGATCTTCCTGGACCGGGGCACGAACCCGTGTCCCCTGCATCGGCAGGCGGACTCTCAACCACTGCGCCACCAGGGGAGCCCGATATTATTAGTCTTTTGTGTGTTCTCTTTGTGAAGTGTCCTTTCAAGTCTCTCATTCTTTTTTTCCCCTGTTGATTTGTAGTTATTTATGTATTCTGGGTATGTGTCCTTTGTCAGTTACACATGTTCTAAAATACATGCATTTCCCCTATGTGGCTCTTTTTTTTTCACTTTCTTGAAGAGTCTTTGGTGAACTGAGGTTCTTAATTTTAATGTGGTCCAATATATCCATCTTTGATGTCCACTTTAAGAAATCTTTGATAAAGCAGGCTCTCGAGAAGTTTCTTTTGTGATACCTTCTAGAAGCATCACCATTTCTTTTCCATCTAGATCTATAATGCCCCTGGAAGTGGCCATGTGTATGCTGTGAGGTAGGGGCTTGACATTTTTGGATTTTTTTTTCCTGTTATAGATATCCAGTTGACTCTGTCCAATTATTGCAAAGACCGTTTCCCCTCCATTGCTCTGAGGAGTCACCTGTGTCATAAAGCAGGTGTCTGTATGTGTGTGACTCTGCCTTAAGTCCTCTGCTGTGCCCCACTGGTGTGCACCTGTGCTCCAGGGCCATGCTGCCTTTAGTTGCTGTAGGTTTCCAGCAGGTCTACTTACCAGTCTTCAAGTTATGTTCTTCACAATTGTCTTGAGTATTGTCCCTCCATCTCTTGAAATACGTTTTAGAATTGACTTGCTGATTTATACATACACACAGAAAACCCATAAACCATTTTTCCTCTTGGAATATTGTTTGGGATTCCGTTGAATCTATAGATCAATTTAGGGAGAATTGATATTTTTAAAATACTGTGTCTTCCAATATACATGAACCTAATGTATTTCTGTATTCCCTTAGAATTTTAAAAATGTCTCTAGAATTCTTGGTATTGTTTTTGTCTAGAAGTCTTGCACATATTTTGTTAGATTTAATAATATATACTTTTTATTTATTTTTCGACGCTATTGTAATTTTTTTCTCTTTCGATTTTTGTTTTCTAATAGTTCCTAGTATACAGGAACTGGGAAACAGTTGATTTTTTTTTTTTAATGACCATGGATCTAGCAACAAGGTAGGTTAATTTTAATATTTGAATTGGTTTTATGAGAGTTGGTTTTTAACTTTTATTTGGTTCTTCTTAAAGTGAACGTAGCAGTTGTTTACAACTTTTTTGCAGTAAGTGATTTGCAGAGATAGCATTCAACCCACAGTAATTATTAGCATTATTCATTCTTCTTGCGATTGTATTTGGTGACTAAACATATTTAATGACCCTGGGTTTTTTTTTTTTTATTCTTTGAATACAGCAGCTCCAGGTGGTTCCACTGTTCGGGGACATGCAAATAGAACTGGCAAGATATATCAAGACCAGCGCCCACTATGAGGAAAATAAATCTCGGTAGGCAGAGCGAGCTGTCCAGTTAGAGCATTCTGCAGTGTTCTCACTGTGCTTCCTAACACTCCACTTACCTCTCCAGAGATGCCACCTTTGACATTTTCAACCACGTGGAACCGAATGTGTGATATGGTAGCCTTTTCCATGAGTGGATGTTTACATTTAAATTCATTTACAAATGCAATTTATTTCCTTAGTGGGACAACCACATTTCAAATATTTAATAGTTAGGGTCTACTGTTTTGGTCAGTACAGATATAGAACTTTTCCATCATCCCAAAGAGTTTTGTTAGTGCTGGCCACAAGTACGGAAGTATAACCAAATGCTCTGGGTGCTTATAAAAGCTTAACAGCAGCCTGCTGGGGAGCGGCTGGATATTCACGTGTAACTTACAGAGTATACAGAGCTATCACCCAAGGGCCCAACCAGGCCAGACCCAAGGTCTCTGTGGTTGAGAATGGTCTTTACAGTTTTAAAGAGTTTTTTTAAGATGATGCCTCTATGGCTGGTGTGTGACAGAGACCGTGTAGCCCCCAAATCCTAAAGCATTTGCTTTCTGGACCTGTCCTGAGAAAGATGGCCAATCCCTGTCATAAAGCATCTGCAGCTCACAGTTAGAAATGATAATAAATACACAGTACTTTTTATTGTAGCTTCCACATAGGAAGTTTCATAGGATGCTTTAGTTGACTTTTGCCAAACATGTGGTCTCCATTCAGCCATGGTTTTGAAAAATACAGTTGCACCTCAATCTGGCTACTCAAAGGTAAGCAGTCTTTTTCTGTGAAGACCAAATTGTAGACACGTTAGGCCTTTCTGGCCACGTGTGTCACATACTCTTTTTTGTTGTTGTTGCTTTTGTTTTTTTTTGTTTTTTTTTTGCGGTACACGGGCCTCTCACCGCTGCGGCCTCTCCCGTTGCGGAGCACGGGCTCCGGACGCGCAGGCTCAGCGGCCATGGCTCACGGGCCCAGCCGCTCCGCGGCATGTGGGATCCTCCCGGACTGGGGTACGAACCCGTGTCCCCTGCATCGACAGGCGGACTCTCAACCACTGCGCCACCAGGGAAGCCTGTTGTTGTTGTTTTTTAAACGACTCTTTAAAACTGTAAAATCCATTTTGTATGGCTCTATGGCCATGCAAAAGGTGGTCGCATTGGGCCCACGTTGTATGTAGTTTGCCAGCCTCTGTGCCAGCTTGTTTCCTAACACGTCTGCCATTAAATCTGATATGTGATCACCTTCCTGTAAATTACATTCACTAATCTCTCTTCACTTCAGCATCCACTTGAGCTCTGATTTGGAGGGAGTGCTGATTTCCATGGTAGAAATGGAAATGCCTGAGTTTAAGTTAACAATGCACAACTCACCTCCTATCCTAACAAACACAGTCAGATCCAGATCATACGTAATTGTAAAACCAGTAAGAGGATCAGGGAACAAGGAGTTTTGCATACTTTCTTTATTTTTAATATGATCTGTTGTAAGTCGATGGCCATTATTACCAGTTAGATGTTGTGTTTCACAGCCACCCAGGCAGGTACCTGAGCGTGCAGCAATCAGCTCTAAGAGCTCAGCCCAGTGGCGTAGCACCTTTGGCCACAGGGGGTGGGCACAGAGTGGGCAGATGTTGGCATCGGGCTCTGGGCTCCTTGCCTCTCCTGAGGTGGACATGCTGTCTGGGGCCTGCAGGGGAGGCCAGTGTGTTTAAGGTGGACCCTGGCAGAGGGCCTGGGCCTTGTGTGCTGACTGCACACTCAGGGAGCTGCTTTTGCACATGCCGTCATCACATAATCCTGTAGCAAAATCAGAAAGTTAAAAAGTGGTGCTGCTTGAGATAGTGTACTGATCACCTTGAAGACTGGTAATCTGAATCCTTTCCTTCTAGCAAAGGGGACCAACTTGTTAAAACATGGTGTGAGTTGGTGCTGAGTGCGAGGGAACCGAGGGAACCGCTCTGAGCCCAAAGCAAGGCCCATGCTTTCTGCCCAAGAAGTCCAGCAGATTTAATTCTTGATACACATTTTTCCACCACATGGACTGTATCCGTTTGCAGCTGAAATGGTGTGTTGTGCACATAGTTAGCTCTAGCAACACTGTCTAATTCCCAAGTCCTGTCAGTTTCAACTCTCTCATTAAGGATAACTTTTGTCCCTGAGCCCTTGGCTGACTTGTTTTGTACTACAGCTATGTTTTCCTATGTGAGTAATAAGGAAATATTAGTTCCTGCCTACTCTGCAGTAATCTGTCAAGGGGCCCTGCAAGGGTGTTGCAGCGTCCTGAATTCAGCAACACCTCTCAGCTTTGTGGAAAGTAGTTTGCCGATTAAGGAGAAATTACGCTTCCTTTTCCAGAATACAGACATGAGAAAGTAGGACGCAGCCCTGACACGGGGCGACGAGGCAGGCCTGGCTCTGTTTCCGTGCGGAGAATTCCACGTTTCCTCTGCATCTCTACCTCTTGGCTGCAGCGGGGCTCCCGGGGTGGTGGGTGGGTCTGCTGAGCATGTGCCCTCAGCCAGTCGCCTGTCAGGTAACGCGTGCTTCCCCTTTGCCACCAGATGGACGTGCACGTCCTCCAGCAGCAGCCCGCAGTACAACATCTGCGAGCAGATGGTACAGATCCGGGAGGACCACATGCGCTTCATCTCGGAGCTGGCGCGCTACAGCAACAGCGAGGTGAGTGGCCTCTGCCTGCAAAGCACACCCGGGGACACGGGGTCTGGTGTGGCCCTTCTATTCTCTGCACCCAAATGCTACCACTGATGGCTTTGAGAAACATAGTTGGGCACCGCGTGCTTAAAAAGCACTGATGATCACGGATGAGGCAGGCAAATATAATGGAGTTTGTTTGGATCTGTTCAGCTGTACAAAAAAGCATCTTCTGTTTTCAGAAAAACGTTAACACGGGGCTGAGGCCTGAGGTGAGACCATGAATTAAGTGCATTTCCTAGTGTAGTTCCATGGTTCCAAGCTGCTAGGAGAGGGGTGGGGAGAGTGGAGGACGTCAGGAACAGAAGGGGTGGTTCTGACCTGCGCCCCTTTCGTGTCTAGAGGGAGAAAGTGCAGGAGCCTCCGAGTCGGTGGGCAGATGCGTCGAGTGCCCAGAGGAGACCTGGACTTGGGTGTTGGAGGAAGTGGGGTCTCTTCGGCCGTGGGCCTTGTTAATTCCTTCCAGCTTTGCAGCTGGGCTGTCTGTGTCCTTGCTTGGGCCGGTCACGTTCCCCACACCTGCCCCAAGCCTGGCTCCACGCCAGTGCTGCTCGCGCGTGGGGTGGGTGGGACAGGGGTCTGAGCAAGGGGGAGCAGCGGCTGGAGTGTCGTTTCTCACATCTTAGTCGACCGGGCACCGAGGTCAGGGTCAGAGTGGTGGTCAGTGGTGTGGGCGCTGCAGATGGTCTAGAGGGACCCGGGGACTTGGGGCCACGTACACAGGTCTGGTTTTTGAGATCGCGGTACCTCGGGGTTCTCAGGAGGCCCATTACATTTGGGGGCCACAATCTGCTGGTCCTGCTCATTGCAGGACAACGAGCGCTCCATCCCTCACCCCCCAGCACTTGTCATCGTGTAACCAAAATGACTGAAAGACAGCCCAAAGGCTTGGGGCACGTCGCCTCCTTGCAGACCCCAGGTGGTCACCCCTCTGCGGAGGCCAGGGCAGCCCGAAGAGTAGAGGTGGGGGCCAGTCCCCAGGACTTCATGATTTAGTTGTAAACTGAGTTCATGAGACGTTCTCAAACAACACAGGGAGCTGGTTTCTACCTTTCCAGGTAGGAGCACTTGACAGCGTGCGTGGTTCCTGTGTGCCATCTGGTGTCTGCTGTCCTGCCTTTATAATCAGATGATGGTTGTTTTTTCTTTTAAAAGGGCGTATGTGTGTGTGTGTGTTTTTTTTTTTTTAAAGAAAATATTGGGGGTAGGAGTTTATTAATTAATTAATTTATTGTTGCTGTGTTGGGTCTTCATTTCTGTGCGAGGGCTTTCTCTAGTTGCAGCGAGCAGGGGCCACTCTTCATCGCGGTGCGCGGGCCTCTCACTATCGCAGCCTCTCTTGTTGCGGAGCACAGGCTCCAGACGCACAGGCTCAGTAGTTGTGGCTCATGGGCCCAGTTGCTCCACGGCATGTGGGATCTTCCCAGACCAGGGCTCGAACCCGTGCTCCCTGCATTAGCAGGCAGATTCTCAACCACTGTGCCACCAGGGAAGCCCATAGATGATGGTATTAATAAGAGAAAAGAGATCCACCTTTGAAAGCTTTGCACAGTTTATTTTTAAACAGATTTATGAAGACATAATCCACATACCAGACAATTCTCTGATTTAAATTATACAGTTCAAAGGTTTTTAGTCCATTTCTGAACATTTTTATCATCTCCCAGAGCAACTCTGCACCCATAGCAATCACTCCCCATTCCCCTTCCTTCTGGCGCGTGGCAATCTACTTTCTATCTATGGATTTGCCTACCGGACATTTTACATAAATGGAATCATAATATGTGCTCCTTGGTGACTGGCTTTTTTCCTTTGACATAGTATTTTCAAGATTCATCCATGTTATAGCATGTATCAATAATTTTATGGCTTATTTATAATATTTATAATAATTTTATGGCCGAATAACACTCCACTGCTTGGACACCCACATTTTGTTAGTTTGTTCATCTGCTGTTGACTGATGGACAGTGGGTTACAAATAACGCTACTGTGAACATCCACGTCCAAGTGTTGTGTGGACATAAGGTTTCATTTCTCTTGGGTAGCTATCTAGGAATGGAATTGCTCAGTCATACGGCACCTCTGTGTTGAACATTTTGAGGAACTGCCAGGCTGTTTTCAAGGCGGTTGCACTATGTTACACCCACCAGCAGTCTGTGAGTGTCTGATGTCCCCACATCCTTCTCAGCACTTGCTGTCTGTTTTTTTTGATTCTGGCCATCCTAGTGAATGCGAAGTGGTATCTGGTTGTGGTTTGGGTTTGCATTTCCTTAATGACTAATGAAACTGAGTATCTTTTCATATGCTCATTGGTCAATTTTTAAAAATGTCTCTTGAAGTCATTTGCCCATTTTTAAGTTGGGTTATTTACCTTTTTGTTTCACTGTAGAGTTGTGTGAGTTCTTATATTCTGTCCCTTATCTGTTCTGTGATTTTCAAATATTTTCTCCTGTGTCTTTTTGCTGTTTTGATGGTATCCTTTGAAGCGCAATTTTTTGTGATGTGGTCCAATTTTATCTATTTTTTCTTTGGTTGTTTGTGCTTTGGGTCATAATGAAGAAACCATTACCTAACCCAAGTCACAAAGATTTACCCCTTGTTTTCTTCTAAGAGATTTGTAGTTTTAGCTCTTATATTTAGATCTATGATCCATTTTAAGTTACTTTTTTTTTTTTTTTTTTGCGGTGCGCGGGCCTCTTGTTGTTGTGGCCTCTCCCGTTGCGGAGCACAGGCTCCGGACGCACAGGCTCAGCGGCCATAGCTCACGGGCCCAGCCGCTCCGCAGCATGTGGGATCTTCCGGGACCGGGGCACGAACCCACGTCCCCCGCATCAGCAGGTGGACTCTCAACCACTGCGCTACCAGAGAAGCCCTTCAGATTTATTTTGCAGTTAATTTTGTCCTTAGGTTTCTTCCTCTAGGGATGTTACATCAAATCGTTATTTTTCAAAGTCACTGAAATGGTTTGTTTTGTGTTGGTCTCAGCCTACAGATAGTGATGCCTGGACCTGTACTCCTCTTGGCAGTCCCCACAGACACCCCACCTCCAGCCCACACCAGAACCAGTGTTGTGGCTGGACTGGCCCTTGTGGTCCTCACGATTGCAACATACCCTCCGCAGTGACCATCAGGGAACTTTGAGAAAAACTAGTTTGATTACTCACATGTCCTAGAGGGTACACAGCACACCCAGAGCCCCAAAGCGAGGTCATAGGTAGAGAGGGAGGGAGCACAGACCTGGGGCTCTGCCTTTGTCAGGGCTGAGGGTGGGGTGCCTAGGGTTTCACGGGTTCACTGTTGGTGAATTTAAAACATAAGAGCAGGGATGAAGGTGTGGGAGGGGAAAAGCCCAGTTGGCAGTTATCTAGGTCACCATGGGCTTTCTACAAGGGAAACTTCATGGGTGGACTGACTCTTTATCTACTTGGGTAGCTGGCAATATGTTTATTCAAGATGGATGTCTTTGAAATGGATGCCTTGGCAACCAAAATCTTAATGTTAGGCACTTAACACTACATGGTTCCTCTGTGTGGTCACGATGCCAATTCAGTCCTACACAGTTCAGTTCATTTTGCGTTTGAGTTTGGGGGATTGCTTTTTCCCCCTAATTTAATTTTATATCATAATGTATAAACTGTTTATGTGGTTCTAAAGTCAGATCTATCAGAGGAGGTATGTTCAGAGAAGTCTGCCTTCCTCTCTACCCTCTGCTTTCCTGGCCTGTAGATAAACATTCTTAAATCTAAGTTTTCATTATTTGATATAAGCACATACACATGTGAGCACGTTTTCCTTTATCAGCTAAGTTAGAAACACGCTGTGCGCATGTTTCAGGAAGGACCGGGCCTGCAGACCCCTCCAGCGCAGGCTGTGGCGGCCTTTCTCTGTGTTTTGAGCTACGTGTGCCCATCATGCGGGCTCTGCAGTTGCTCTGCCTTTTGATGCACTGAAGAGTCTTGTGCTCATATCATTTTCTACTTTGTGAGTGTACATTTGGGGTAGGCTTCTAGATTGGGTTTCATAGGTGGTTTCCTGGACGTTTGTGACTTCTTGATGCTCTGTCTTCTCTAGGTGGTCACAGGCTCGGGCCGCCAGGAGGCTCAGAAGACGGATGCTGAGTACCGGAAGCTCTTCGACCTGGCGCTGCAGGGCTTGCAGCTGCTGTCCCAGTGGAGTGCTCACGTGATGGAAGTGGTGGGCGCTCTCACTTTTATTTGGAAATGCACCCCCTAGGTGGTTAGAAGTGCTTTGCTTCCCAAACTTGACTAAATTATATTTTTTCTGCATTAACTTTGGTCTTTGGATTGAGAACAAATTGGCTTTTTATCTTTGGCACTAGAAATAAGAGTATGTATTAATTTAAATGTTTCTAAGATGGCTCAATGTACATTTCATTTACATATATTACAAATAAAGCGCCTTATCTTTTAAAACATATTGATAGAATTAAATTTGTATTGTTATGATGAGTTTTAATTCTCACTTTTTTTAAACAGCGCTCTCTGTGTACGTCTAGCCATCAGTTTCTTTTGTTTAGGATTAGTTAAGTGGTTTCTGATGCATAGAAAGATTTGGATACCCATAAGTCACAGAGGAGTTTCCCTTTTGTTGTTTATTTCGCTCAGATAAGGATTATTTTATTTGGATGGGTACCTGATTGTTTGAAAGGCTGATTCTTTTAGAAATGGTGATGAAACGCTTATAGTCTTAGATATTCCACATAAAATATCCAGGCCTTTCTACCTGGCGTATGTCTTAAGTTTCTGATGTATTACTTGAACCTGAAGTCACATTGCCAGAATATTGTGCAGTTTTATGGAGATGGACTATGTGTGCGCGTGTGTGGCGTCCGTGTGTGTGTGTGTGCACGTGTAGTGTGCCCATGTGTGCATGTATAGTATGCATGTGTGTGCGAGCACACGTGCCGCTGTGTGACTTTCAGACTCGGTGAACAATAGAAGGCTGACCTTTGGTAGCTTTGGTGATGGTCCGTGCGTCAGACCAGCAGTTAAGCATTTCGCGTTCAGTGTGCTGTCTTCCCTCTTTTTGACCACACCAGTATTCATGGAAACTTGTGCACCCAACGGACAAGTACTCCAACAAGGACTGCCCTGACAACGCCGAGGAGTACGAGCGTGCCACCCGCTACAACTACACCAGCGAGGAGAAGTTCGCCCTGGTGGAGGTGTGCTGTGTCTGCTTTCTCTTCCTTCTTTGACTCTGGCCTGAAACTGTCTTCCCTTTACAAAGCGAAGGCAAAAACATGAATGAACTGCTTATTTGATGTCATTGTATCTGTGTAGGGCGGCCCTTTGCATCTGTCACAGTTGTCAAAACAGAGAGTAACATAGGTTGTGGGTTCCCGGTCTCTGCGTGGACACTCCCCTGGGGCATCAGGGTATGTTCTGAGTGAGAGCCTGGGAGGTGCAGCAGCTTCTTATTGCCACACACCAGAGGAGTGAGCCAGGACCTGGGTGTCTGAGGGAGAAGAGCCCCTTTCACAGCTGTGTGGTCCCCAGCTCTGCACTGTCATTAGGACCCTTTGGATGAATAGTTCTTTTTTTTTTTTTTTTTTAATCTTTTTTCCTTCTTTGCGGTACGCGGGTCCCCCACCGCCGTGGCCTCTCCCGCTGCGGAGCACAGGCTCCGGACGCGCAGGCTCATGGCTCACGGGCCCAGCCGCTCCGCGGCAAGTGGGATCCTCCCGGACCGGGGCACGAACCCACGCCCCCTGCACCGGCAGGCGGACTCTCAGCCACTGCGCCACCAGGGAAGCCCGGATGAGTAGTTCTTAATTGCTCTGCCATCCAGTGTTTGGATGTAGATTTTGTAGCTGTACGTTTCCTGCCTTATTTAAGGAATCTTTGCATACCCCAAGGTCATGAAGATAGTCTCCTACGTTGTCTTCTGGATGTCTTATTCTGCTTTCACATTTGGATCTGAAATGCCCCCACCAACCCCGCCAACTGCTCTTCTTGCTGCCTCTGTTGTGAGTCAGGTGACCACACCTGGGCAGGTGTGTTTCTGCTCAAGTTCTAATCCATTGGTCCGTTTGTCTATAACACCCCCTCTGTGTTAATTACAATAGTTAATCGTGTGTCTGGTAAAGCAGGTCTTTCTGTCTTCAAGAGTTCCTTAGCTATTCTGGCCCTTTGTATTTTCATAAACATTTTAGAATCATCTTTCCACGTCCCAGTGGAACCTGTCAGAATTTTTAATGAGGATTTGAATAAACCTATAGATCATTTTAGGAAGAATTGACACATTTATAAAATTAAGTCTTTTATGAATCTGGTATGTCCGTCCATTTGTTAAGATTCTCTAAGATCTCTTTTCATCTGTAAAACTTTTGCACATCTTTTGTGGGCTTTATTTCTAGCTGTTTGATATTTGATGGTGTATTTTAATTTTTTTCTAAATGTCTATCACTGATGTTTAAAATCAAAATTATTTTTTGTATTTTCCTTGTATCTACCAACTTGTCTAAACTCACTTATTAATTGTAATAAATTACCCATATATTCTTTTGGATTTTCGACTTATATAATCATATCATCTGGAAATGATGACAGTTTTATTTCTCCCCCTTCTATTTTTTTTTTTTTTTAATCACACTGGGTAGGATCCCTACTCATTAAATAGAAGGAGGCTCCAGGCATCTTTGTCTTGTTTCTCATCTCAAAGGGAAAGCTTTCAACATCTCACCATATGATATATTTGCTATAGGTTCCTTATAGCCACCCTTCCTCAGATCAGAAAAGTGGCCTTCTATTCCTTGTTTGCTAAGACATTTTATCATGGATTTTATATTAGTTTTATAAAACACTTCTGCATCCGTTGAGATAGTTTTATGACTTTTTTATTTCATTAATGTGGTAGATTTACACTGATAGGATTTTTTGGATCCGGTTTGATGTTAAGCTAGCCTTGCATTCCTGGTTTAAACTCAACTTGATCATGATATAATTACCCTCTTTATATACTGCTGGCTATAAGTTGTTAATATTTTGATTTGGATTTTTGCATCAAGGCTCATGAGTAAGAGTGGCTTTTGATAATACTTTTTTCTTTCAGTGTTTCATTTTAGAATACTTTTAGATTTACAGAAAAATTGCAAAGGTAGTACAGTGAATTCCCATATATCCCACACCCATTTTCACTTATTACTAACATCTTACATTAGTATTGTTACATTTTTAATAAGCTAGTATCAATATATTATTATTAGCTAAAGCCCTTGCTTTATTCATATTTCCTCACTTTTCTATAACATTCTTCCTCTGATCCAGGATCCTACATCACATATAGTCACCATGTGTCCTTTGGCTCTTCTAGGTCACGACAGTATCTCAGACTTTCCTTGTTTGTGATGACCTTGACGTTTTTGCGGAGTGCTAGTCAGGTGTTTTGAGAATGTCCCTCCATTGGAACTTATCTGATGTTTTTTTCCGGATTGGACTGGGGTTGTAGCTTTTGCGAAGGAGGACCATAGTGCTGTTTTCATCACCTCACATCAGAGGTCCATGCTGTCACTGTGGTTCATCAGTGCAGCTGTGCCCTTGGTCACCTGGCTGAGGTTACCCACACAGGCCCTCGCCCCCTTTCATGGGGAGGAAGTCACTGTGCTTAGCCCACACCTGAGGAGTGGGTAACATTCCTTGTTTTTATAACCTTCCACTCTAGTTTTTGGATGCTGGCTTTGTAAAATGGCTCACGGCACTTCCTTCTTTTCTGTTGTCTGTAGTGGTTTGTGTGAGATGTTACTTTTTTCCTTAAATGTTTTCTAGCCTTTATTGGTGAAGCTTTTCCTTGATGGGATGGTTTTTGAAACTTCCAGTGTCTTTGCTGTACGTAGGGGTATTCAGATCTTCTGTTTCTGCTTGCATCAGTTTTGGTAGGTTGTATTTTCAAAGGTTTTCTAAGAATCTTTCTAAATTTTCTAATTGTTGACACAGTTTTTTATAGTAAGTTCTCATCTTATTGGTAACAGCTCTTTCCCCCTCATACCGTACAGTTCACCCATTTAAAGTGTAAAATCCAGTGCTTCGGGGGTACCTATTCACAGAATTACGCAATCACAATCAAATTTGGAACATTTTTGTCGCCTCAAAAAGGAACCCAGTAGTAGTCACCCCCCACCCCCATTCTCCCCTTTCTTCATCCCGCGGCAGCTACCCGTCTACCGTCTGACTCTGTAGATTTGCTTATTCTGGGCATTTCGTACAACACGTGGCGGTGATTGGCTTCGTTCCCTTAACGTAATATTTCCAAGGTTCACACGCGTGTCAGTATTTCGTTCTTTTCATTGCCAAGTCATATGCCATTGTCTGTATGTATCACATTTTATTTCTCCATATTAGCTGATGGATACTTGGGTTGTTTTCGTTTTTCACTTTGGAGTAATGCTGCCGTGACCTTTTGTGTATAGAGTTTTGTGTGGACTTGTTTTCGTTCCTTCTGGTGATACACCTAGGAGTAGACTTGCTGGGTCATACGGTACCTCTGTGTTTCACCTTTTGAGAAGCTGCCAGATGGTTTGCAAAGTGATGGCACCGCGTCACATTCCTACCAGCAGCGCCGGAGGGTCCCACTGTCTCTAACTCCTTGCCAACCCCTGATATCTGTCCTTTGATCCCAGCTATCCTACTAGAGAGGAAGTACTATCTCATTCCGGTGTTGATTTGCATTTTTATAAGAACTAATGCCGTTGAGCATATGTTCCGCGCTTATTGATAGTTCGTATATCTTTGGAGAAATGTCTGTTCGGATCCTTTGCCCATGTTTTAATTGAACTCGTTGTCTTTTTATTATTGCGCTCTCTGTATATTCTAGATACCAGTTCTTATCAGACCTGGGATCTGCAGTATTTTCTCCCATTAACTTTTTACTTTCTTCATGGGGTCTTTTGAAGCATAAAAGTCTTTAATTTTGATAAAGTTCAGTTTTTCAATTTTTCCTTTGGTTACTTGTGCTTTTGGTGTCATATCATAAGAAGTCACTGCCTAACCCAAGTCACAAAGATTTATTCCTATGTTTTGCCTCATATATTTGAGGTGTGATCCACTTTGAGTTAATTTTGTTATGGTGTGAGGTAAGGTGTTCTGCCGGGAGTGCCCGAGACCACCCTCAGGCTAGATTTGCTAGAGGGACTCACAGGACTAAGTAGCTGTTCTATTCAAGGTTATGATTTATTACAGCAAAAGGACACAGATTAAAATCAGCAAAGGGAGAAGACACCTGGGTGAAGTCCAGGAGAAACCAGGTGCAAATTCCAGTGTCCCCCTCCTATTGGAGCTGCAGGGGATGTGCTTAATTCTCCTGGCAGTGATGGGTGATAACAGATGCAAAGTGTTGCCAACCAGGGAAGCTCACCTGAGCCTTGGTGTCCAGGAATTTTATTGAGGGTCAGTAATGTCGGCAGGTAGCACATGCACGATTGACCTCAGCTACTCA
The DNA here is from genome assembly GCF_964341445.2 of Mesoplodon mirus. Classification (NCBI taxonomy): domain Eukaryota; kingdom Metazoa; phylum Chordata; class Mammalia; order Artiodactyla; family Ziphiidae; genus Mesoplodon; species Mesoplodon mirus. The sequence continues at coordinate 113,017,518 of NC_138984.1, read as the reverse complement.
GACTCCAGATCCAGAGCAAAAACAGCTGTTTGCTATAAATCACATTGTTAGCATAAAATATCTGGTGAAACTGCTATTGCAGTGGCCCAAAGCCTCAGACACACAGACATTCTTCAGGCTGAGTTTCCAGTGGCTCAGAGTCAGTTCCTAGGAGCCAACCAAGGGCCAGACCTTTCCTGGGAATGTGCAGGGTTTGGTCATCCCAGGCTTGCTGAGATGACCCTTTCCTACACAGGAGTCCAGCTTCATTCTTTTGCATGTGGATATTCAGTTGTACCAATACTATTTGTTGAAAAGATAATATTAACCCATTGAATTATTTTCACACCCTTCTTGAAAATCAATTGACTATGAATGTGAGGGTTTATTTCTGGACTCTTAATTCTATTCCACTGATCTGTATGTTTATCCTATTCCAGTATAGTCTCATAATCTCTTAATATTTGTAAATCCTGTGGTATTGTCCCCTCTTTATTTGTAATGCTTGTAATTCATGCCTTATCTGTTTTGTTTTTCTTGATCAGTCTTGCTGAACATTTGTTTGTTTGTTTATAAAACAGCTTTATCTTAGTTGATCACCCTCTATTATATGCTTGTTTCCTGTTTCATGAATTTTTGCTTTTAGATATTCATTTCCCTCTACTTTTGGAGGAGGTTATTTTGTTTTATCTTTTTATAAATTAGTGATCAGTATTAGGTTATTATTATCTTTAGGCTTTTTTGTTTTCTAATATATGCATCCAAAGTTCCAAATTTACCTTTCAGCACACCTTTTCCTACATCCCATAAGTTTGAATATATAGTAATTTCATTTTATTCAGATTGCTGTGAATTTGAATTCAATTCAACTTCAGTTGGAGAATTTGCTTTTTTAAATAGAAAATTTCCCTTTTTTTTCTCATTAGAAAAGCAACCCAGATTCATCATACAAATCCTCAAAGCAAACAGAGAAAACACACATGTGAAATGAGGACAGTATCATGTCTCTGATGCCATCACAAAAAAGAACTTTAAGCAGTTCAGTGCATTTTCTTCTGACCTTTTTATGCATATTAATTCACTGTGCCATTATTGTTTAACACAGGGGTCCCCAACCCCCGGGCCACACAGCAGGAGGTGAGCGGCAGGCGAGCGAGTGAAGCTTCATCTGTATTTACAGCCTCTCCCCATCGCTCGCATTACCGCCTGAGCTCCGCTTCCTGTCAGATCAGCGGCGGTATTAGACTCTCATAGGAGCGCAGACCCTACCGTCAGCTGCGCGTGTGAGGGACCTAGGTTGCACGCTCCTTATGAGACTCTAATGCCTGGTGATCTGAGGTGGAGCCGAGGCGGTGAAGCTAGCGCTGGGGAGTGGCTGCAAATACAGATGATCAGTAGCAGAGGGGTTTGACTGCACAGAGACCATCATAAATCAGTTGCTTGCAGACTCATAGCAAAACCCTATCAGTGAGTGGCAAGTGACAATGAAGCTGCATCTTACGGAGTAGCCTGGACATAAGCAGCACACTTTGGGTGTCACTGTCTCCCATCACCCCCATATGGGACCATCTAGTTGCAGGGAAATAAGCTCAGGGCTCCCACTGATTCTGCATTATGGTGAGTTGTATAATTATTTCATTATACAGTACAATGTAATAATAATAGAAATAAAGAGCACAATAAATGTAATGCACTTGAATCATCCCAAAACCTTCCCCCCCACCCCATCCTCAGAAAAATTGTTTTCCACGACACCGGTCCCTGGTGCCAAAAAGGTTGGGGACTGCTGGTTTAACAGATGGGATTTGGGTTACAAGCTTGTAACTTCTTTTTTCCTGTCCAGATAATAACAAATTTGCTTTCCTGACTCTTTTTCTGTTTTGTTGAAGTCTTTCACAGAGAGGTGCACCCTAATGCATTCAGAAGTATTTTAACTCAGTTACCAAATGCCCATGTTGGCTCCAGGCCAAGCACATCTGTCTCTGCCCTCGAGGCACTCATGGTCTGATGGGGTCAGACCTAGGAACAGGGACGGCTGCAGGTGCAGAGCAGAAACACAGGAGGCCGGGGAGAGGCCCTGTGCTTGGGGGAGGCAGTGTCCTGGCATGTGTCAGGCCCATGGAGCTCAGCTGTGACCGTCCAGCACACTGAAGATCATGTGTCCGTGCCCCTGCAGGTGATCGCCATGATCAAAGGCTTGCAGGTGCTGATGGGCAGGATGGAGAGCGTGTTCAACCATGCCATCCGCCACACTGTCTACGCCGCGCTGCAGGACTTCTCCCAGGTCACCCTCAGGGAGCCGCTCAGGCAGGCCATCAAGAAGAAGAAGAACGTCATCCAGAGGTCAGTCCTGCTGCACGCACTCCCTGCACAGTCACCCAAAACTGAAGGATCAGCTTAGGTTTGAACAGCTGTAGAGTTACATTTTCATAAAGTGCATTTATATTCAACCTCCAGGCACCCTTTTGGTGAATTTCCTCTAAATGTAATGCAGTGGGTCCAATGATTAACCTGAGCAACCCACAGTAAATCAACTACAGAAGGTCTAGGCAGTCTGGAGACCCAGGGACAAGGGTGTGCTTATCTGGGGCCTGGGAGTGTCTCAAAATCTGTCTGGCAATTCTGTTCACCAGGCCTGTAGGGACACACAGCCCAGAATCTCATCTCCCATTTCTTCAGTATTTTTGCTTACGTTCCTTCTCGCCTGTCTTACAAATGAGTCAAAAACTATTGCATTGGCCAAAAAGTTTGTTCAGGTTTTTCCGTAAGAGGTTACAGAAAAACCCGAATGAACTTTTCGGGCAACCCAGTACACACATATTGCAGAGTTCCTGTAGCAATCTTGAGCTAGTTTTCTATGAATGTTTAGCCTTTTAGATAAAGTTTTCTTTCAGAGACATTTACCTAAAATGAAGCTCACAGGGGCTCACACATGTACTGATTTCATTTTGTTGCTTTGTGGTTGATATAATTGTCACCTGGTATGGTATGACTTCAGCATTAATAAGATCTTACACCGTGAGGTTTCCCAGTTTTGTTCTGTCTCCTGGAGGGCTTAGTAAAGGTTTTCATATTTTCAGGAGTGCCTCGGTTTTGCTCACGCTTACTGTGATGGAGCCTCCCCACGTGGGAAATGTGCAGCGTAGTCTTAGAGTAACTCTGGATTTAGCTAGAGCTTTCCCCGTGAGGTGATTAGGATGGGCGTGTGGGTGTGGCGTCTGCCCTGAGGGTGGCGCTGTGGAGGACTCCGAATGGTGGAGCCCTGTTGGGAGTGGGGGCATCCCGATGTCCAAGTGAGTTGGGGACGCGGGCAGAGTCCCCAGTATTGTGCTGGTGACTTCAAGTTAGAAAATGGGCTGACTCGCAGGGAGGTTGAGTTTCAGCTCTGGGTGACGTCTGGGGTCTGTCCTCTTGATGCCCTGGGTACGTCCCAGTGTTCAGGAAATAAAACATCACGTCTGGGCTAACTGATGCAAAATGCAACTACATTAGATCTTCTGAGGGTAGTAATGTCCTCAAGAAAACGATCTATTTTTAACGTTTCACGTTGAACTGGTCCATTACCACGTCTCCCCCCTGCCCCCGGAGGGATTCATGGGTGAGAGTTGTCTGTGTGAGAGGCGAAGCGATGCTGTGACTGTAAAAGTGCCGAGCGTGTCAGCACTGCATCTGCCCTGACAGCTTGACGGGCGGTTTAGTGTCCTGCAGGCCATCAGGAAGACCGTGTGTGACTGGGAGACGGGGCACGAGCCCTTCAACGACCCGGCCCTGCGGGGCGAGAAGGACCCCAAGAGTGGCTTTGATATTAAAGTGCCGCGGCGCGCCGTGGGACCCTCTAGCACCCAGGTTCTTGTTCCCCGATCCCCTGTCTCTCTCCCGGTTCCCCTGAGTGGGCTGACCCTGAGCTGGGGGGTGGTAGGGGGGCTGGGAGTGAAATGACCTCGCCGCTGTCTGCTTGGGCAGGTCAAGTACTGCCCGTATCTTTTTTGCTCCTTTATTCCTCGCCCAAGTGAATCTGGGGTGCAGACACCCTGTGATTCTTGGGTTTGGTTATTTGCATGCAGAACTTTATTTGATTGCATCAACTCCTATCCCAAAAATGTGGGTGAAAGTCTGTGTGTCTGTATTTATGCTCTGTTGCCTGGTGGGTGTTTAAATGTATGGTTATAATTTTTACGTTGGCTCTGAAAATGATCATTCCTAAAGATAAAATGTTTGGATATTTAAAAACATGGCTTCGGCGTGTCTGTGGTCTTCAGCTACCACCGCTGCACCCTCTCCTGGCATACTCAGCTCCCTCCTGCCCCCAGGCAGCTTTTCTGTGACCCTCATACCTGATTTACTCTGCCCTCTGGCTTTTCCCCTCCTGTTTTGGGACTTTGTACTTCTTACTCATCATCTCTGTGTTGGGGGCTTCTAGAACCGCTTCTGTCAGTCTTTCAGAGAATTACCAGCAGAGCCTGTTGCTGGCTCTGTATGAAACCTCTGGGGTCCCTGGGAGGAAGTCACTGCTGCCCAGGGAGGGAGGGTGCCGTCCGGGGTCTGTCCGTCCCCTGTCTGCCAGCGCGCAGGCGCCCTCCTCACTCGTCCGCGTGTCTGTTCCTGCCCTGTGCTGCGTGTCACTAACGCTGTCTCCGCTCTCCCGTCTGTCCGTGTCTAGCTCTACCTGGTGCGCACCATGGCGGAGTCCTTGAGCTCCGCTGAGCTGCTCAGGCAGCTCAAGTCTGTGGGCACGGAAAGGCTCTTACATGTGGTTAACGCGTTTCTGAGGCAGTCCTACACCTATCCGCCTCTGTTAACCTTTGGTGGTAAGACATTGTTTGTTTTTCTTGTTGGTATTTACGGCCCGAGGCGAACGGTTCTGCTCCAAGTTCTTTGTCCCAAGCAGCAGCGACTTGGCCTCGTGGATGGGCGCCGCCACGGGGCAGTCCCTCTCGTGGTTTATCTGCGTTTGTCGTAACTAATGTGCCATGTATATTTTCTCCCCCACAAATGTTTCCTTGGATAATGCAGCTTTACATGGTGAGAACCATGCTAGAGTCCCTCATTGCAGACAAAAGTGGTTCCAAGAAAACCTTGAGAAGTAGCCTCGAGGGGCCCACCATATTGGACATAGAAAAATTTCATCGCGAGTCATTCTTCTACACCCACTTGATAAATTTCAGTGGTAAGAGCTACTGCTGACCAGTGTCCGGCCCAGCATGTTCTAACACCAGTAACACCCTCTAGAACGCTTCCGCCCGCCTGGTCGCCCCTGCTGTGGTCCCTTCACGCACCCAGGCAGTGACACAAGTTGCGGCCCCCGTGACGTTCCCTCACCTGTTGCTTTAAATGCACGGCCGGCCGGGGGTCCCCTCCATGTGGCATGGCCCTTAGAAGGGTGAGGCCTGTGGGCCCGGGGCTGGCCCAGTGACCTGGACGCCAAGTCTTTGTAACCTGAACTGGGTCAGCAACCCAGGCCAATGTGACTGTCACCTGGCTCGAGACGCAGGTGGTGATAAGTATCAGAAACCACCCACGACTGCAAAGTGTGGAAGGTGGCAGGTGACCTGACGTGCACAGCCCGTCCCAGGGTGACCGGGGCACGTGTGGATGCCCTTTGTCATCGTGGAGCCGTCCGCGTTTATTTCTGTGCTGCAGCCGTTATTCGGGGTGGGAGGCCTCTATCTTGGCTGAAAGTGCTGCAGGTTTAGAGTAATAGTACGGCTTTTGTTTTTCTCTTCATAAAAGGATGGAAACTTTTTTTTTCAATCTGTCTATTTTGCATCAGATAGACCTGCACCAAGTATGCCTCTAATGCTGTGTCTGTACCCGTATAAAATAAATCCCACCAGAAGGCACGCAGGGTTGACCAGCTCCCGGTGGTGGGCGGTGGTGTCCGTGCTGGGCCCGTGGGGCTGGGCGCTGACTCTGCTCTGTTTGTGGGTGAGAATCAGCACGTCCAGGTGGCTTTGCCTGTGGCCACGCTGTGCAAGGCACACGTGACCCCTCCCTGCTCACGTGCACTGTCCGCAGCTCAGGGCCGAGAGCCTGGCACGCGCCCCCTGGCATTGTCCTGTGCAGTCTTCTCTGCTTGCGGAATCTTAACGCGGTGTCATTTGAATTCCTTAAGAGACACTCCAGCAGTGCTGTGACCTTTCGCAGCTGTGGTTCCGAGAGTTCTTCCTGGAGCTGACCATGGGCAGGAGGATCCAGTTCCCCATCGAGATGTCCGTGCCCTGGATCCTGACCGACCACATCCTGGAGACCAAGGAAGCGTCCATGATGGAGTGAGTGTCCTGGAAGCCTGTCGCAGCCTCCTGTCTGTGTGATCGAGGCCCTTGGTGGCATTTGGGAGCCAGGAGGTGGGGGAGGGGTGACTGTTCTCAGCACTTCATTTGAGGTCGGAATTCTTTTTTTTTTTTAATTTATTTATTTTTGGCTACGTTGGGTCTCCGTCGCTGTGGGCGGGCTTTCTCTAGTTGTGACAAGCGGGGTCTACTCTTCTGTGCAGTGCGGTGGCTTCTCTTGTTGCGGAGCTCAGGCTTTAGGCACATGGGCTTCAGTAGTTGTGGCTTGCGGGCTCAGTAGTTGTGGCTCGTGGGCTCAGTAGTTGTGGCTCGTGGGCTCTAGAGCGCAGGCTCAGTAGTTGCGGCACACGGGCTTAGTTGCTCTGTGGCATGTGGGATCTTCCTGGACCAGGGATCAAACCCATGTCCCCTGCATTGGCAGGCGGATTCTTAACCACTGCGCCACCAGGTAAGTCCCTGAAGCTGTAATTCTTGGGGTGAGACTTCAGACATCAGTCAATACAAGGAACAGCTGTCTTGGCTTCAGACTGAAATCCAGAGCTGGGGCAGTAGAACTAACTAAGTCCACTGTGTCCAGGTGCTGTTTGAGGCCCGGGAGCTTGGCAAGGGATGAGGTGGCCTGGCATGTAGCGTGTGGCATGGCCTCCGACTCAGATGGATTGGGGAGAGGAAATGTTCATTGAACATCTTTGTTTAGAGTTTGAAGCTCAGGGTGAGGGCAGGGGGTCAGAGATTTTGAAAATATGAAGTCCGTGGAGGGAAAGTAATAGCAAGCAGGGTGTCGTGTAGAGAGCAGATGGGGGCCCTGCCTGGCGGGTCCTCCCGCCGCCGTCCTTCCCTTTGCACGTCAGGAGGGCGGCCTTCCCTCACTCTGCAGCAGCCGTGGTGTCTGTTCCGTAAGGTTAGCGGCCTTGATGAGCGTGTGTGCGCCTCTAGGGCCACATTGGGCCCTCTGCTTACGCGCCTCAAGCCCTCAGAGGGGCCTTACTTCTGGAGACCGTTGGCTACCACCCTTTGTCCAGGGAGAGAGGGGCTTTGGCCACACCAGGCGTGCTTATGGTCAGCTCTGGGGCTCAGGACCTTTGTATGTTTTTCTTTTTAAGTCGAACAGTTTGTTCTTAAAAATAAGAAAATGACTCATTCTTGTGGTTATTAAAAATACTGCAGAGTGGGGTAAAATTTTTTTGTGTGTGTGGTACGCGGGCCTCTCACTGTTGTGGCCTCTCCCGTTGCGGAGCACAGGCTCCGGACGCGCAGGCTCAGCGGCCATGGCTCACGGGCCCAGCTGCTCCGCGGCATGTGGGATCCTCCCGGACCGGGGCACGAACCCGTGTCCTCTGCATCGGCAGGCGGACTCTCAACCACTGCGCCACCGGGAAAGCCCCAGGGTGAAAATCTTTGAAACATGATAATTGAGAAGATGAAGTTGCAGGAGGCCCTCGTGGACCCACCAGGCGCCCTGGGCATGGCTGAGCCAGGCATGTCCTGCCAAGGGTCTGGCCAGCTTGCTGGGGCCTCTGTTAGGGCCCTCACAGAAGCCGAGTTTGGCATTTGAAGTAAGAGATGGTTTTTCCTCATGAGAGAGGAAGACAGTGAGGGTTACGTCTCCCGTGGGGGGCAGGGTGTGGGAGCCGAGCAGCCCCGTGAGGGCGGCTGGCCTGACCTCTCTCCCGCTCTGCAGGTACGTCCTCTACTCGCTGGACCTGTATAACGACAGCGCCCACTATGCCCTCACCAGGTTCAACAAGCAGTTTCTCTATGACGAAATCGAGGCAGAGGTGAGGACCCAGGCACTTTGAATAGACTTTTAAAAATTTCCTTTTTCCTCTGAATGTTAGAGGGAACAGCCTTTCTTTTTAATACAAGGAGGTTCAAACAATGGAATGAACTTTGAAATAAACATTTTGGGATGAACCCTTCTATCTGCACTTTTTTCTGTGCATCCACACAGGATAATCGGGGTCTTAAAACATCAGCTGTTGGGGGACATCCTTTTCACGTGACTGCATGTCATGAACACTGCATAGCTTGTCTGTTTCTTCCATGAACACAGCCTAGAGCAGGGGCATTGTACAGAAGAGATGCACTGAACCAACCTCTAGTTAACTTCTCTAGTTTTAGCTTTTTATGTTTAATGATAAATAATGCTTTGATGAGCTTCCTTGCACGTATCGTTTTAGTTGTACTGGATTATTCTTGAGGACAAATTCCTACAGGTGGAATTGTTAAGTCTGTGTACATGCAGCTAAGGAGAAAAATCTTATTTTCTAGCTCAAGATGTAAGAGAATTTAACCTCAGCAGATGACATTATACGTCTGGGTCTCCTTCCCCACATCCTCACAAAACCACAGGAAATGCTTCTTTGGGGAGATGTCGGGGGCTCCCGGGTGAGGCAGGGTGGGCTGGGGACAGAGACCCGTGGGTCCCGGGGCAGCGCCGCTCTGAGCACAGGGTGTCCTCATCACAGTTCCGGGGGGTCTGTGCTAGCCCCATTTGCGAGTGAGGATACAGTTTTGAGGGTGAAGTCATAGACTGTGTCCACCCTGCAACTCTGACCGACTTTGGGAGCCCAGAGGAGGCCACGGGCAGCGGCGCTTGGGACATAGAGCCTGGAGTCAGGAGCTGCCCCAGATGCAGCGCACGAGAGCCCCTGGGAGCACGTGGAGAACAGAGACTTTCTTATATTCCATTGTATTTAAGAGAACTGGAGCATTTTTCTCCATCAGTAAGCAAGGTTCTGCCATAATTTTCAGTGGTGGTGTGGTGGTCACTCCTGGCCCCACTGAAACGGACTTAATCTGCTATTGTTGGACAGTAAAGATGTTTCTGTTTTCTCGTAAGAGCGTTTTTTAGTTGCCTTAACAAAGGGTTGGGGTTGTGTTTTGTTTTTTATTCAATCCCCAGAACTTACTTATTTTATACCTGGAAGTTTGTACCTTTTGACCCCTTTCACCCCGTTCTCCCAGGCTCCACCTCTGCAACCACCAATCTGTTCTTTGTATTTATGGGTTTGTTTTTGGTTTTTTTTAGATTCCACATATAAGTGACATCATGCAGTATTTATCTTATTTCACTTAGCATAGCACCCTCAAGGTCCATCTGTGTTGTCGAAAATGACAGGGTTTCCTTCTCTTTTATGGCTGAGTAATATTGCATTTGTGTGTGTGTGTGTGTACGTGTACATACCTTCTTTATCCATTTATCCATCAGTGGACACTTAGGTTGTTTCCATGTCTTGGCTATTGTGCTGCAGTGAACCCTGGGGTACAGATATCATTTTGACTTAGTGTTTCCATTTAAATACCTAGAAGTGGAATTGCTGGATCAAAAAAAATTTTTTTTAAGTTCTGTTATTTGATCTTGGTTTAGGGAAGCTTTTTTTGTGGTGGGGGTTACCATACCACATAGCTTGGGGGATCTTAGTTCCCCGATCAGGCATTGAACCCGGGCCTTTGACAATGAAAGTGCAGAGTCCTTACCACTGGGCCACCAGGGAATTCCCTAGGGAAGCAAAATTTAATGCACGCTTTCCTTTCCTTTAGGTGAATCTCTGCTTTGACCAATTTGTTTATAAGCTGGCCGACCAGATATTTGCATATTATAAGGTTATGGCAGGAAGGTGAGTATGTGTTTGTAATTTGGGTACAAAAATCTTGGGCAACTTGATCTGACATTTCCATTAAAATTCACAGCACGTGAGAAATTGTCCTCTCTTCCTTCCATGCTAGTTTGCTTCTTGATAAACGGTTACGATCAGAATGCAAGAATCAAGGTGCAACGATCCATCTCCCACCATCTAATCGCTATGAGACGCTGCTCAAGCAGAGGCACGTGCAGGTGAGCCAGGCCCTTCCTGGGCACAGTGAGGCATGGAGCCGGCAGTGGAAATATTGGGGTTTTCTTAGAGCTCCTCAGGTTTTAATAGATGTCAGTATGTATGTGGCTGTGGGACCATCCATGTAAAGAGCTGAGGTTTTTTGTTTGTTTTTTTTTGCGGTACACTGCTGTGGCCTCTCCCATTGCGGAGCACAGGCTCCGGACGCGCAGGCTCAGCGGCCATGGCTCACGGGCCCAGCCACTCCACAGCATGTGGGATCTTCCAAGACTGGGGCACGAACCCATGTCCCCTGCATCGGCAGGCGGACTCTCAACCACTGCGCCACCAGGGAAGGCCCAGAGCTGAGGTTTTAAAGATAAGCAGTTTCTCTTGGATAACCTGACACACAAGGGGAGGCTGCCCTGCGCAGCTCCCAGGAGGCCTGGCCCAAGCACAGCTCCTCTCAAGACAGAGCTTAAAAGAAAGAAGATGTGGCCTCTAGTCAGCTCAGAGTGGTGGGGAGGAACTGCTTCTTGGCCCGCACAAAGAGTAATAATACAGTGCTTGGTTTTTTTTGTTTCTTTAAAAATAACACATATACATCACCAAAAGGAAAATACAGAAAACTGTAGGGAAATCTCATGTAATTCTATCTACAAATAACCACCATTTACATCTTGGGACATCTTCACCAGGGTTTTGCCTGTATTTTTATGTTATGGAAATGATACTGAGGTACGCACATGTTGTTAGGACTCTGCAGTAGAGATGGAGTCGTTTTCTCTTACTCATCCTGGTGACACGGTGAGGGTAAGGCACACGCAGGCCGCTCCATGCTGGGAGGTGGCCCTGAACCCGTAACAAGGGGTACGCTAAGTGCCAGACCCAGGCTCTCCAGGATCTCTGGGGAGGCTTGGGGTTTCTGTCTGTGATGTAAGTGTAAGTACACTATAAAAGTCCTTTTACAGCTTTGACTTGCAGAATTTCAGCTCTAGGAAAGTAGGGTATTTGATCATACTGTCATCTGAATTTTGTACATTATTTGTCTGTCTTATCTTTTGGAATTGGTTCCCTGGGATAGATCCATATTCTCTTGCTTATTTGTTTTTTGTTGTTCATGCTTTGCACTCTCTGTGCCCAGCTCCTGGGCAGGTCCATAGACCTGAATCGTCTGATTACTCAGCGCGTTTCCACCGCCATGTACAAATCCCTGGAGCTGGCGATTGGGCGATTTGAGAGTGAAGACCTGACATCAATAGTTGTAAGTGCTCTCTTTTTTCTCAGGCTCAGCAGGTTTGGGGGATTGGAGCTACTTCTACTTGTGTCATTATTGATAACTTGACCTGATGGTAGGTTCATTTTTTGCATAGAACTCAAAAGGTGTGCACTCACTGAGCTGGGCCTGCCTGGGCATCTGCTCTTCATATTCACAATTCTCAATTGACTTCAAAGAACAAATCGTTACACCTCACTGTGGCAAAAGATATGGCAAAAGAATGATAGGAGGAATGTTTTAAAAATTAAAAAGAAATGAAGGCAGACAGAAAGGATTTGAGAGAAAATCATGGAGATGATGGACAGGGAAGGTTCAACATACATATCATAGAGGCCCCTGAAGACAAAAACCAAAGCAATGAGATGGAACAAACATTAAAAATGCTACTTCAAGAAAACTTTGATGAAATAAAAAACAGTATAAATACATATTAGAAGCAAATAGTGCGTACATGGGAAGACGGACCTAAAGTGGCCAACACCAAAGACCACTCCAGTTAACACTGTAGTATTGGACTTTCAAGGAAAAGGAAAAACCCTCTGGGTATCTGAGCAGAGTGATCAGGGAAAGAAAATCCAGTTGTCCTCAGAGCTTTGCCAGCAGGGAAGGAAATGCAACTTAAGGATTTCGTGCCAAATCTATCTTCCAAGAATAGTGGCTGCAGGCAAATGGTAATGAGCTTGTGAGAACTCCAGGAAGACTGTTTGTTCCTAGAGAAGCAGGTGGGGGGCAGGTGTCTGCTGGGCCCACCTCAAGGCAGAGCATCTCCACAGGGGTGAGCGTGTCCCCCCGCCTTCCTCAGAATCCAGGTTGTCTGTGGCCACAGAGCCCACAGTGGCTCTTCCTTCAGCCTGGCTTGGGCTGGGCCATGGTGTTTCATTGCCCTTGGTCTTAAAGTGATTCGGTTGAGGTTTTGACCACTATAAATAGAACGCAAGCCAGAGGCCTTTTTTGTTTTTTCCCCAGCTTTTAGTTTTATTGATCTTTGCTATTGTTTTCTTTGTTTCTATTTCTTTATTTCTGCTCTGATCTTTATGATTTCTTTCCTTCTACTAACTTTGGGTTTTGTTTGTTCTTTCTCTAGTTCCTTTAGGTGTGAAGTTAGATTGTTTATTTGAGATTTTTCTTGTTTCTTGAGGTAGGATTGTATTGCTACAAACTTCCCTCTTAGAATTGCTTTTGCTGCATCCCATAGGTTTTGGATTGTCGTGTTTTTGTTGTCATTTGTCTCTAGGTACTTTTTGATTTCCTCTTTGACTTCTTCAGTGATCTCTTGGTTGTTTAGTAATGTGTTGTTTAGCCTCCATGTGTTTGTGGTTTTTACGTTTTTTTCCCTGTAATTGATTTCTAATCTCATAGCATTGTGGTCAGAAAAGATGCTCGATATGATTTCAGTTTTCTTAAATTCACTGAGGATTGATTTGTGACCCAAGATGTGATCTATCCTGGAGAATGTTCCATGTGCACTTGAGAAGAAAGTGTGATCTGCTGTTTTTGGATGGAATGTTCCATAAATATCAATTAAATCTATCTGGTCTGTTGTGTCATTTAAAGCTTATGTTTCCTTATTAATTTTATGTCTGGATGATCTGTCCATTGGTGTAAGTGAGGTGTTAAAGTCCCCCACTATTATTGTGTTACTGTCAATTTCCTCTTCCATAGCTGTTAGCATTTGCCTTATGTATTGAGGTGCTCCTCTGTTGGGTGCATATATATTTATAATTGTTATATCTTCTTCTTGGATTGATCCCTTGATCATTATGTAGTGTCCTTCCTTGTCTCTTGTAACATTCTTTATTTTAAAGTTTATTTTATCTGATATGAGTATTGCTACTCCAGCTTTCTTTTGGTTTCCATTTGCATGGAATATCTCTTTCCATCCCCTCACTTTCAGTCTGTATGTGTCCCTAGGTCTGAAGTGGGTCTCTTGTAGACAGCATATATATGGGTCTTGTTTTTGAATCCATTCAGCGAGCCTGTGTCTTTTGGTTGGGGCATTTAATCCATTCACATTTAAGGTAATTTTCAGTATGTATGTTCCTATTACCAATTTCTTTAATTGTTTTGGGTTTGTTTTTTTAGGTCCTTTTCTTCTCTTGTGTTTACCACTTAGAGAAGTTCCTTTAGCATTTGTTGTAGAGCTGGCTTCGTGGTGCTGAATTCTGTTAGCTTTTGCTTGTCTGTAAAGCTTTTGATTTCTCTGTCAAATCTGAATGAGATCCTTGCTGGGTAGAGTAATCTTGCTTGTAGTTTCTTCCTTTTCATCACTTTAAATATATCATGCCACTCCCTTCTGGCTTGTAGATTTCTGCTGAGAAATCAGCTGTTAACCTTATGGTAGTTCCCTTGTATGCTATTTGTCGTTTGTCCCTTGTTGCTTTTAATAATTTTTCTTTGTCTTTAATTTTTGTCAATTTGATTACTGTGTGTCTCAGCATGTTTTTCTTTGGGTTTATCCTGCCTGGGACTCTCTGCGCTTCTTGGATTTGGGTGGCTATTTCCTTTCCCACGTTAGGGAATTTTTCGACTATAATCTCTTCAAATATTTTCTCGGGTCCTTTCTCTCTCTCTTCTTCTTCCGGGACCCCTATAATGCGAATGTTGTTGAGTTTAATGTTGCTCCAGAGGTCTCTTAGGCTGTCTTCATTTCTTTTCATTCTTTTTTCTTTATTCTGTTCTGCAGCAGTGAATTCCACCATTCTGTCTTCCAGTTCACTTATCCATTCTTCTGCCTCAGTTATTCTGCTATTGATTCCTTCTAGTGTATTTTTCAGTTCAGTTATTGTATTGTTCATCTCTATTTGTTTGTTCCTTAATTCTTCTAGGTCTTTGTTAAACATTTCTTGCATCTTCTCGATCTTTGCCTGCATTCTTTTTCTGAGGTCCTGGATCATCTTTACTCTCATTATTCTGAATTCTTTTTCTGGAAGGCTGCCTATCTCCACTTCATTTAGTTTTTTTTCTGGGGTTTTATCTTGTTCCTTCATCTGGTACATAGTCCTCTGACTTTTCATTTTGTCTGTCTTTCTGTGAATGTAGTTTTCGTTCAACAGGCTGCAGGATTGTAGTTCTTCTTGCTTCTGCCCAGAGACCATTTTAAATTTACTCATAGTCACATTAGAGAAGAAGAAAGAAATTGGAGGAATTAATTTTAGTAATCTATTTTATTTAACCCAATATATCCAAAAATTAAAACAGTTCAACATATTATCATTATAAGAAGTCTATTGACGTGGATATCTTACATTCTTTGTTTTCATATTCAGTTTCTGAAATATGTGCATCTCACACGTATGGTGCATCTCAGTTTGGACCAGCCATGTTCTTGTTGACGTATGTGACTGGTGGCTGCTGCAGGGGATAGTACAGACCTGGGCAGGTTTATGAACAGTCAGTATGAGAGCCTGGAAGGCCACCTCTGAATGTGCTTGCCAGCTCTGCTGCACAGCAATGCTTTTGAGTAACTTCAGGTGCATTAGGGAAGCTGATTAAGGCTAACACCTGAGGACACACTGTGTGCCGTCGGGTGGGGGTGGACACATCCCAGTGTTCTCTGCCCTGTGAGGGGTTTGGAGGCCAGCAGTGGACAGTGGGAGATAACTGCAGTGGAGAATGGACAGTGGCCATTCGGGGGCAACCACGGAAAGGAGGGGCCTTTTAAGAGCAGTGGAGAGGACATGAATTTAGATGTGAGACGTAAGCTTGTGTCACTTGCCGGACCGCCACCATGTGCGTTCTTGGCCTAGCTCACTGGCCCCCCCCAGTGCAGCCCCTCGCTGTCCATGTCCTGCTTTGCCCATCCCGGCCCACCACCATGGCGCTACCCATGTAGAGGATGGAGGCCGCCACGCCAGGCCCAGCTCTGTCCTCATGCCCCTGTGTTTGTGGTTCCACAGGAGCTGGATGGCCTCTTGGAAATCAACCGCATGACCCACAAGCTGCTGAGCAGGTACCTGACCCTGGACAGCTTTGATGCCATGTTCCGGGAGGCCAACCACAACGTGTCGGCGCCCTACGGGAGGATCACACTCCACGTCTTCTGGGAGCTCAACTACGACTTCCTGCCCAACTACTGCTACAATGGCTCCACCAACCGGTGAGCATGCTACCTCACAGATGGCTCTGGATGCCCTTTCCAATGGGCATCGAAACAGGATGGTCTCAGGGCCCATCTTTTCCCATGTCCAGGGTACTCAGACCCTCCTGGTCTCCTCCATTTGCAAGTGCAGCCCTGAGCCAGCCCTTGGGTGTGTGGTCATGGCTTTCATGTGCAGACCGAGTGTGGGGCCAGGGTTCCTATCCAGGGCACTCCCTTGGGGCTCAGGGCCAAATCTGTGGTACATGTGGACGGCAGCTGCTGGGTCTGTACCACCTCCATACTTCTAATGTCTACTGACGTTGGAATGTGCTGGGTGACTCTACTTTTCATGCTTCCATTCTGGGATGTTGGGCCATGTGAGGGTCTTCCAGTTAGCCGCCCTCCACGCACCTACCATTTTACTATGTTGAACAACACAAAGTGGCCCGGTGGAAGGGTGGCATGGCTGCTGGCTGCAGGGTCATGTGGTCCAGTCTTGTGGTACAGCCAAGGTCCTGGGATGGCTCTGTGTCACCTCCACACTCTGGCAGCTGCCTGCCTGAGGCTTGTCCTCTCTGCGCTGAGCTTCACTCCTGCTGTGTCAGCACATGCCAGAGAGGAAACGTGTGTGTGTGCTTGTGAGTGTGAGAAATGGGGGTGAGTATGAGTGAGGGTGTGTGTGAGAGACCGTGTGTATGTGAACGTTATGACCACTTTTTAAATTTTTATTTATTTTTGGCTGTGTTGGGTCTTTGTTGCTGTGCACGGGCTTTCTCTAGTTGCGGTGGCTTCTCTTGTTGCAGAGCACAGGCTCTAGGCACGCAGGCTTCAGTAGTTGTGGCTCGAGGGCTCTAGAGTGCAGGCTCAGTAGTTGTGGCGCACGGCTTTAGTTGCTCCGCAGCATGTGGGATCTTCCTGGACCAGGGATCAAACCTGTGTCCCCTGCATTGGCAGGCAGATTCTTAACCACTGTGCCACCAGGGAAGTCCTATGACCACCTTTTAAAAATAAATGTCTTTTGCTTTTACTTTGCTTCACTACTGCATCTGAACATCCTACCATGTGTTGGCTTGATCACTACTGTCTCTTAGGCCTAGATTTTTGTGTCTTGATCCAGGGTTGCTGAGCTTCGGCCCCGAGGGCAGAGGGAGGCCGTCCTGTGACCTGATCACACCTGCTGTTGCCATGGTCTATTTGGGACCCCAGGGTTGGTTTCCTTGTGGGAAATACAGGCCTGTTGCTGGTACATGGAGGTGTGCCATTAGGCCCATCAGCCCAGCCCCATGCAGCAGCAGAGGGCATGTGGCCACAAGAACCACAGGTGAAGGAGACCTGCTTGGCCTTCTCGGGTCAGGGGGCCCTGGGCCTGGCTGGGCACAATCCACTGGAACCAATCTTTAGAGACGACTCATCCCTGTAAACTCCCTTCTAAGTGCCCAGGTTCTTGAAACAGGTATTTTTCAAGTTGTTTTAGAGTTGGAATTAACTGAAAAAATCTTTTTATTGCATAAGTAATGCATCATAATGTAGGAAAGCTAGAAATCGTGTGTGTGTGTGTATGTGTATATATATATATATATATATATATATATATATATATATATAGAGAGAGAGAGAGAGAGAGAGAGAGAGAGAGAATAGGTATCTGGGGAAAATAATTAAATCCCTAGAGATTTCCCTTATAAAATGTCTATCTTCTAGAGTTTTTGCCATACGGGCGAATATACATGTGTATTTTTTGTTTTGCAGAAATGGATGTTGTTAGGCATACTGTTACATACACATTCTTTTTTCACATCATATGTCATGATGAGGGGCATTCCGTGTGTACATACGTGCTTGTCACGTTTCTGAAAATCTAAGTCATGGCCAACGTTTGCAAGATTTTCTGTGCTTCGGTCGGTCCGTTTGGAACTTTTGGAATTAACTTCTGTTATGTCCTTTAAATCATGTTGCCTAGTGCTTAGAACTGGCATCTCTAACGGTGAAATGCAGCTGAACCCCGTTATTGGCAGGTTGAGAAAATATATCCCGGGGCGGGGGGGGCGTTGGGCAGGGCTCTGGCGGCGGTAGAATCAGGCAACACAGGAGTTGTGATTTTCTTGTGTTGTTTTAGGCTGCAGTTTTGATTATCTAGCATGTTGTCGCCCTTTAAGGGATCCCCAGAGATGTGGCAAAGGGAACAGTTGAAGATGCTCCCTTTGTGCCAGCTGCATTGCGTGTGTACAGCATCTGCCTGTTCTGGTCATCTTGGTGGCGGCCCGGTGGGTCGCGGGCTCAAAAACAACAGGAGCCGCGTGGAGGGACTGCAAGGGGAGTGGGAGGGGGCCGAAATCTACATGGTGATGAAAATTCAGCACGGTGCTGTAAACCGTTCTGTTGAATCACTCTGTTTTCTGAAAGATGCTCCAGGCATGATGAGTCATGAGTGTGCAGTTAGGGAAAGAGGTCTATTTCGAGGCCCTGCCTGCCAAGCTGGGCCCACGTGGGTGCCCTTACCTGATCGGGGCCGATGCTAGGGAACAACCCGCCATCCTAGGCTACCTGTCCTACTGGCAGCAGGAGTCTTGTTGTCAGAGACGAGATTGCCAGGACTCAGGTCAGGAAGTTGGTGCTGTGTGGCCCCGCAACCTTAGCAGGAGTGGAACACCTCCAGGCTGTGTCACTTGCACGGCCTGACATACACTATGGCATCAGGTGTATAAACTGACGAGAGGCACCTCTGTCCTGGGTCCCCTTAGCCCGTCTGGCACGAGGTCCACCCTGAAGAGCAGCAAGCAGATGGCTGCCCTCGCCTGGTAGTGCGTGCTCCCCGCTGCCCGCACGGCGCTGGTAGGTGGCTTTGCCTCCAACGGGCTGTGCGATGGATTGCACGGGAACCCAGTTTCCCATGCATTGGAGCTGTGACCTTGGGCACGCGTGCTGGCACGGGCCAGCGTGAAGTGACCTCAGTCTCCTTGGGGCCAGAAACCTGAGGTGCAATTCAGAAGGAGCCCTGGCCGCACGAGACGCAGTCTTCACCAGAGCAGCAGCGCTGGAGGCCTCCACCTCTTGCTAGCACTGGCAAAAGCCGTTACTTCTGTATTTTTAACAGGTCTTTCAATGGAACCCTTAGAGCTTCATTATCTGGAAAAGACATTTTAAAATAGTGTTTTGTATGTCCACGTTGCATGTGGAAACCTGAGAAGACAGACAAAATTATGCCGCCCAGTATCTTAATTTCATGCCTGAGGGTTTTCTGAGAGTTGCTCGTGGGGAAACCAGAACTCCGTTTGTTGCTTGGCGTATCTACTTATTTTGCTGCTTATTTCCGATTAATGATTTATGCCTGGTGACTCTGGGAGATTGCATGGGGCGGCCTGTGACTTAAATTTAACCTGTACAGCTACTAACTGTGACAGTGCGATAGCCCTCGTAGTAAGCCAGCAGTTGGGATCAGAGTCGGGCCTCTTCGGCAGGAAGACCACTGAGGAGGGCGTGTCCTCACTGCAATGTACCTCAAGGTTGTCCCGTCACTGGCCATCCGTCCCTTGGTTAGGGTGGTGGCTGCCAAGTTTCTCCACTGGTGTGTTTCCATTTTTCTGTTTGAAATTTATAAGTAATATATAGGGAGATAATCTGAGACTTTAAAAACGGTTCCTGGGGCTTCCCTGGTGGTGCAGTGGTTGAGAGTCCGCCTGCTGATGCAGGGGACACGGGTTCGTGCCCCGGTCTGGGAGGATCCCACATGCCGCGGAGCGGCTGGGCCCGTGAGCCATGGCCGCTGAGCCTGCGCATCCGGAGCCTGTGCTCCGCAACGGGAGAGGCCACAACAGTGAGAGGCCCGCGTACCGCAAACAAACAAACAAACAGACAAACAAAAAAAACAAAAAACGGTTCCTTGTTAAAACTTGACCCACTAATTTCAGCATGATTCTTACCCAAATCAGTTATCACTGTGGTGTTTGAACAATGGTGATTTTCTAACCTTTTCATTCCATCTACAGTTATTAGTTGACATTCTGCTATACATATTAGCATTTTTTATCTGTTTGTTTCTTATTAGTACGGGGATTCTAATGCAGGGTTAAAATCTGTTACTGTCATGACTTGATGATGTGGCTCAAATCAGCTCTCTCACTGCTGTGGCCTCTCCCGTTGCGGAGCACAGGCTCCGGACGCGCAGGCTCAGTGGCCATGGCTCACGGGCCCAGCCGCTTCGTGGCATGTGGGATCCTCCTGGACCGGGGCACGAACGTGTGTCCCCTGCATCGGCAGGCGGACTCTCAACCACTGTGCCACCAGGGAAGCCCCCGCCCTGTTTTTATATCTTCTTGTCTGTCCCCATGATTCTTAAGCCCTGTCTTACTTTCTGCACCACAAGAAGTCCCTGGTGCATCTTGGAATTCTTCTACTTTATCCTGGTAATCTGTTATTCTATGAGGATTCCTTTTAATGGAGAATATTTTAAAATTAAGCAAAGTCTGGGTGTTAGGTATGCTCACTGCTACTGGTGTGGCCTTGTTTTCTAGCCCCTTTCAGTGGTCAGAGCTAGGAAGGACTTACATGTATGCTATGCCAGATTCCTGTGGCTTCCATAACAAGTTACCACCAGCTGGGGGCGGCGTAAAGCAACAGGTTTATTCTCTCACAGTTCCGGAGGCAACAAGCCCAAAATCAAGGAGTCAGCAGGGCTGTGCTCCCTCTGAGGCCCTGGCTAGGGTCTTCTCTTGACTCTTTTCACCTCTGGTGTGGTGAGCAGTCCTCGGCCCGCAGCCGCATGGCTCCAGCTTCTGTCTCTGTTGGCAGGTGGCATTTTCCTCATGTGTCTCTCTCCTATTCCTGTGAGGACTGGAGTCGTGTTGTATTGGATTAAGGGCCAACTCTGCTGCAGTAAGACTTCTTCTTAGCTAATTACGTCGGCAACAGCCCTGTTTCTGAATAAGAGCACATTCTGGGATACTAGTAATTGAGACTTCAAGTTATCTTCTGCGGGGACACAAACCCATAATGTTTATATGTGTGTCTACTTCTATCCAGCTCTTTATATATTGAAACCGTGAATTCACACTGCTGTCTTCACTTCCAATTCAGCAATGCGGGCTTCATTTCCGTTTCTGTAACTTCCTTCTACACTGAGAATTCTTGTTTCATCATTCTTAATATATTTACTCGTTTGCTCAGTTCTAGAACATGAAGAAAGGAGTTTCAGAATTACTTATCCTTCCCACTGTGAAACACAAACCTATTCACTGGAATTCAGTATTTTTTCCAATTTTTTATATTTAGATTCAAAAACGTATACAGTCAAAATGTGGTGTTCAAAAGTTATTTGAGATAAGGGAGTAACAGAGTTTGGATTTACTCTTTGCCTTAAACAAGTGGAAAACTGGACGTTTATGAAACAATGGTTTTCACTGGATGTTTCCCGGGGGAAAGGGAACGAAGCGTGTGAGCTGTGTGCCTTCCCCTGGCTTCCTGCCTGGAAGCATTTTGGAGGTCTTGTTTGGCAGAGGAGATGAGGAAGCGCAGACGGCTGGGATTTGCAAAGCAGAGTGTGGGAGAGGAGGGAGCTACACAGAGAAAGAGCTCCTGAAACCAACTTGGGAGCCCTTTAGTCTTTGCTTGAATATTAAACTGTGTGCGCTGGGTGGAAGCCCGCAAGGCTGTGGGAGAACGGCTGCCGGGGAGTGGTAGACAGAACTGTGCCCAGAGCTCGCCAGCGGTAGGAGTCATTTGAAGCGGCCTGTGAGGATGCAGAAAGCTCCCTGCATACCCAGGCATTTGAGAGAATTGCCAGCAGGGCCTATCTTGCTACCAGCGCTAGGGTAGTGACTACGTTATACCCTGACAGATCGTGAAAAGATCCTGCTGACTTGCAAACAGTTGAACCGTTTGGCCACAAAAACTCAACCCTCTTTAAAGGATAATAACAGGGGCTTCCCTGGTGGCGCAGTGGTTGAGAGTCCGCCTGCCGATGCAGGGGACATGGGTTCATGCCTCGGTCCGGGAAGATCCTGCATGCCACGGAGTGGCTAGGCCCGTGAGCCATGGCCGCTGAGCCTGCGCGTCCGGAGCCTGTGCTCCGCAACGGGAGAGGCCACAGCAGTAAGAGGCCCGCGTACCGCAAAAAAAAAAAAAAAAAAAAAAGGATAACGACAGAACCCAGCCACTCGGCAGCGTGATGTTTCCAGGTAAATGTGATCAGCTCCACAGGCCGCTGTCCTCTCCTCAGATGCAAACGTTTGTTTCATGCAGTAGTGGTGTTTTGACAGTTACATCCTTTTTTATTTATTTATTTATTTTTATTTATTTATTTTTTTGCGGTTCGCGGGCCTCTCACTGCTGTGGCCTCTCCCTTTGCGGAGCACAGGCTCCGGACGCGCAGGCTCAGCGGCCATGGCTCACGGGCCCAGCCGCTCCGCGGCATGTGGGATCTTCCCGGACCGGGGCACGAACCCGTGTCCCCTGCATTGGCAGGCGGACTCTCAACCACTGTGCCACCCGGGTAGCCCCATCCTTTTTTATTTATTAAAGTGCAATACGTGTTAATCAAGTTTTTTGAATTTAATAATTAGCAAATCCATGCATTTTATCATGCTTCTTTGTAAAAAGTTTTATATGTTTAAATGAACGCTTCTGATTTGAAAGTGTGAGTCGATTTTGACATTTCTGCTTTAAGATCCAAGCACTTGAGCTTTAGTGGCTCCTCATCTGTTATGAAGCCACAGTCTCTTGGCTCTGCAAGTGTGTTTACAGACTCATCTTCTGTCAGTTTGTACCCAGTGACCTGAGTGACCGCATCACTGTCCGAGTCTGCCTTCCCACTCCTGTCCCTGCCATCATTGCTGTGTCCAGAGGCCCAGCAAGGCCCAAGGGCCTGCATTACCACTTTTCAAAAGACTGAATGAAATGGTCCTGGTGCCAAGTTTGGAGACTCTTTCTATGTGCTAGAAGGGCCTCCGGTGTCCTCACTCTGTTCCTGAACTTTGGATACATTTATCATACTTCCGAGTATTTATAGCTCATTCCTAGTATGGGTTTTGATTTCCCAGAATTTTCCTATGTGATGATTAATTGGGAGGAAGATTTAATTGATGAGTAATGGAAAAGTTCTGAATTTTAAAGAACTACCATTAAATTTTTGGTTTTCTTTCTTTTTCTTTAATCTTTCTTGTTTAGATTTGTTCGGACAGTATTGCCATTTTCTCAAGAATTTCAAAGAGATAAACAGCCAAATGCACAACCCCAGTATTTGCATGGATCAAAGGTAGGTTCTTTTGTGTTTGTATTACGATTTTTAAGTTCATAGCGAAGCGTAGTTTGAAGTTTAATTTGAATCAGTCTAGTTTCAATAATTTGAATGTGTCATGCCACATATAAAATGTTATTGTTTCCTTCAGTTATCACCCTTCTGAAAAGTAATGTAGTGCTGGGACAGCTTCTGGCCATGTGGTGGGTGTCAGCTGTGAGACCATTGGAAGATTTAAAGGTGTAAAAATATCAAGCCAGGAAAGTTTGTGGAAGAGGCTTGTGGGTGGGGGACACATCTGTGATGGAGGGGCAGGGTGGCCTGTCCAGCTGTGACACCTTAAAGGGAGGAGCTGAGGTGGAAAGGGGCACGCGGAGAACAGCTGACATCCAGGAACCACAGGACACCCACCATCGCATGAGATGAGGCAGGTTTCCCGGCTGACATGGCTGGATGTGCAGCAGCAAGGGCATTGCTAAAGGTTAGTGTTGTCAGTATTTAAAGTATTCTTACACTTTAATAAGAAAAAGACAAGCGGGGGCCTCCCTGGTGGCGCAGTGGTTGAGAGTCCGCCTGCCGATGCAGGGGACACGGGTTCATGCCCCGGTCCGGGAAGATCCCACATGCCGCAGAGCAGCTGGGCCCGTGAGCCATGGCCGCTGAGCCTGCGCGTCCGGAGCCTGTGCTCTGCAACGGGAGAGGCCGCAGCAGTGAGAGGCCCGCGTACAGCAAAAAAAAAAAAAAAAGAAAAAAAAAGAAAGACAAGCATTCTGTGCTAAAAAGGAGGCAGGTGTATCTGCATCTGCAAAGTAGGTGCCCATCTTAGCCGAAAAAAGGATCAGATTGTTCTTTTTAAAGCGACCAGCTGTGACTGAACTTAAACTTACGGATTTCAGCCTCTTTGAGAAATTGTTCATGTCATTTTTATTCTTAAAACCTAAACCAGTATTTTTTTGTTAGATCATTTGGACTCCTAACAGAAGTCTAACAAAAGTTTGCATGAGGAACACTGATGTTGATTATTCATCTCATATGATACTTTTTTGAGGATCAAAGAAAGGCAGAATGCCAGAATATCATGCTGTCAGAGTTGAGCCACCATGTTCCTTGTGAGCATTCAGACGTGTCAGCTGCACTTCAGTGTGCTGCTGTGCAGTTAGGGTGTTCGTACCTATGAAATTATGGAATACACAGGAATCCAATTCAAAAATCCAATCCAGGGCACTGTTGATCCAGGATCAACAGTGAGAGGCCCGCGTACTGCAAAAAAAAAAAAAAAAAAAAAAAATCCAATCCGTTCTTTTGTTAGGAGTGATGAGTGAGGGCTAGTGTCTTATGGTAATAAACTCGACTTAGCTGAGTGCCCATTTATGGCATTACCTTTTTGGTTCCTGGTAGTATCACCACTCTGAGTGAACACTCTCTTGAGTACATCACTGATGTTCTCTTTCCTATAAGATAAGTAAGATTGTCCCTACTTCCCAGTTGAAGATGCACAGTGTTGAGGGCATTAGAGAACCCAGGGCACGTGACTGGTGAGTCTGGAGCCCTCGTGCACTGGTTTCCGGGCGAGGCCCCAGTCTCTGTATCAGGCGTGGTCAGCAGTGTTTCTTGACTTGAGCTGTGAGGCTCCCCTCCTCTGCGTCTGCGTGTTTTATAGTGTAGGATTATTTGTAATTTTGCCCTCTCCAGAGGTAATTCCTTCTCCCCTTCCTCTGAGTAGGTACATTGCTCCAGTTGTGTTGTCCCTGGGATGTGCCATCTTTGGGATGAATGAGGGGGTGAGTGAGGTCTCCAGGAAGCCAGACACTCATCGGGGGGGGCCGGGGACTAGGTGTCATTGAGCCCCAGGACCCGAGCAAGTGAGGGTGGCTGTGGGAGTGAATTTTCCCACTTGTAACATGAGGCCATATAATTTCACTAATGATTTTCATGTTTTTCAAGCATTAGAACTTATTATCAAGCAAAAACCTCACCCAGAATCCCAGCATCTTTTTTTTTTTTTATGGCTATGTTGGGTCTTTGTTGCTGCGCGCAGGCTTCCTCTAGTTACAGTGAGCAGGGGCTACTCTTCGTTGTGGTGCGCGGGCTTCTCATTGCGGTGGCTTCTCTTGTCGCGGAGCACGGGCTCTAGGCACGTGGGCTTCGGTAGTTGTGGCTCGCGGGCTCTAGAGTGCAGGCTCAGTAGTTGTGGCGCACGGGCTTAGTTGCTCCGCAGCATGTGGGATCCTCCCGGACCAGGGATCAAACCTGTGGGCAGGCAGATTCTTAACCACTGTGCCACCAGTGAAGTCCC
Organism: Mesoplodon mirus; assembly: GCF_964341445.2. Classification (NCBI taxonomy): domain Eukaryota; kingdom Metazoa; phylum Chordata; class Mammalia; order Artiodactyla; family Ziphiidae; genus Mesoplodon; species Mesoplodon mirus. The sequence goes on along the minus strand of NC_138984.1, from coordinate 112,992,550 downwards.
AGAATCCCAGCATTTAAAGCACAGTTTAGGGACATTGCTTTGGGAAAGCAAGTGTTCTCTTGCTGCAAGGAATAAGCCCTTCCTTCTCTGGATTAAGAAATAACAATAAAGCACAGTTGGCGCTTTGAGGAGGGATGGCAGGGGGCAGGTTTTATCTGAGCCCACAATCAAAATATGGTCTTTTCAAGTCTGATAGGGTTGTAGGGATGAATGTGAGACAGGCACTTGGCAGTGTTTCCACCTTGGTGAATCTTGCATTTGATCATTGGTTTGGACTCAGACTTTCTGTGTTGATGGTCCCAGGACCACCTGCACATTTGGTGATTCTCCAGAAGGATTCATTCACTGCTGCAGTTTAGTACAGCTAAAGGACCCAGAGCAGGATCAGCAAGGGGGAAAGATGCATCTGGTGGTTATGGAAGCAGGTGTGGGCTTCCAGTGGTCCCTCATGGCAGTCGCATGGGACGTACAGAGTGATCCTGCCCAGGAAAGAGAAGCTCATAGGAACACCCGGGTCCAGGGCTAGGGGCATAGACACAGCCACCTGTATGACTGGCTCAAGTTACTGAAACCCCAGAATCCCCAGAAGGAAAGGAGGAGCTTGCCATAAATCACTATTTGTACAAACAACCTAGACAAGCTTGTACAGCATGGTCAAGTGTCCCAAGTGTAAAAAACAACTGTATCAATCGGCAACATAGGCAACATTTCAAGGGCTGAGTTCCCAGGAATTGCAAGCAGGCCTCCTGAGGATGTTCATTTAGAACCGAGCAACTAGACTTCTGCCAGTTCTTCAGAATCCTTGCTGTCCTGATGTGGTTCTCTGTGTACATAGAGGAAATATTTAAGACAGTTATAAAAGGGGAAGGGGGAAGGTTATAGGGACCTAAAAGCAGGTGAGAATGGTACATTTCACTCAAAGTGGTAACATGTTGATAACAGTAGGTTGTGATAACTTACATAACATATAATGTAAGACCTGGACCACCACTGAAAGGCCTGTGCAAAGAGATACTTTCAAAAATACCACAGTTAAATCACAACAGAATTCTAAAAAAATGTTTAAATGACCCACAGGAAGACAGGAAGAATGAAACAGAGCCTAACTTGAAACTCAGTAATTACATTACGTGTAAATGTATTAAATGTAAGTGGTCTAAAGACAGTTAAAAAGGCAGAGGGATTGACAGAGTGGATTAAAAAATATGACTGTATAAGAAACTCACTTCATGTCAGGTTAAATGTAAAAGGATGGAAAAAGATGTATAACACAAACAATCAGAAGAAAGCAGAGTGACTGTATGAGTATAGGATAAAGCAGATTTCAGAGCAAAGAATATTACCAGGGACAAAGAGGGAGGGACATTACATAATGATAAAAAGGTCAAGCCACCAAGAAAATATAGCAATCCTAAATGTTTATGCACCAAACAACAGAGTTTCAAATTACTTGAAGCAAAAACTGACATAAGTGAAAGGAGAAATGAACAACTCCACAGTTGTAGCTGGGGAAGTCAACATTCCTTTCACTTAGTAATCGAAAGAATAAGTACACAGAAAATCAGCAACAAAAAAGAATGAACACCATCAACCAATAGGACGTTATTGACGTGTGTCGAACACTTCCTCCAACAACAGCAGAACATACATTCTCTTCAAGGACCCATGGAGCATTCTCCAAGATAGACCATACCCTGGGCCTTAAAACAACATCAACAAAATTCAAAGAACTGGTATATTATAGAGTGTGTTGTCTGACCACAGTGAACTCAAACTAGAAATCAGTAACAAAGAGATGACAAGATAATCAGAAATAAACACATTTCTAAATGATCCTTAGGGCAAGGGGAAGTCTCAAGGGAAAGTTTTTAAAAAGACATTGACCTAAATGAAATGCAAATATATCAGAATTTACGGGGTGCAGCTAAAGAAGTGCTGAGAGGGAAACACATAGCACTGAATGCTTACATTGGGAGTCTCCCTGATAGGTGTGCAGATGTCTGTGTCCTTAGACAAGCTTGGAGGTCCCGTCTGACCAGAAACCACCCCGACTACCTTTCTCGCCTGCCCCCCCGCAGGGGCTGCTGTAACCCCACTCCCTGCATACCCACTGCCTCATCAGAGTCTATCCTTGGTGTCTTCCTCAGGAGACTGGGAGCAGTAACGTGGGGGGAGCAGTAACATGGGGGCAGCAGTGAGGCTCTGAGATACATTCGTTTCTCATTCCAGGACCTCAGAATGTCTTCTGTAGGACTGGCAGTTTAATAAATGTTGAAGAACTCCTTCTGTTTTAGCAAGCTAGTTATGTCTTCAAGTTGGAAACCTAGATACCAATAAAGGGCAGTCCAACAGCTTCTCAGGATGTCTCCACCTGAGGGCGGTGTGTGCTAATGTGCTTTACGTATGGATTCGTCATCTTCACCTGTGCGTGGGGCTACGTTGAAAACCCTGTCAACTTCCATCAAGCGCTGGCCTTCTCTGTCCCCAGGCTTTGAACCTGGCCTACTCAAGCATCTACGGCAGCTACCGGAACTTTGTGGGGCCTCCACACTTCCAGGTCATCTGCCGGCTGCTCGGCTACCAGGGCATCGCAGTGGTCATGGAAGAGCTGCTGAAGGTGGTCAAGAGCCTGGTATGTTTCCCTCGGTGGGCGTCCTTCCCTGGGCGGGGGGTGGTGGTGGTGGGAAGGATTCCGCACACAGTTCCCGTGTGGGGAGGGGCTTTGCATTCCATCTCTCACATCAGTCTCCACGCGTGAGATTTCCTCTCCAGCCAACGTCCCGGGTCGTTACCGTGCATTTGACTAACAGACTCCTTTTCAGAAGTGCCCGTCACACCCACAGCCTGCGTGGTGGTGTGGCTGGTGGCTGACACAGCCCATCTCTCAACAGCTGCAAGGTACAATCCTACAGTACGTGAAGACGCTGATGGAGGTGATGCCTAAGGTGTGCCGGCTGCCGCGGCACGAGTACGGCTCCCCTGGTGAGCACAGCGTCTCCCTGGGGTGCACAGGGTGGGACAGTGTCAGCCATAGGCCCCAGTAAGGGAAATCAAGTCGGAAATTACTGATAAGGATCAGATCTGCCTTCCCCGGGTGGGAGGAGGTGGGGAGCCCAACCAGAGCCTGACTGTTTCCAGCAGAAAGAACCAGCCAGCCTTTCAGCCAGGAGCAGGTGTGCAGGAGGGTGTGTAGGGGTTGCCGTTTGGGGTGGGAATGCTGGGTGGGGAGCGAGGGCTGTGAACCCTGTGCACCTTGGCTCTCCTACAGCACCAGGATCTTGAAGATCACTGACCAGGGAGGGGCAGGGAGCTCCACTGCCAGGTCCAACTGCCCAGGGGCCTCAGAGGCAACCCCACGCAGGGGTGCTGCTTCCCCTGACGGCACAGCCTGTCTGTCTTTCTGCCTGGCAGCCTCCCTCTCATTGAGAGCCTGTCTCATTGGCTGGCTGACCGTAGGGCCCTCGGGCAGATGTGCCAGACAGACCTGCATGGCCTGACCAGAGTGGATTTGGGGCTCTCCATGTGAGCAGCCTTCGTGACCTCAGAAAGCATGGTTCGTGATAAAATTGGACGACAGGAAGCCTTATCTCTTAACAAAACTGCCTTTTGTCTCATATTCGTTAACTACTTTCTTAAAAGCTGGACAACTATCTTATTAAGTGACTTGGGCCCACACGTGGGTCACCCAGGAGAGACTGTTCTGATGGGTAGTCGGCTGGTGTGGCTGAGCCCCCAGATGTTGCTGGCACCGCCCAGGGCTATTGGTGTTTAAGGAGACAGTGAGATGACCCACGTGGCCCCTGGGAAGGGACATAACCGTTGGTCTGGCCTGGCTTCGGAGGATCTCAGAAACCAGATGAGTAACATTGGGATAATAAAACTGTTGCTCGGATCCTGACTAGCTGTGGATATTTTAAAGGTGGATATTTTAAATGTCCAAGACGAGCCATTTAGGCCAAATCCAAGGCTGGTCTGGGGCAGAGCTGTGGACTTCAGGGCTGCCCTCTGAACGTCCTCGCCCAGCTGGCCTGGCACCACCGTGAGGATAGTGCCATGCTGCTGGGAGCCACCCGGTCTCTCTTGTGCCCGTTTCGGGGTGGACCGCAGAGAGGAAAGGATGGCCTCTCAGGCAGGCAAGGCTGTGGGGTCCGTGCCGAACGGCGTTCAGGGCCTGACCTCTCGGAATGAGGGGTTTGAAGTCATTTAAGTTTCTGACTTTGTTCTCCTCAGGGTTGTCGTGGCTATTCTAGGTCTTCTGCAGGACTATAAATTCTGGAGTCAGCTTGGGGGTTTTTGACTGTATCAGCCTTGAATGGATAGATTGAGTTCTTTCCAGACTTTAGGCCTTGTGTCTTTTCCTGCCTTATTACAACATCCAGGGCCTCCAGGACAGTGGTGAAGATGTGTTGTCTTGCTCTGGAGCTCTGGGAGAAGGTGTGCAGGTTCACCACTGAGTGTGACACTAGCTAGCTACAGGGTTTTGTAGATGTCCTTTATCAGGCTAAGTACATTCCCTTCTGTGCCTGTGAAGGGATGCTGAATTTTACCAAATACCTTTTCTGCCTCTGCTGGAGATGACAATGTGGTCTTTCTCATTTATTGCAACGTGATGCCTCCTCTGAAGATACAGGCAGACCTTGGAGATATTGCAGGTTTGGTTCCAGATAAACCGCAATAAAGGGAATAGTGCCATAAAGCAAGCCACATGAATTTTTTTTATTTCCTGGTGCATATAAAGTTATGTTTACACTATACTGTAGTCTATTAAGTGTGCAATGACACCATGCCTTATGAAACATACATATCTTAATTAAAAACACTTCATTGCTAACAAATGCTAACCTTTAGCAAGTTGTGATCTTTTTGCAATAGTAACATCAAAGATCACTGATCCCAGATCACCGTAACAGATACAATAATAATGAGAAAGTTCAAATATTTCAAGAATTACCAAAATGTGACACAGAGACATGAAGTGAGGAGACACTGTTGGGAAAATGGCGCCTATAGACTTGCTTGACGCAGGGCTGCCACAGATCTCCAATTTGTAAAACACAGTGTCTGCGAAGCACAGTAAAACAAGCCATGCCTGGACAGGGTTGACAGAGAAAGAGGCTTTGGAGCTGAGGCCCAGCACTCAGGTGGTGGACAGACCACCAGTGCAGGGAAGCTGCTGGGGTCAGGAGACGTGCGGCCATGTCCTTGTGGGCACGATGGCGGTGGAAGAATGCTCAGTGCTCCCGGCCGGGAACCCCAGGCTGCTCCCTGTGGGGCTCCCTCCCCTCCAGCCTCCCCCAGCCCCACACTCATTCTGTGCCTCCACAGGCATCCTGGAGTTCTTCCACCACCAGTTAAAGGACATTGTTGAGTATGCAGAGCTGAAGACGGTGTGCTTCCAGAACCTACGGGAAGTAGGCAACGCCATCCTCTTCTGCCTGCTCATAGAGCAGAGCCTGGTGAGTGCCCCGCCCCGCCCCACGTCCCGCCAAGGCCCCCCCACCGACCCCCGCACGGGTGATAGAACAGGCCGAGCTTTAGACGCTTGACTCAGTGGGGTTAGTTAGTGGCGGAAAAGGGGCAAGTATTTTAAAGCACCGATCTTTTCTCATGACTGTTTAGACTTTCATTTGAATTTGTTCCCTACAATTGGAAAACAGAAATGCAATGCAGTGCATCATTGAAGAATGTTTTATTATATAGTATTTGCTGCATCTAAATTAACATATGTGATATACACATAAGGTAAAAGCACGGCTGCCCAGGGGGATTGTGTATGATGGAAAGTTCCACAGCCTCAGCTGTGGAGCCCTCAAAGTGTGGCTCCGTGTGAAGAACTGATTTTTAAATTTTGCTGAATTTTTTTTTTACATTTAAATCGCTGCATGTGCCCCATGCCTGCTGCAGTGGACAGCATAATAAAGCAAACTCTATCGGCCCACCACCACTAGGAGAGCACACACGGGACACCCACTGTCTCCACTCATTGCCTCTGGGTGGTGTCACTTAGCCTCTCCCTCTGTCCCCTGTAGACCGTGTCACCTGACAGTCCTGCACAGAGAGCCTTGGTGGGTGTAGCGCGGACTCTTGCGTGGTCTCACACTGCCTCGCCCTCAGGACTAGAGAGCCGGGCATCTTCCCGTCCCGTTAAATGCTCCGTTTGTATCTTTTGTCCATTTTACTACGATTTGTGTATCTTCTGTATGTTACACTTAAATGCAAATACCTCCCCCTGTCTTTGGCTTGTCTTTCCACTCTAACAGGGGTGATGTTTGGTAAACTGATACTCTTAATTTGAATGTAGTCTCTCTCTTTTTTTTTTTCTAATGGTTAGCACTTTTTGTATCTCTTCAAAGAAGTCCTTTCCTACCTAGGGGTCATAAAGATATTCTTTCATATTTTCTTCTAAAGGTTTTAGGTGTTGCTTCTCTTTAGTTTATCATCCTTCTGGAGTTGGTTTTTGTGTGCAGTGAGATGTGGGTGAGGTTCTTGTTTCCTCTGTGGGGTAACCCGTTGTCCCTCCTCCAGTGGCCGAAGGAAGACTCCTTTCTTTGCTGGTCAGCAGGGTCACTCTGTCATCCTTCAGCTTTTGGTGGATGTGCTGGTCTGTTTCTTGGCTTTCTTCCTCATTCCGCCGGTCTGTGTGTCTATGCGTGGCTTCTAACACGTTGTCTTACTCACGGTAGCTCTGACGTAAGTCTCGACACCTGACAGGACGTGCTCCTAACCTTTTTCTTCTTCAAGCGCCTGCTCCCTCTTTGTGGCTCTTTGCTGTGCTCTGAAAATATTGGAATCGGCTTGCCAAATGCATTGAAAAAGCATACTGGCACTTCGATGGGAATTGTTTTGCATTTCTGGCTCCGTCTGGGGAGATCTTTTCTCTGTCACTTCTTAAAGCAGTCTCTTGTCTCCGGGGCCCTGGCAGCTTGGCAGAAGGAAGATCGTGTTTTGCAGTGACCGGGGCTGGGGTGCCCGTACACTGTGCAGGGCGTGGCAGTCAGACTGCCAGGCCTGTAGAGGCTGAGCCACTGGACTGGCCCTCTTACACCCAGGTACACGAAAAAGAAAATACGTTGGCTCTCGTGTCAGGGAGCCCAAGGTTGGGTACAGGGTACAGCCTCCGGTCAGGACCCGCATCTTCTGGCTTCCCCTCTGCTATTCTGCTCCCCGGAGACCCTTTCCATGTGGTGCCAGAGATGGGCAACTCCCAGGCCCTCACGGTCCCACTAGCTGTGACTCAGCCCAGCCCGCCTCCCCTGCAGCAGGAATGGTGGTGCAGGGCCGGCAGGCGGCTCCCTGAAGAGCTGGTGTCCAGGGCAGCCTCACTCCAGGAACAGCTGGGGGAGAACTGAATCTTTTATCTTTCATGTGTATTTCCATGTGAATTTTTAACAAGCAGATAAGTTAGGGAAAATTCCTTTAAATAGTAATCACTCATCATGAATTTTAAAGATTTCATATAGGAAAAGTACCTTCATGAGTGACTTTTCCTGAAACACACACATAAAGGGAACACTTGGACATTTGATGGCTTCTGGAAGGAGTGTGATCCTGTGTTAGAAACTTAGGGAAAGAGAAATCTGGAACTGATGTGATCCTTACCTGCCCAGACCCTTCAGTAATTCCTCTTGTCTATCCCTGGACACCAGTGCAGCCCTTCTGAGGCATCCTGCACTCTCAAAGCACCACCCCCCACTGCCCTTCCCAGGCGTCCAGCACTCTGGATGGCCCCCTGCAATTCTTGGGGACCAACCTCAACAGTGGCTGGACCCTCCAGGTCTCAGGAGCCAGGTGAGTGCTGGGCCTCGGCACCCAGGTGACACAGATCCCCGGTGTCTCTTCCCTTCCGAGACCAGGGCCTGGGTCTCAAGTTTACACCCTGTACTGGGCTCCCTTGAGTGACAAGCACAGTGCTGGACCTCTAGGAAAGACATTAAATCAGTTGATCTTAAAGCAAACTTTGGCTTATGAGTGGACGGATGTTTCTGAAACAATAAATAAACAGGTCATCTACAACTCAGTTGAGTGCCATTTTCTTTTCACTGCAGATTCCATGGCCCATGAGTGGCCCCTGGACACGGTGGCTCTACCTGCAGGAATCTCTGTCCCCACCCCCTCCTGCCCTCTGTGCACCGTCACCCTTTGCTTCCTCCTTCCCCCCTCATCTGTCAGTGCACCTTATGGCAGGGGCAAGAAGCCGCACTCCTTGTGTTGGGCAAATCTGCTCCCAGGCGCTGCCCCAGACTGGCATTTTGTGGTCTTGCGTTTGTCCTTTTGGAAATAAGGGGTGGTGGTTTCCAGTACCAGGGTGGGACTCCGTAAGGTGAAAGACGCATGGCTTTTCTCACTCCATCTCATCAAACCCAGATTCCAGACACTGATCTCTCCTTGGTGGTGGTTTTGGTGTCTCCAAGGAAAGTGGTAATAACCTGTGTTTGGCATTTGTGTGGACTCCCGTTAATATACATGGAGATGTTAAGCATAGATGTGCTCTTCAAATTGTCACATTAGAAAAGTGGGGTGGGCTTCCCTGGTGGCGCAGTGGTTGAGAGTCCGCCTGCCGATGCAGGGGACGCGGGTTTGTGCCCTGGTCCGGGAAGATCCCACATGCCGCAGAGCGGCTGGGCCGCTGAGCCTGCGCGTCCGGAGCCTGTGCTCCGCAACGGGAGAGGCCACAACAGTGAGAGGCCCGCGTACCACAAAAAAAAAAAAAAAAGAAAGAAAAGTGGGGTAACCGTCACCCAGCTGCAGGGGGCACTGAGCCTGTGGTGAGGCCCTAGGGTATTCGTGGCCCCAGCTGGCACCAAGATTTGGTTCGGTAAGCAACAATGTTGACCTTACTCTGAACCTCTGCATTGGATAGATCCGTCTCCCTTTCTGAAGAAGGGTTTTTTCGTTTTGTTCTTTAAATTCTGCTCGTTAAGCCCAACCTGAAATTTTTGGTGATGTAGTTCTTCTTAGGTTACATGTGTGTGTGTGTGTTTACTGAACTTTTTGTTTCAGAATAGTTTTAGATTGCTTGTTTGTTTTTTTAAAATAAATTTACTTATTTAATTTATTTTTGGCTGTATTGGGTCTCCGTTGCTGCGCGCAGGCTTTCTCTAGTTGTGGTGAGCGGGGGCTACTCTTCGTTGCGGTGCGTGGGCTCTAGAGCGCAGGCTCAGTAGTTGTGGCGCACAGACTTGATTGCTCCGCAGCATGGGGGATCTTCCTGGACCAGGTCTCGAACCTGTGTCCCCTGCATTGGCAGGCGGATTCTTAACCACTGTGCCACCAGTGAAGCCCTGCTTGTTTGTTTTTAATACTGGATTTTATAGCCATTCTCCCTCTTTCTCTGGCTTGGTTTGGGTGCAGCAATTTGAGTTCATTGTCAATGACACCTGGAAGCTGCACTGATAGCCAAGTGGTCCCTCTAAAGTGGTGTTGCCAGCAGGCAGGTGCTTTTACCACCTGTAGAGCCTCCATCTGTGTGGCTCTGACCCAGCCGTTCCACCCAGCAGCTCTCTTCCCTCATCAAAGTTTCCCATCCCTCATCCATTGGCCCGGCCACTTTCTTGCAGTTAGTCACCTTCCAGATGCCCTCCAACCCTCTCCTGGTGCAGATGGGCTGATCGCCCGTCTCCACTTGGCTTTTTTCACTTGACAATGAATATATTTTGGAGGTCACCCCACATCAGTAAGTGGTGACGTTCCTCAGCCTCTCTTAGCCGCGTGGCGCTCCACGACATTGCCCCCATGCTGCGTTTGCATGCTGTGCCGTCACCATCTGACACCTCCCTTCTTTAAGCGTGTCCTCTTTCGACCCCCACGCCTCCTTCTCCTAGTGCAGGGGGCCTGGGGACCAGGTCCTGTGTGCACTGGCCTAGAGGGGCTCCCGTCACGTGTAGGCTGCGTGAAGAACTCGTGTTGTTGCTGGACTTGGGCACAGGAGACGGGGTGGAGTCAGCCTCCCTCTGGAGGGTTCTGGAGGAGCAGGGGTGGCTGCACGGGGCTTACGTTAGGTGACGATGGGACCCTCACTTGATGGGTACATACAGAAAGCCTTCTCTTCCTCCTCTTGGTCTTAGCCTTGCTTTCATCTTTGGGGAGATCCTCAGAAGGGAAACCCTCATCAGTCAGTATGTTTTGACTGTCTGATAACCATTTCTTTAACAATTTGTTTTATTGAGGTTTCAGGATGGGTGTAGCGTAGGAGGCATGAGAGCCCGTTCCCATCTTCCGCCTTTTTGCCCTGAGATGAACACACCGCGGTCTAAGGAGCTTTCCCTTGTTTACGGGCCCTTGGACTCGGGAAGGGTGCCCTGTTCTTGCCCATCTTTGGGTTCATGCTGGGCTTTTAGGAGTTCTGCAACCCCTGTGACATTGGAAGTAAACTTTCTCCCTGCATTGCATTGTTTTGGAGGTCTTGTATAACGTGGGTTTTTTTTTTTTTTTTTTTTTTTTTGCGGTACGCGGGCCTCTCACTGCTGTTGGCCTCTCTCGTTGCGGAGCACAGGCTCCGGATGCACAGGCTCCGCGGCCATGGCTCACGGGCCCAGCCGCTCCGCGACATGTGGGATCCTCCCGGACCGGGGCACGAACCCATGTCCCCTGCATCGGCAGGCGGACTCTCAACCACTGCGCCACCAGGGAGGCCCAGCGTGGGGTTTTATTGCCTCTTTAAAGGAGTTGGTGATCCAACAACAGGTTCAGAGCGACTGCTCAGAACCTTGTTTTGGGTTCTGTGGGGAGTCGCTGACGCTGCCCTGCGCCGTTTACACAGGAAGCACCTCCTTCCTATCTCTGCACGGAGGGCTGCAAAACTGTAAATACGAAGGCCACGCTCAGTGCTGGGTTTACTCATGTCTCTGTTTAAATTAGTCAAAGGTAAGTAAACATGAAAATTCAGTTCCTCGGCCACATTCCAAGTACTTAATTGCCACATGTGGCTAGTAACTACCTTAACAGCACAGCTGGGGACATTTCCATCATCCCAGAGACTCCTGTTGGGCAGTGCTGTTTGCAGTGTTTAATTTACACTAAATGCCAAAGATGTGCCTTGTTTTCAGCGCCTGATTTCTTTGTCCATTTTTGCTGTGAGATAAGCTTCCTAACACAGCCTTCTTTTTCTTTGTTCTAGTCTTTAGAAGAAGTATGTGACCTGCTGCACGCCGCCCCTTTCCAGAACATCTTGCCGAGAGTCCACGTGAAAGGTGAGCCAGTCCTCTGACCAGGGCAGGGATGCATGTCTGTGTGGCCAGAGAGTTCTCTTTAGTTACAGGCCAGCTTTGTTTGAGTGTCGTGCCTGTTCAGTCATAACCTGGGGTAACTGGTAACATAATGTAGTTAAATGAGTATCAAATAACGGAAGTATTTAGGGCTGAAATGCTGTGTCTTGGATGTGCTTCAGCACGGAAGCAGGGGTGCTGGGTATCTATGAAACAAGAGTGCCATCTCATGATTGTTGCAGCAGGTGGGCACAGAGGATTCATTGTACCGTGCTCTGTTTTTGATTACATTTGGATTTTTCAGTAAGTTTTAAAAAGTGAATACTGAACAGAAAATGAATTCTGAGTTAAAATAGCCAATAAGCCAGTTCCATAAAAGAATTTTCAAAGAGAACCTACATGTATAATGTTAAACATTTTTCATTTGGTTGGTTTTTGTTTTGACAAAATTAAACTTGTGCGGTTGTTATTCATACAAAGGAATAGAGTATAAAATATTCTTTTCCACTGCAGAGGGAGAGAGACTTGATGCCAAAATGAAAAGACTAGAATCAAAGTACGCCCCACTGCATCTTGTCCCTCTAATCGAAAGACTGGGAACCCCTCAGGTAATGCATGTTGGGGCCGCTGTCGCTGCTGTGAGCTGGGCCCACACATTAGGCCACTGGCGGGGTTGGGGCTTGAGAGCACGGGCTCTGGGTGAGACCCAGCCCTGAAGCGTCATGACAGGGGGATGAGCCCGCTCAGCTGCCCAGGCCCCAGTGTCTCAAGTGGGGCTCGTAACGGGACCTTGTCACAGGGTGGCCGGGAAGTTTGAATGAGCTAACACGTGGAAGGGACTTAGAACATCACCTGGCACGTGAGACAGACACAGAAAACGTCGCTGTTTTTGTTGTCCGTCCTTTCACGAAGAAGGCCTTCTCATAGGTTTTTAAGAACAGAAGGCAGGGAGGAGTTCCGTGAACTTAGACCAGCTACATCAGAGTCTCTCAGCCTTGGCACTGTCGCCATTTTGGACGAGATAATTCTGTGTTGTGGGGGCTGTCCTATGAATTGTAGGACATTTAGCAGGATCCCTGGCCTCTACCCACTAGATGCCACTAGACCCACCCCAAGCTGTGACAACCAAAAATGTCTCCACACATCGCCAGATGTCCTCTGGAGACAAATCACTCCCCGTTAAGAACAGCTGTACTCGACAGTTCTCAACTCTGAAATACGTTTAGTGTGGTAAGACATACGGGTAATAGCTGACGTATTTATTTTGTTGGTGCTTATTTCTAAAAACCCTCTTCTGCAAGCTGGGATAGTTTCCAGTGAGTCAGAAACAAAACTGGAGTACTTTAGTTTCAGCACTCCAGCCTCCTGCCATGCCCGTGACATTTTGTCCTTCCTACAGCAAATTGCAATAGCAAGAGAGGGGGACTTGCTGACCAAGGAGCGCCTCTGCTGTGGCCTGTCTATGTTTGAGGTCATCCTGACTCGGATCCGGACCTTTCTGGACGACCCCATCTGGCGTGGGCCCCTGCCCAGCAATGGGGTCATGCACGTGGACGACTGTGTCGAGTTTCACAGACTGTGGAGCGCCATGCAGTTTGTCTACTGCATTCCTGTGGGAACACACGAGTTTACAGTCGAGTAAGCACGTGTGCTCGGGGCAGGGTGGGGGAGAGAACCTGGCGCCGAGATAACACAGGGGACCACCTTCCTCTGGAAACGGACCCCCGAATTGCTGAGCTGCTATAAAGCTGCTCAAGTGGGGGCTCTTGCCTGAGGCCCAGCAAGTGCCTCAGGGCTGGGCTTCTGGAGTTCTCTGAACTCATGGAAACTTGTGCAAGTCAGGTGTACATTTTGCTAGATAGGAGGGCTGCAACTTCATGAACTCATTCTTCATGGAGGAGCCACAGTTTGCCAGAGGAAGCCCAAAGAGGTGTTTATCAGGGACACACCTCTGCTCAGCATTCCAGGTGGTTTGGTCGCTGGAATCTGATCACTCATCCTACCTACTGCTTCTTGTCCCCAGGCAGTGTTTTGGCGACGGGCTCCACTGGGCTGGCTGTATGATCATTGTGCTTCTTGGGCAACAGCGGCGCTTTGCTGTGCTGGATTTTTGCTACCATCTACTCAAAGTCCAAAAACATGATGGCAAAGATGAAATTATCAAAAACGTGGTACGTGGAAGTTTCACAAAAAAAGATACTTTCTAGTTATTGTAAGTCGTTTTTCTGGGAATGTTTCTCATGCCAGGACAACTGAAGCTTTCTTTTCACTCCCCAAATGAATCTAAATAGAATTAGTAAGTAAAGGAGTCTGGTACTGAAATACTAATGGTTCCATTTTCCTTCTATTTTCAAGGTATGTAGACCTACTTCAAATTATAGAGCCTTGTAAGATCTGCATTTTCAGATTATTGGCATACCCTTCAAGTCTTCGGGCGCCCTTCATGTAGTTAAAGTGTGTTTGGGGCTTTTTTAAAGATCTTTTTGTGTTTTATGTATTCTTTGTAATTGAATTCCAGAAAATACTCTGCCATTATCTTTTCAAATATTTTAGTTTTTCTTCCATTTTGGGACTTCAGTTAGATATGTGTCAGACGGACTTATCTGGTCTCCACTTAATATCTCACAGTTTTCTAGGTCAGAAGTCGGGTACAGCACAGTTCAGCTGGGTCTTCCATTTACAGTTTCACAAGGCCACTATCAGTGTGTCTGCAGGGCTGTGCTCCCTTCTGGAGCCTCTGGTCATGGATCTGCTTCCAGACTCATTCAGGTGGTTGGCTCAATTCAGTTCCTTACAGTTGGAGAACTGAGGTGTCCATTTCCTTTTCCTTGGCTCTCTGGGCTATACCCAGAGTACTGTCTTCATTTAACTAACTCACTTCAGCTCAGTCTGACCTGCTGTGCTTTTACTTTCGAAAGTCATTAGTTTATATTTAAAATGTTGATTTGGTTCTTCAAATCTTGGTAGTAACTGATAATTTTATCTTCTTCATGGAATTTTTTCCAATTTTTATTTTACCCATTTCATGTATCTTATATTCTTTTTTAGTTCTAGTATCTGAGGCCTCGAGGGGTATCTAAAACTCTGAAATTTTCCACTGTGTTGGACTTTTTCTTTTTGGCTGCATCAGGTCTTAGTTGCAGCACGTGGGATCTTCTTTGCAGCACACGGGATCTCTGATTGCAGCATGCAGGCTCTTCGTTGTGGTGCGCAGGTTTCTCTCTCTAGTTGTGGTGCGCAGGGTCCAGAGCGCGTGGGCTCTGTAGTTTGAGGCATGCAGACTCTGTAGTTGAGGTGTGCGGACTCTGTAGTTGTGGCGTGCAGGCTTAGTTGCCCTGCGGCATGTGGGATCTTAGTTCCCTGACCAGGGATCAAACCAGCGTCCCCTGCATTGGAAGGCAGATTCTTTACCACTGGACCACCAGGGAAGTCCCTGTGTGTTGGATTTTATTTATTTGGCAGCTCTTGTTTGATAGGGTTTTCTCCTAGAATTTTCATTTACTGTTCATCTCCCAGAATTATTACCAACTTGGGACCACTTTAGCCTGATGAGAGGTCCAGGCTTCGTGGAGTCTCCAGGTGTAGTCCACCTTGCTTACTGCCCAGGCTGTCTCCTCATCCCACTGCTGCGGGTGGCATCTATCCCTGAGGAAGTCCTGGCTTTTGCTTTACTTCCTGCACAGACAGAAGCAGCAGTGCTTGTGGGTTTTTTTATCTGGTTCTATTATAGCATGAAGGTCTGTCAAAGCATCCTGTCCACAGTAACTGGAAATACTTAAAACGTGTTATTCCTAGTTTACTGGTCTTTCCCCATTGACCGTATTATCTTCATCTTTACATTCCTGGCTTTTAGGAGGTGCCCTGTAGGTTCTTAATACCTGTTTGTTGAATTAATAGGTCTGTTTCACAAATGAATCTACAGTTAGTAGCATGAAGCCAACAGAGAAAGGTTGCAAAATATATTCATCGGGCCAATAGTTACATGAATGAGATGGTACGTGTCAGTAGTTTGCTATAATTTTTCTGAGAAAATATGAAAATCCTGACATTTTGCCACATGAATAAATGTAACTGTTATTAGTAAAACATCCTAATTTTAACTGTTGTATGTAGCCTTTGAAGAAGATGGTGGAGAGAATTCGCAAGTTCCAGATTCTAAATGATGAGATAATCACTATCTTGGACAAGTACTTGAAGTCGGGCGATGGAGAGAGCACGCCCGTGGAACACGTTCGCTGCTTTCAGCCGCCTATCCACCAGTCTCTGGCCAGCAGCTGAGGGCATGTGTGTCACCTGTTTTTGAAGAGTCCCAGTACTGACTGCATTTAAGAACTACAAGGGCATGTTTTTCTTTCCATAAACTATTTAGATTTTTAGGAACTATTTTTCAGTATCTCTGTGCCTGTTAAAGGGGGTGTTTTCGATCTAAAAGCTTAATTTTATAAAATTGACTTATTTTTCTACACTAAAATTGTATATACTTTTGGTAATTGGAAAATCGGAGAATTTGGCTGCTGATGGTTGCCATCATGTCCTTACAAAATTATTTTCCATTTTTCTATGGAATGTTCCAACAGCTAGCTATGTTATGAAGTGCTGCTGAGTTCATCCATTTATCCTTTAACAAAGGATCCGGAAAACTTAGGGAAAGATCTGTGAACTTAAGCAAGAACCTTAATTACCAGCTAATTGTGATAAAACCCATTACCAATTAGAATTAAACTTAATGATTATTTAGCTTTTGTTTAGGGATTTTTCTGTTTTTTTTATGAAAACCTTTTCTAAGTAAGTCATTTGTTTCTTTCCCCTTTTTGTGTCAGTGTTTCAGGAAATAGTGAACTTGATTTCTCTGCTTCTGCTAAATCCAGTTGTGACAAAATCTAATTTGTGAGGTATGATTTAACGGTTACAGAAATAAAACTAATGAAACCTGTTTGTGTTTCTCATTTACTGTGACCCTCCCTACATGAGCCCTGGCTTGGGCAGGGTACTTTCTCTCCTCACTCGAGTGCACAAACCAGGCCAGGAGTCTAGGTCACCTGCAGCCTTGGGAGAAGGGACAAGATCATGATAGTAAAACTTCCATATGGCTTTAAAAACGTTAATACCAAAAAGTCCAGGTGCATCATCCATGGCACCAAATATAGTCTGTGAACTATTCTGTTGTACTGTTTAACCTTGAGTTACATAAAACATAACTGTTCTTTACAAAGTTGCCTAAAATGTTGCTTTTGGTAATGTGAAATAATAACCCTGGGGCCAGCATTCTGCTGCAGATTAAGAGGTAGCAGCTGTGCTCACCCTGTAATGAAAGTACAGAATATGATGAAAACTTAAGTTTAATGAGTAAATTTAAATAATTTACACTACCGAGTTTTACAAGACTTAATAACCAAATAAAAATTTCAAGTGCTGTAAGATGTTAAATCATTAAGAATTTATTACTAATAACCTGTGGATTCTCAGTGAGGGCACTATCACACCCAAGGGAGTGAAAATTGGTTTTTTATCTATTGTATACAAAGCACAGATATAGATACAGTACATAAACAAATATAGAGTTATATCTGTGGTGTTAAAATTACATGGAGAGAGGCAGTTAGGTAGAAAAAAATGTCTACAAAGGCTCCTTAGAGGGTCAATGATACAATACTGGGAAAATGGAATTTATTTCATGAAGCTTGAAAACTGTCAGCTTTGCCCTGATAAAGCCAGTGGACAGTGAGGCTCCTGTGGTGGCTACTTACTTACACAGTGGGCCAAGCTGTGTGACCTTGGGCAGGAGCAGCAGAATGGAAACAAGCCCAACCCAGATATCGACGCAAATTAGCTGTCAGTATTTTTGAGGCCAATCAGTGACAGGTTTTGAAGCTGCATAGAATTAATTATAGTACTCTACCTTTTTTGCATATTTTTGAAGTTTTCTGTAAACTTTTTTTTATGGACATTTTTTAAAAAACCAAAATATATAGTGGTCGAAACAAAGCAAAGTAAAATATGTGGTACAAAGAAACCATATTTTATAAATATCCTGTTTATTCTGAGCATTCAGACTTAGAAAAGAACTTTGTTTCAATTTGTCTTTTTATTTCAATATGAGCTAAACTTAAGAAATTACCCTAGTCTTCTGACTTCATTTCCCAGAGTTGTTAGAAGAGCTACATGACAATATAACTCCTTATGAAAATATATGGAAAAGTACAAGAGCTGATGTAAAAATGGTAATCAAGGTTCCAGGCATCAAGGGATTAGAGTAACTGAAGAATAAAACCAGCCAGGCTGTAGTCCGACAAAGGGTACGCTGGTTTATTAACAAGGTGCCGTCTAGGAAGGCCATCAGATGTTCACGGTGACAACTCACAGCCTGAGAAGTATTTCAATGTGGTGATTTCCTACCTTTTTTGTTTTCTGTTGTAAAAGAGTTTCCTTCATTTAATAACTTAGGAGTCTCTTAAATTAACATTTCAAAATTAAAATAATTCATCAAACGGGAGTCATTTTTACAGGTAAGGTAAATTACAGGATAATGTATTGAGTTAATTTTGTTTTTCTAAATCAAAAAGCCTTAAAATAGTCAAGAATTG
This sequence comes from Mesoplodon mirus, assembly GCF_964341445.2. NCBI lineage: Eukaryota > Metazoa > Chordata > Mammalia > Artiodactyla > Ziphiidae > Mesoplodon > Mesoplodon mirus. The sequence continues at coordinate 112,974,762 of NC_138984.1, read as the reverse complement.
ACAGAGTGGGCATGACAAATATACATTTCAGACTTTCATCACCAATGAAAAAATAAAGCATTTTTATAGACTTAAAACTTTCATTAGTGCATTTAGATTTTGGTGAAGGAAAATTTAAAATACCTCTATAATAATACAATGTTAAAAGAAAAGTGGCCATGTACTGAGGTCAGTTTAGTGAGCTACCATCATTTAAATACAAGAAAAGTAATTTCTTGGTCCAGATTAGTGAAACCTTAAAAAAGATTGTCTCTAGAGAACACTATTTGAGAACAATGCTTTTTCAGACACATTCTGATACTCAAACTCACTTTATAACACAATTATAGATCAACCTTTTAATGACATCTTTCTTATTAAAAAGCTGTCAGATTTCCATTTCTTCGGGAGACGTTTTCAGCAGTGTGTTGTTCAATTCCACAGGTTAAGCTCTCTTCGTTATTATTAAGAACTTCATACATATTACAGAGACTGCCATTCACTGCTTTTTCGTCTTTCCGAAAAGACACGGGGAGACTTGCGAGACTAAAGCTGACGTCTTTAAAGGCATGCAACAAGAATATTCCCACAATGATTGTAAAGAAGCCACTCAGAGTGCCAATGACATCATCAACAGGCATGTCTTGCCACTCCTTAAAAAGAATAGCTGAGCAAGTTAAAACTGATGTTGTAAAGAAGACGTAATATATTGGAGTCACGATGGAGGTGTTGAATATGTCCAGGGCCCTGTTCAGGTAATTAATCTGTGTGCTCACACAGACTATGAGGCTCAGCAGCAGAATCCAGGCCAGGGGACGTCGCAGCACAGGCTTTCCAGCAAACAGCTCTTTGATGGCAATGCCCAGGCCCTTAACACAGGAGACTGAAAACGCGCCGATGACAGAGCAGATTGTGATATACACAAGAATGTTTGTCTGTCCATGGCGAGGTCCCACCACGAAGATTAATATCAAGGACACAATGACCACAAGTGTTGCAAAGACCACAAAACCTGGAGGAGGCAAAGTCAAATATTTAAGTCCTCAATAGGAAGGAGAAAGGAGTGGCCTTAACATAAAAAGCAGCTTTCTTTTGCTGCCCCGGCAAAAGCACGTTCATAAAAATTTAGTTAGAAGTACACACTGGAAGATTGAACTATGCTTCATATCCACAAATTATTATACATTTAACATTTTTAAAGTAGCATCTTAGGCCTCATAATTATACAGATATCCCTTGATCAACATGGGATTGAGCTGCGTGGATCCAATTATATGTGGATTTCTTTTCTAATACATACTGCAGTACTACACAATCCGAGGGCTGAATCCGTGGATGCGGAACCTCAGGTGTGGAAGATGGACTGTAAGTGGGGTTTCTCGGGTGCTCCTAATCCTTGTGTTGTTAAAGGGTCAAACTTACAGAAAACGGCATCAGGCTGATTCACAGCTGTCTATCCTAGAATATTGTACTATTCCCACCCACTGGGGTGCTCTAACTCCAAAGACAGATACAATCAGAAACTAGTGGAGAGAAATGAGATGACCTTGAATGCTCAACGATTTACAGATGCTAAACAACATGTGTCTAAAATGAGTAAACTTTAAAAATATTCAGGGACAACCACTGGGGTAAAAAACAAGTCAGTGAGAGAACATGAAAATAACTGTCAGGGTCCAGGTTGGATATGGAGAATTGAACCCAGCATGATAATAGTAATGATTGTGTAGCACCATGGGCCAGGCACTTGCCTCAGCAATTTGCACCGATTAACTAACTCGTTAAACTCTGACAACTACCCTGCAGTACAGACGCCGTCATCTGCATTTGAAGATGAGGAAACAGACACAAGCGTCATTTAACCTTTTTATTCCTCTAATTCTGTCTAGAGGGAAACTTCAAATTAGACAAATTACCATCCTCCCCAGATCAATAAAAACTACCATTAATTTCCTCAGACAGACAAAGATGAAATACGAGAGGAACCGAAGCAGTCAAAATCTGGAGAGAAAGAAAGTACGCCAAGGTCGCGCCAACACCTCTGCTTGTTCCCTCGGGGCAAACACCAAACCTAGAGCAGGAGCGACAGGAGGGAGGACAGGCCCGGAGGCCAGCGGAGCGCGGTAACCTGGGGCTTATGGATGTTTCAGCAGAGGAGGTTAAAAAAAAAAAAAAAAAGTATTTTGGGCTAAGTAGCTGGGACACAAAGGGCCAAGATTCCAGAAAGGAGGGAACTGAAGAGGTGCACGCGAATTTTCGGTGTGGTGTCTGTGGGCACAGAGCTGTACACGCCTAGTCAGAGGGGCCAAGTGGACAGCCTGGTGAGGAGGCCAAAGGACTAAGCAGAGAGGCGCACCTTGTCTTGGGCTGCCGAGACAAGACACGGGCACCCACAGCTCGCCAAGCTGGAGAGTCCCAGCCTATCAGTTAGGAGCAAGAAGGGCTCTGACCAAGAATAATGGAAAAAAACTAGCGCCAGCTTACAGGTGGAAGGTCATCTGCTTACTCTTGTCTGCCTACCCAAAGAAATTTAAATTCTCTCTGAAGGAAGAAAACATCACTTAGAGCCTTTACACTTTTAACACACTATAGCCAGCATTCAACTGAAACTGTCCAAAGACAAAACTAAATGACTGAAAAGAAAAAACAGACCATAGAAAGAGGCCCACAAATTAAATTCAAGTTTTCAGATAAAGACTTTAAAATACCTAGGACTCTCCAGGGACCTGATGCACCACACCATGCATGTGGCTGACAATACTGTACTGTACATCTGGAAACTGGTGGGAGGGTGAATTTGTTATGTGTTTTTTGCCACCAAAAAAAAGAAAAAAAAAAGGAATCAAAGTACAAAGCCAAGCTCTTGGAATTAAAAACACATTAGCAGAACTAAAAACTCAAAAGAAGGGTTGGAAGATTTGAGGAAATCTCCCAAAAGACAGTAAAAAGGCAAAATGGGGAAAAAATATGTAAGAAAATTGATGGTCTAGTTCAGGAGGTCCAATCAACAAAAAGAATAAGAAGAATTTCACAAAGAAAAGAGTATCAAAGAATTCAACTGCTTCTAGCGTAAGGCATAAATTTTTAAATTAAAAAAGATACATCAAGTACCTAACACAATGGATAAAAATTAACCCGCATCTAGGCACATTACTGGGAAATGTCAGACAATGAGGGCAAAGAGGACATCCCTACATGTTTCCAAAGATCAGTCTCATACAAAAGATAAAGAATCAGGAATTCCCAGGCGGTCCAGTGGTTAGGACTCCACGCTTTCACTGCCAAGGACCCAGGTTCAATCCCTGGTCAGGTAACCAAAAAAAAAAAAAAAAAAAAAAAAATCAATTGTGTTTGATTTCTCAGCAGCAATACTGGAAGTGAGAAGATAATGAGGTCATGGTAGATCAAAGACATCTTGATATATGCAGGGTCTCAAAAAGTCTCTCTTCTGTGCCTCTCTTGTCTCCTACAAGAGTGGCTCCAGCGAAATGAGGGCGCAAACCGAGGATTTGGGAGCTAAGAGATCCACGAAAAAACAGAAGTGAAAGGGGTCCCCCAGGATGCTGGCAAAGGAGCCCAGGATGTCGACTCTGCTGGCGGCCTCAAGACATCAGTCTAAATTGAGGCCAAACAAGGCTCTTAGAGAGAGAGTTCCATAAGAGATGACACTGCAGGAACACCAAATATGTCTGAAATTACTGAGAGTAGAATTAGATCACAGGGGAAGAATTTCAGGATGGACTGATAAATTTGTAGAAAACTAAGCAAATAAGATCATGATTAGTTCAGGAAAATCAGACGTCACAAGAAAGGAAGGGAAAAGTAATCATAATGTACTATATGTCCAAGCTGAGAATAAAAGTTATGTAGTGACAATAATGTAAAACAAATCACTTAAACAAAACTAAATAGATACAACTGGTAACAGATATAATAATGCCTAAAGGCAAGGAAGTAGTAGCAATATAGCATGTTATTTAGAGCAGCAGCCCCCGACCCTTCTGGCACCAGGGGCTGGTTTTGTGGAAGACTGGTGGCCGGGGCGGGGTGGGGGTGGGGGATGGTTCAGGCAGTAATGCGAGCAATGGGCGGAGGCAGGTGAGGCTTTGCTCATTCGCTGCTCACCTCCTACTGTGCGGCCCGGTTCCTAACAGGCCTCAGCCCGGTACCAGTCCGCGGCCTGGGGGCTGCGGACCCGATTTAGAGATACCAAGTTAAAGAACAAAAGAAACAAGGGCTGAGGGGCTGCCAGGGGAAGAAAATGACTGCAATTTCCCTAATAAGCCTTGCAGGACAACTGGCCTCTTCATACGCATATAAAATTTTGATTCAATAAAAACTACGTTGAAAAGTAAAATACAGTAAGACTAATAAAGCTTTTCTTTTTTTTTTTTTACCTGGATCTCCTAGCTTGTGAGACATTTCATTTAAAGTCTCAATCTCCTCTTCTTTTGGAGCATGAATAACCATAACTGTAGATCCCAGAATACTTAGCAAACATCCAATTTTTCCATGAAGGTTAAGTCTTTCATTTAGAAAGTATGAAGAAAGAATGGCACTAAAATGGGGAGAAGGTGGAGAATATTAAAATAATCAGCTACTTTTCTCATTTTTAAATATCAACACAACTCAGAATTTAAATTACTGAACTCAAACTAAAACCTTGTGAGCTTATAAAAATTCTGGCTTTCAGCCAAAGTAAAGAAAATGCAAATTCAATCGTAAAAGGAAAGTTTCTGGGAACCACCTGTTTCATCATACACTAAACCAGTATCGTTACCATCTTTCTACTGTAATGTGAAATTTATAATAAACAGAGCTAAGGTACAAATGTATATTCTATTTAAGAATCTATGTCCAAACCAATGCTTAACATTTGCTCAACTTTAACTTATCCCTACTGGTTGATGCATCCTTTGTATATTTTCATTTAATTCTATGTAATTTGCCTATTGAATTATCAAGTTTTAATAATTTATTACTAGTTTTATCAAAATCTTTAAAAAATATAAACCTATAAATATACTAATGGCATAATATACAAAAATTAAGGATAAAAGACATGTGCCATAATATATCTTTATTTATTATACATAATACATAACATCTTATAGCTTTATATATTATGTATAATATATAGTATCTTGAAAATTATATAATTTGCATACATTGATTTATATAAATACTATCTTTAAAAATAAAAATACCTATCAACCAACCAACTTTGGGAATAGTAGCCAAAATCCAGACTTTAATATGGGCTTAGCTGTTTGGGCTAATGATTAAAATAACAGAAACAGGACAAGTCTTGGACTGCTCCTTCCAAACAAGGATCCTGGGCCAGTCTTCAGCCATATGCCCCAATCAATGATTTTCTGTAGAAGGTACAGAAATCTATTCATCACCAACCACCGCCTACCAAAGTATACACGTACCAAATGATAAATATTGTAACAAGTGCAACTTGGAATTTTAAAAAACTGAAATTAAAGTAGAGCCAGTGCTGACTTTGAACATAAGCAAGACAAAGGATAAAAGCATCTCCTCCCACAACCTGATAGCTTGCTTCTGCACAGAGGGTGACATTTCAAAAGCAAAGTACTACGCAGCATAAAAAGTTCTCCACGTTGCTTAAACGTAAATTATGCTCACCATGTGTGGTTAGATGGTACTGAAAACGTCACAGGCTGAAACCCTAGCTGTATTTTCTACATGGGATGAGTAGGGTCCTTACCTCACTAGGACACTGAGTGCCCCTAACGGAGTCACTAGGGTGGCTGGTGCAAAGGCATACGCAGCAAAGTTGGCCACCTCGCCAGCTCCCACTTGGAGACAGACAACAAGAGAAAACTCTCAGATAGGCACATATCTAGTCAAAACGGAAATGCCTGCATTTTATTTACATTTATTTTTGAACATACTATTTCAATCGTATCTAGTAATTTCCGTATTTTCTCCCATCTATTCATAAGGGTGCTCCTGTAAATTAGCAACATTAGAATAGAGTTCAAACCCATTAGAAACAATACAAATCTATAATTTCAATGGAAGACATCTAATTTATGTTTATATAGGTGTTTTTTAAATTAAAAATTTTGACATTTACATCCTATGACAACAAACACAAATCAGCTAAAACTGATATGGAAGCACTTCTCCCAAGTCTTTTTCACTAGCTCTTTTCTTTTTTAAAACCCAACTCTTACATTCAAAAGGTATTCTTAGGTTCCTACTATGTGCCAGGTGCTGTTCTAGGATCAGGAAGTACAGCAGGGAGCAAAATAAAGATACCGCCCTCCGAAGACTTATGTTTTAGTGAGGGAAAACAGACAAAACACGTACGTCAAGTATTTAAGTGTGCTATGAAGAAAACAAAGCAAGGGAAAGGAATGGAGAGCTGGTGACAGGCAGGACATGGTGCCAGGCAAAGGTGCTCTGATAGGTAATTTTGACCAGTCTGATATGGAGTGAGGGATTTACCAGCAGCTATGGGTATGGGGGAGGGGGAGAGACATCCCAAGCACGGAGAAGAGCAAGTACAGAACTTTGACTCAAGACACTGTCTGGCGTGTCTGAACAGCACGGAAGCCAGGGTGGCTCCAGCACAGCGAGCCAGGGGGAGAGAAGCCAGGGAGAGTCTCACAATGGATTTTAGCTGAGCTGAAAAGCCACGGGGGAATTTTAGCAGGAGAGGGACATGTGATCTCATAAAACGATCACTCTTGGCTACTATTTTCAAAATGGTGATGCCAAATATCCTTTGTCTCTCACTCTCCCCAACATTTAGTATTGTCAGATTTTAAAGTTTGCTAATCTGTTAATGGGAAATGGGATTATTTTATTATGCTTTCAATTTGCATTTTCCCTTTTCATGTTCATTGGCCAAGTGAAATCTTTTAGTGAAGTAGCTGTTCAAGGTTTTCCCCTGTCTATTAAGCTATTTGTTTTCTCTTATTGATTCTAGGTAATTCTTTATATATTTTGAACACAAATCTTTTGTTGGTTAAAAGCATTTTTTTTTTATACCATGACCTGCTTTTTTTATTCTCTTAAACTCTTTTAATTAAAAAAGTTCTTGGGGGCTTCCCTGGTGGCACAGTGATTAAGAATCCACCTGCCAATGCAGGGGACATGGGTTCAAGCCCTGGTCTGAGAAGATCCCACATGCCGTGGAGCAACTAAGCCCGTGTGCCACAACTACTGAGCCTGCGCTCTAGAGCCCATGTGCCACAACTACTGAAGCCCACGCACCTAGAGCCCGTGCTCCGCAGCAAGAGAAGCCACCACGATGAGAAGCCTGCGCACTGCAACGAAGAGTAGCCCCCGCTCACCACAACCAGAGAAAAGCCCGCACGCAGCAACAAAAACCCAACACAACCAAAAAATAAAATAATAAAATAAATTTATTTTTAAAAAAAAGAAAAGGAAAAAGATCTTGGGGCTTCCCTGGTGGCGCAGTGGTTAAGAATCCGCCTGCCAGTGCAGGGGACACGGGTTCAAAGCCCTGGTCCAGGAAGATTCCCCATGCCATGGAGCAACTAAGCCCGTGCGCCCCGACTACTGAGCTCGCGTGCCCCAACTACTGAGCCCACGTGCCACAACTACTGAAGCCCACTCGCCTAGAGCCTGTGCTCCGCAAGAGAAGCCACCGCAACGAGAAGCCTGTGCACCACAATGAAGAGTAGCCCCCTCTCGCTGCAGCTAGAGAAAGCCTGCGTGCAGCAACGAAGACCCAACGCAGCCAAAAGTAAATAAATAAATTTATTTTTTTTTAAAGTTCGTAATTTCAATGTCAAATTTTAAAATATCTTCCTTTATGGTTAGTGCTTCATACAACTTGTACAAGAAATCAGTCTCAAAATTCTTTATCCTCTAAATCCTTTAGTGTTCTGCTTTCACGTTTAAGCTTATAAACCACCTGGAGTTGATCTTTATACAGAGTGAAGTAGGAACCCTATTTTCTTTTCCAGATGGATTGTTACAGCAATATTGACGGAAAAGTACATTTCCCTATTTCAATACCACCTCTGTCATAAATATACTGCCCATGGACCTATTCTATTGGCTCATGTACCTATCTTGTTATAATACCATCCTGACTTAATTAGTGTAACTTCATTAAGTCTTGATATCCAATAGGACAAGTCCTTTCACCTTTTCTTCTTAAAAGAGTATCTTTGCTTTTCTTAGACTTCTGTATTTCCACACAAAATTTAAAATCAATTATCATGTACCACCGAACAACCTAGTTTCAAATGGAATAGCATTAATCCATATATCAGCATGGAGAGTAACAATTTTACAACTACAGCTATTATAGAGATTAATCTTCCAATCCATGAAAGTGACATATCCCTCTACTATTCGTCTCAGTAATATTTTCATTTTCTCTGTGGGAATCTTTACCATCTTTTGTTAGATTTATAACTAATTCCTGTTTCTTGAAATGATATGCAGATGGTAACATTTTAACATTTCATTTTCTAATTGTTTGTTGCTGATATATAGAAATACAGCTAAGTTTTGTATACTAACTTTGTATCCAACAACCTTGCTAAATTTTAATTTTATAACTCATCTGTATGTTCTTTGGAATTTTTATACCCACAATCATATCAGCAAATAACAACAGTTTATATGTTCCTTTCTAATCCTATTTTCTCCCCTTGACTTTCTGCATTGGCTAGAAATTCCAGTAAAATATTGAAAAAGTGATTAGAGGTTATTTGTTTGTTCCCAGTTCCAAAAAGTTAAGTCTTCAATATTTCCCCATTTTTGTGTTTACTGGGCAATTGTTGGTTTTGGCTTTTTTTTGTCTTAGAAATCCTGTATCATATTAAGGAATTTCACTTAAATTATTAATTTGAAGTGGTTTCTTTAGAGTCATGAAGAGCTGAATTTTACTCAATAATTTTTCTCCTTCAATTTAACATGGTAAATTACAGTGATTGGTTTTCCAATATTATGCCAACTTTGCATCAACGGAATAAATCTAACTTGTTCATGCTGTACCATTTTGTTTGTAATTTTTACATATATGTTCGTGAATGAGACTAGACTTTATTTTTCCTTTCTTATCCTGTCCTAATCAGCTTTTGGCATTAGAATCATGCTAGCTTTTTTAAGAAGAGTGAAGGAATATATACTCCTTTTTCTATTATTAGGAAATTTCTCAAGACTACAATTATTTCTTCTTTAAATGACTGAAGAATTTACCAATGAAACCATCTGGGCCCAGGGTTTAGTATATGCAAAGGTTTTTTTTTGGCTGCGTTTGGTCTTAGTTGTGGCATGTGGGATCTTTCGTTGAAGTGCGTGGGCTTTCTCTCTAGTTGTGACGTGCAGGTTTTCTCTCTAGCTGTGGCATGTGGGTTCTATAGTCGTGGTACGCAGGCTCTCTAGTTGAGGCGTGCAGGCTCAGTAGTTGAGGTGCACAGGCTTAGTTGCCCTGTGGCATGTGGGATCTTAGTTCCCTGACCAGGGATCAAACCCGCATCCCCTGCTTTGGAAGGCAGATTCTTTACCACTGGACCACCAGGGAAATCCCATATGCATAGGTTTTAAAATTATAGATTCAGCTGTGTTAAGTTAGAGGAGTATGCCAGTTTCCTATTTCCTCATGAGTGTTGATAAATTTTATTTTTCAAGATATTTTGTCTACGTTTTTTTATCGACTGGAATAAATTTTTCATAACATCCTGTTAATACCTATAAAACCCTAATTACATCACCTAGCTATTCTACCTTCTCCTTTTCTCGATCAGTTTCAAGGTTTACCAAGTTCATTATTCTGATCATAAAACCAAATGTTTGCTTTAATGCCCTGTTTTCTATTTAAATAATTTCGGCTTTTCTCTTTACTTCCTTCTACATTTTGGGGTTTATTCTGCCATTCTTTTTCTGTTTTCCTGAACTAGATGCCTCACCTTTCTTATTTTCAATTATATTTATTTGAAACCATAAATTTTACTCTAATTACTTCAGTTATATTCCACAAGTTATGATATTCTGTACTTTGTATCAACATATTGAAGTATTTTCTAAATTAAACATATTTTTAAAATATTTTCTAATTTCCATTCTGACTTCTTTGAACCATGGGTCACATAAAGCGTATTTCTAAGTTTCCACACGTGTTTTTCACGCTATCTTTTTGTTACTATTTCTAATATAATGACCTGTGAAAAGACTTCATCAAATCCTTTGAAAAATTTAAGACTGGCTTTATGGTCCTGCAAACAGTCCATCTGCATCAATATTCCATATGCACTTGAAAAGAATGTAGATCTTAAGTTGCTGAGTTCAGTGACCTAAGTGTGTTAAATCTGCTGTTCAAATTCTCTGTCACCTTAAGGATTTTACTCTGCTTTCCCCATCAACTGCTCAGAGTGTTACGTTAAAATCTCACTGTATGATTTTGGATTTGCCTATTTCTCCTTGCTATTCTGTCAACTGCTGCTTTGTATACAAGGCCGTATTATTAAATAAAGGTAAAACTGTTAAACTTCCTGAGTTGAACCCTTTGTCTTAAGAAATAATCCTCTGTCTCTAGTATTGTTTTTTGCTTTGAATTATATTTTTTCTAATATCAACAACGGAAATCTCAACTTTTTTCAGGCATGTTTTCCCATCCTGCTCTTTCAGCCATTCCGTATCTCATGTTTTACAGTGCACCTTGTAAAAGGCATGTAGTTGTTTTTGTTTATTTGTTTTTATAATTCCAGTAGAATAATCTTTGCCTTTTAACTGGGGCATTTCGTGTACAGTAGTTATTGATATATCTGGTTTTAAATATACCACCCATTTTAAAAGATTTTCTTTTCAAAAGTTTAAAGATTAATAATGCAACACTTCAAATATTCAGAAAAACAGAATAAAATATAAATGACAGCTATATATCCACCACCCAGACTCCCCAAGTGGCATCACCTAACTGACCCTTATTAGTCCAGTTCACAAGTTCTCTTTCAGCTGCCTGCTCTGGAGTCTGCGATTACCTCTGGGGCCAAAGTATCTCCAGCTTATCCTGAGCTCTATGCTTTTCCCTGATCTAGGCTAGCTAATTCTTCACTAACATGTTAGCTCTTTAATGCTTCTAAGAGGATGCTTTTTCATATCCTGTCCAGACTTTTAACTTATTTTCAGCAAATCTTATTAGTTTTATCTTCAAAACACATCCAGAATTCTACCACTCCTCACCATACTCACTGCTACAGCTCTGGGTCCATGCCATCACAACCTCTCACCTAGTTATTTCAATAGCTTCTTACCTGGTTTCTCTTTCGCACCTATGCAGTCTGTGCCTCAACACAGCAGCCTGAGAGTTCCTATTAAAACCTGAGTCCGATCAGGTTACCTCTTCACCCAAGCCTCCAATGACTCCCCATCAAACATAAAAGTCAAAGTCCTTTCTATAACCTACAAAGCCCCACATGATCTAGGCCCTTATTACTTCTCTAAACTTACCCCTACTGCTTCCCTGCACATCCACTCCCTTACTATTCTTGCCTCTTGAATGTTTCCTGAGGTTTTAGTAATCCAGTACTGTATAACAAAGCACCCCCAACACTGGCAGCTGAAAACAACAAAAGCCATGTTTTCTATTGGTCAAGACTTAACAGTTTCTCATAGTTTCTGTTGATCAGTAGGTACTTCTCACTCAGGGTTCTTCAAGAGGTTGCGGTCAAGATACAATCTGCAACCTGTACCTTGCTACAATCTGGAGGACCCAGTTCCAAGATAACTTACTCACATGACTGGTAAGTCAGTAACTGGGTACAGCCTGGGGACCTCTCCTCAGGCTGCCTGACTGCCCTCCAGCAGAGTAGCTGGCTTCAGAATGACCAACACGATCATCAAGGCAAAGCTTAACGCCTCTGATGACTCAGTCACATCATCAATTCCGTTGTATTCTTTGATCACACCAGGACAGCACTAATTCAGTGTGAGAGGGGATCATACAAAGGTGTGACCACCAGGGGAGGAGACTCTTTGTGGGCTATCTTGGATTCTGCCTACCACACTGTAAAAGGCCAGGTATGGTCCTGCCTCGTGGCCTTCATGTTTATTACTTCCTCCTGCTTAAAAATGTTCTTCCCCCAAATACCCATATGGCCAGCTTCCTCAATTCCTTTATGTCTTTTACTCACATATTATCTTTTCAGGGAGGGCTGCCCTGGCCCCCTAACTAAAATCTACACCTATCCACCCTTCACTTTATTACATCCCTTCCCTACTTTACTCCTAATACACATTTTATCTTGTTTATTTTGTTGTCCATGTAGAATGTAAAGTCTCATGTGGTTCAGAATTTGTTTGTTTGTGTATTCTGTTTGCTGTATCTCCAGCACCTAAAACACCTGGCATACAAAAAATGATCAAGAAATATTTGCTGAATGGATAGTCAAATCAGTCTCTCTGTTATTTCAACTGCCCTTAAACTTAGAAAAAAGTTTACATAATTTAATCTTGAATACTTTGAAGGCTTAGTGTCTTAAGGATCCCTTTTCCCATGTACCCTTTAAAAGGTAATCATCAAAATAAGCATGGACAGTCTTCTCAAATGCATATCTCGTTTTCAATTTAGAATGAAAATTAATGGAGGGACAGTAATTAAAAACAGGATGTGGTCTATGATCTTTCACTTTCAAAATTACCTTCTTAAACTGAGCATAATTTTAAAAAATACATATATATATAGCAGACATGTTTTAATCAAGAAAAAGTCTTCTCATTCAAATTAAATAAGCTATTAAACTGCGAAATGACTTTTACAGGCTTAAATTTTACATATTTTGTGTTTTGTTCATTTACAAAAACAGAATTTATTTAAAGTTTTAAAACTGCTGGTAATATGAGGCTGTAATAGTATATGTAAATATTTCAATATACAGCTATAATATTTTCTTGAAATGTCCTCTATACATACTTGATAGCAGTCCAGCCCACCACAACCATTCTTTAAGATATGCATGGCCACCTTGACCTGTGAATGAAAACATATTTCACCTCTTTGGAAGAGTACCAGACTTTAATAAATTTATGACAACTATTAGTAATGACAGATTTTAAAATATCATTTGCTAATTGTTACTACATTGAATAAAGGTTTCATCATGATTACATACGGGATTTCTTAGATAATATTTTTATGATTATCTTAGAAAAGGGGATGTGAGGATCATGTGAATGTGAGTGACGTATATTCAATTCATACTTCATTCTTTTGTTTTGTGAACTCAGGTTCAATAAATAAAGAAACTGAACCAATAAGAAGTAGCCCAACTTCAAATGAATTAGATAGTGGACAAGCCACTTAGGTGTGGGTTAGCCCCACTTATGACGTAGTAACCTTGGAGAAAGGGGTCCTATATTGACCAGACATAAAGAGACTGAGCACTGCTCACAGTGTGGGGCTTCCAGGATGCTCATCCTGCCTTTCTACTTGACTTTCCTCCAGTCTAAACTAATAAGATCCGAAAGCAAACAGTACTTAAGCCATTGTTCAAAAGAAAAAGCCAATGCGAATGAAGCCCTTGACAAGTGTATCCACACGGACAATGAGAGTACGTGCCTTAGGAATGAGGATACACTTGTTCAAGCAGCATATGCCAATACTTTCTCCTCTCTGCACTAAATCTAACAGACGCCATTGTTTTAAGAGAGTTTAATTAGGTTTGGCCATAGAGATGGCACAGCAAAGAAGGTAATATTTTTTACTGCCAAAGCAGGTTTTCCTATGAGGTCAGAACTGGGGCAGAGGCTGAATGACAGAACGTGAGAGAATGCAAAATAATTCTGGGAGCTGTCATGATGCACCAGATGAAGTCGGGGGGGTTCAATCACACTGGGCATCCCCCAGGGTCTCGTGACTCGTCAGTAATTTCTGGGGATCAACCTACACCACCCATCAGAATTTCACGCAACTGAGTACACTTCAACCTTAGGAAGCCCTCTCTTTCCTTCCTGCCAATTGGAGATCATCAGAAAAAATGTCTAAGGAAAAGTCAAACTTTTACTATTATAGACAAAAGATCCTAGCCTTCAACAGGATTCTGATTCCATCCACATACCCTCATTTCCTTCTCTGCAGTCATATCAAAGTGTAAAGGAAAGGCTGGATGCTAACTGGGCATTGGTCCCTACTCCCACTTTGACAATAACTGCAGGAGTGAGTAGTTAACTTATTTTGACATCTTCTTACTTTTTATTTTCCTCATGACAAAAATGATTCTCTATAAACATGTACAACTCTTGCACAGTTCCAAGTTTTAAATACAGTCACTAGGAATGAAGATATGGTCTTCTACGGTCGAAGAACCCAAGTGCATAAGCACACACTGATGTCATTTCCAAGTCACGTAGGGCATAGATGGCCTACCTGCTCTCGTGGAGCCTTTCCTGGCAAGGCGCAGGAGGCCTTTTTTTTTCAAAATGAAACTCCCTCCAATGAAAATGCTGGAGCTCATAGCCAATCCCAGACCAATATAAAAGTCATATTTTCCACGGCCCTGGCTCATTTCGTTGGTTACTTTAAAAGTTCCTGTGAATCACATTGATCAAGAACAGAGAAACTGCTGCTGCTGGAGGCAGGATGATACAGTCTTCAAATCTAAATGATGCAAAAGAAAATGAGATTGTTCACAGAAGGACAGGATGCATGACCATATACAATTCAAAATTTTACTCTTTCTCTTTTCATAAAATAGTAACATTTCTATTGGTACTATTAATAACATCAATATATTTACCATTTGTATTTAGCGCTAATCTAATTTTATTTCTTCCAATTATGGTGAAAGATGGGATCTTGATATAAAACCATACTTAAAAATTGAACTCATAGGGACTTCCCTAGCGGTCCAGTGGTTAAGACTCCAAACTTCCACTGCAGGGGGAGAGGGTTTGATCCCTGGTTGGGGAATTAAGATCCCACATGCCATGCGGCGTGACCAAAAAAAAAAAAAACCAAAAACTGAACTAACAGAAACAGAGAGCTCCCAGAGTTAGGGGTTAGGGTGTAGGAGCGAAGGTAGTCAAAAGGTACAACCTTCCAGTTACAAGATAAATAAGTCATGGGGATGTAATGTACAGCACGGTAACATAGTTAATAATACCGTATTGTATATTCGAACGTGGCTAAGACAGTAGATCTTAAAAGTTCTCATCACAAGAAAAAAAATGTGTAACTCTTGTGTGGTAATGAATGTTAACTAAACTTAATGTGGTAATCATTTTGTAATATACACATTATGTGGTACACCTTAAACTAATACAGTGTTACATATCAGCTATAACAATAAAACTGGGGAAAAAATTAAAAATAAAACTACATTTAAATTGATTTTATAAACTCTGGTTTCATATTTTTTAAATGTTTCCAGTCTTAGCTGGATAGTCCATAGTAACAAAACTTTGCTGATTAGACAAAACCTTCTAGGGACTTCCCTGCCAGTCCAGTGGTTATGACTCTGTGCTCCCACTGCAGGGGGTTCAGGTTCAATCCCTGGTCAGGGAACTAAGATCCTGCATGCAGCAGAGTGCAGCCAAAAGTAAGTTAGTTAGTTAGTTAAATAAATAAATAAATAAATAAATATTTTTAAAGTTAGTTTCACCAAAAAAGAAAAAGAAAGAAAAAAACTTCTACAGAATGAAAATCAGGCATAAAAATATACAAATCTAGTCTACAAATACATTTACCCATTTCACAAATGTGTCCTTTTTGAATAATCTATACAGAGAAACAAAAAATTTTCTCACTCATATATTTTCTTCTTAGAAATCTATGTAGACATAAGCATTTGGTAATTTATTTCTTATTTAGCCTATTTGGGGGTGTGTAAGGAGAAGGCAGATGTCACATTATTTTGTGAGCAGAGGATGATGATTCTAAGAGACAGATGTTTGCCAGGGTGTATGTGTAGAACTGGTGGACTTTTTAGAGAACATGAGGGCCATGGCACCTAGAGGACTCGAGTCACAAGGCCAGAAAGGATGCAGTGGCATACCAAAGACTGCAATTTTTTTTCCAAATAGCCAAAACTCAGAACTCTGCTGACAAACAAACTAAAGCAAAGTGTAGAAAGTGGAGGTAAAAACATTTCCTCAGCTGCAAGATTTATGATTGGTTATAACTAACTGCCAGTCCAATTTCCTGGTATGTCCTGAGATTTTTAGTCCCACAATTTAACAACTGAATCCCAGAACTAATCTGCAACTCAGTCAGGATCCTTAGTCATTAACCCTCACTAACTAGCCAAATTTTTCCATTCTTCAGGTTGTGGGACTCAGGCTTTTAATAAAAGGAACTTAACTTCCTATCTACCTAGCCCCTCAATTACCTTATCCATCCACTCAAACAGTTTTTACTGAACATATGCTATGTGCACTAAGCATTATGATAAGCTCTCTGGATAAAATGGTAATAGCTTTTAGACTTCAATGGGGAGAGAGACAAGCGACAGATTATAACAGGAGGTTGGGGGATAAGAGAAATAATTGAGGGAGATTAAGAGGTACAAACTTTCAGTTACAAAATAAATGAATCACTGGGATGAAGTGTACATTATGGGGAATATAGTCAATAACAATGTAATATCTTTGCATGGTGATAGACGGTAACTAGGCTTATTATGGTGATCATTTCTGTAAGATATAGAAATATCAAATCACTATGTTGTACCCTCAGAACTAACAGTGTTACAGGTTAATTATACCTCAAAACAAACAAACAAAACTTTAGACACTAAACTTCCAGGTATGAAAAAACATCTTAAAAACGGTACTTACTGTAATTGAATACCAAAGATTTGACAATATACTTAAACACAGAGGAATGAAGCTCTCTGCAAATATGCTATAGTTTTTCAAATCTGGTGGCTTAGTTTGAATCAATTCCTTTACTTCTACTTCTTATCAATAAGTAAAAGTACAAAAATGAAAGATAAATTTCAAATCTATAATTAAACTGCTCTATCACCAAAAGAAAAAAAAAATTATAACAGAAGTAAGTGCTTACGGGTTCCCACCACACCCTAAAAAACTGGTTTAACCACATTTATGCCCCAGTCACCCTCAGCAGAATGCCAGCTCCTGGGCTCCTACACAAGAGTCACCTTTTTTTATCTGCGTACTCAGCTATCTGGCAGTCTCAAAGTATGTCTCAATACATGTTTGGAATCATATAATTGGTCCTAAAAATTAAAGTTGGCTATTCATGAGTGGTCATTAGTAGACAGAAAACCACTGCATCACTCGTATCAGCATCCTAAAATGTAACCACTATTTTATAGACTATAAACTGAAGAACTGTAAAAAGTTGTCAAAGTATACTGGGAAGTCATAGGACCACATACAAGTGAACATGCAAAGATAATAGTAATAGCGGCTGGAAAATGGGAGTCAAGAAACCTGGCTACCAAACACTTCAGCCCACTTGGCAGGCATATCCTTCTCATGAACAAGAGTCACCTGACTTCAATGGACCTTCCTCCTTTAACCGTAACGTTCATGGAACAATGTTCGTAATTATCATACAAGTTCTACTGAGGAAGCAACTACTTAAATCTTCAAAAATCTCCCTTTTGAAGGTCTGAACAGAACAAGACAAATTATAGTCTGAATGTTCTGGAATCAATAAGATGGAACTTTGTTATCTGCAAGGATGATACCCAGAAACAAATCAGCTTTATCTGTAATTCCAATCCCAGTACAATGATAGCCTCACAAATACAAATTCAGACTTTAATTATATAAACCTGACCTTCAAATGCCAAATGTGTAACTACTAATATACTAATATTTACTAACACTTAATGTTAAATTTCACTAAATGCAAGTTACATACATATGGTGTAAGGTCTAAAATTAAGACCCAACATATTGTGCTGCCTTGACACCTGGTAAAACTGGGGTGACCTGACCACAAATTCCTGCCCTCCCCAACTCTGCTTTCATGGCTAGGTCCCGAAGCCTAACAACTCTACTTATCACGGGGACCAGGCACATTTCCTGCTTATCCTTGAGTAGTGGGCTTCACTGCCTTGACAGACTGCAGAATTATTAAAACAAACCAATCACATCCTCCTGCAGGAGCCAAGGGGCCCCTCAACCTCCTGCACTACAAAGCCTGCCTCCACAGTCCCTGGTTCTTTCTCTGCAGCCCCCGTGTGGCCCTGCGTGGTATGCGGTGTCCTCCTCCTCGATGAGTAAAAGTGACTAATAAACTGCTGTCTAATAAACTGCTCTCACATGCCCAGTGTCAAGTGTCACAGGGAGGGAATCCGCACCCTACCCCCAACCAACAAAGTGAAGACGAGGTGATTAAACCAATACCGTATAATGCAATCTTACTCATTTTATCCAAAGATCACCGAACGTTCACTATTCTTAACTTTGCTATGTCTACAGATAAATTTTCTCCACTTGTTACATAAAGTTGCATGATGCTATTTAAAATCTTTTTCCCTCTTTTTTTTTTATTGTTATTGGCTTATTGTGGAAGATTTCAAACACACAAAAGTAGAGGGAAGGCCTTTTTTGACCAGTTGGGTCAATCATTTATTATGCGTGTGGCTTTGGAGAGCTGTACGCCTCGTGCCCACTTCATTTCCCAACACAGGATCATGGCTCCCCTGAGACAAGTCACCAGCGCCCAGCCACACTACAGCCCTCCCAGCCTCCTTTCCACTCCTCAGAGGCTGCTCTGCACTCCAGGCCAGGTCACACTTCAAGCTATGCTACAAAGACTTCTCCAGTAGCTACAGCCCACAGGCATTTTCTCTCCTTGGCACTCACTTTATTCACAGACAGCTTCATAAAATTTCTTTCTTAATTACTGTCCTATGTTCAAAGATAAATTCTAAGTTTCTTAAAGACAATGACTGGTTCTTTGTGGTGGTTCCTCCACAAAAGGCACTCATTTATAGTGGCAAATACGATTTATAAGCTTTTCTAGAATTAAGGTTATCTGTTGTGCTTGTTCGTTCACTTACTGAACTACAATGATGTTATGTGGGTGGGGAAGGGTGCCAAGTAACATAAAAGTTACATGCCATCAAGTTACAGAGCAGCCTTCAGCCACTAAACTAAGTAAATGAATCATCTCATTTCACTTACAGTTTGAAAACAGGACGTCCGTGGACACAGTGGCAAGTCGGAGTCTGCTTGGAAGTGCAGAGAAGTTCCTCCGCACTACGTGGGGACAAAAACGGACACCCAGAAGGACGTTCAACCCCCAAAGCAGCAGCCAATGATATATACCTGTGGAGAATGTCACACAGAAAATGAAATAAAATTACGGGATCCAGTCTGAGGCAGAGAACGTGGATACAGAATAATGTACAAGAAAAGGACTAAAAGATGGGTGGGTTTCGATGCTCGGTGAAACATGAAATTCTGAGGACTATCTTCATTTGTATTTGGATTTGCTGTTAATGTTGTTGTATAGCTTTTGATTAGTGTACTTTATGAATACAACTATATATACATAATTTCATTTTAAAAACCATATTGCATTTAGAGATCTATTAATAGTTTATATAAAGATATTACTTTTTGTTCAATTAAAAAAAAAAAAGGAAAGAAAATAGGACATCAGTGTGAATGTCCTGAAAGGAACAGTTGCTTCACTATTCGCCGACCTGGTAATGGTCTATTCCTACTCTGTGTAACTGAAGGTCAATCATAGCCAGGAGAGCCTGAAACAGAGATTATTTTTTATTTCTTAAGGATTAGCTATGAAGCAGGGCCAGGTTTAAAGACAGCTAAAAAAGAAAACTTGCTAAGTTTCACTTCATCTAGGTTCCCAAACCAGATATGACGAGCTCCAGGTGGTAACCTGCCCATGTTACCTCTTTAAGGGACTCAGGTAGAAGGTCCCACTCCCCTAACCCTGGCTGTTACCGTTTATTTATATGTGGCCATCTGTTCAAGAAACATACACTGAGTAGCTACCATGTGCCAGGCATTGCAGTCATAGAGGACCAGAAGTTCCTGGCCTTAAGAATTCCACAGCTAAGGGAGAATTCTGAAAATAAACTATTCAAATTTTAAACACACTCAGACTCTTAGAATTTTCAGCTTGTTCTTTCTAAACTTTAACACACTTACTTATACTGTTAACTTCCATTAAATGCAATTGTGTCAAAAATGAAATTAATATAGCTCAAAGAAAATAATTATGAAATTGGTCTACCTCCTAAAACGTGGAGAACACATAATTTAAGGAACAGGAAAACATGGACTAGCATTCTAACACCTAATACAAAAGGCCTAACTTAAGATCTGTCTTGGGAGTTAGAGTTCCAGAACAAAGTTCCCTGGCGGTCCAGTGGTTAGGACTTGGTGCTCTCCCTGCCATGGCCCTGTGTTCAATCCCTGGCAGGGGAAAGATCCCACAAGCCACACAGCATGGCCAAAAAAAAAAAAAAAAAAACCAAAAAACAAAATTTTGCCTTGCAAAATGACTTATCGTCAATCACCGAAGTTGGCTAACTTTGAAGTACACTGACAGCTTTAAACTTGTCACAGCACTCCTGACATTTCATTTTCGAAAAAGCTTGAAAAGAAATGTGATAAGAGCCTCATGATGAGAAAACAGGCACAGAGATGTTAAGTAACGTCTCGTGCCGCTGGTGGGTAGGAGACCCAGGACTAGAATCCAGGTCTCCTCAGCCTTTTGCCTTTCCCACTGGAGTCTGCTTTTAGTCCCCGAGCTGGAATACAAGCAAGGGGCAGCTCAGACCAGGCTCTCAGTGTAGGTCACTGTCTTCACACCCAATCTGCCTCTCCTTATGTTCTGACTGCAGCTTCACCATTTTCGTCACCCAAACTGCATACAAGGGCCAAGGGTGCCAGATGGATTCTACCTTGGAAATGTGGCCTGGCATCTCCATGTCTCTTCTGACCCTAATCCAGTTTAAAAACATCATGCTACCACACTGCTCTATAAAACACATCTCTGTCATCTCATTCTCCTGCTTACCAACTTAGAATAGCTACCCAACTATTTACAGAAAGAATTCCAAATTTTGTAAGCCAGTAACTAAGACCTTTCACCATTTGTTCCAAACCCGTCTTTTAAATCTTAACTTCCCGATACTGTATTTCACATACCCTGGTTCCACCCTAAGCCAACATACTGCTGAAATTCTTACCTATTCCTTTCACTCCTCTATAACTTTATTACATTATCCCTTTCATCTTTAGGGACCTGCTTCAAAAGAGCACCTCCACAACGAAGCCCTGCCTGAATTCCATCAGCCAATCTTTTCTGAATTCCCTAGCCTTTAATCTGAACCTCTCTTTGGACACTTTTCTAGCCCTTATTATGATGACTAATGTACATGACTCATATCCCACTATGGACAAGGGGTATGCTTATCTCATTTACTCCAACAACAAACATTTACATGAATACACACTATGTTCTAGGAACAGGGATACAGCAGTGAATACAACAGACCAAAACCCTGCCCTCATGGAGGTTACCTTCTGTTGGTAAATAAGGACACAATATTGGAAGGCGGTGAATGCTATGGTGAAAAGTAAAGCACGTTAAAGGCACTGGGGAGTTGGGTTGGGGGGCTTCTCTTTTAACTAAGTTGGTTAGGAGGTCTAGTGCAGAAGGTAACACTGAGTAAAGGCTTGAAAGAGATAGTAAAAGAACAAAGCAGAGAAAGGAGTGCAAAGGCACTGAGGCATGAGCTAGTATGCAGTTTTCTAGGAAAAGAAAGGCCACTGTGGCTGACACTAACTGAACCAGGGTAGGTGGGATACCACAGCAGAGTATTTTTATACAATGGAAATTTCCTGAAAACTAGTGTAATTGGTTTTTATTATTATGTCTCCCTACTAGTAACAGCTACCACTTACTGAACGCCTACAGAGGCAGTGCTCCAGGTGACTGAAACACATTAATTCTAATCCACACAATGATGAGAAAAAGGTATCATTACCCCACCTTGCAGGTAAAGAAACCACACCTCTCTGAGGTTAAATCACATGTGAAGGATCACACAGAAAGTTAAACAGCCTGAACTGGAACCCAGGTGTCCACTGGACTCAACTTCGATATAGACTGCCCACATCATAATCAAAGCTTAAGAGTTCTCAGTCTTTACTTCTACTTGGTTTCCGCTGCTTTAATGTTTTCCGACCTCTCATTTGGCTAATTATTTCTAATAGTAGTAGTTATAAATACTACAGAACCTAAATTTCCGACCCTATTTCCAACATTAGTTATAAATTAAAACTTTAACTTACATGTACGTTTAATATGGTCTCTCTTATGAAAACGAGGCTGGAAACGGTTAGAGATGACTTATTCACTCTCATTTCCTCGTAAATAATACCCTTTATTCTCATTTAAAGTTTTAAGCCCTGGCACAGTAGCTCCAGCCTGGAACGAAGAAAATACAGAAATAGGCAAAAGGAATGAATAGTTACTGAACACTTTTAAAATTTGACCACTACCCTCCATACTCGTTTTACTTACCGACTAACATAATACCAACTCAACCGATCATAACATACTGCTTCAACAGACAGCTTACTGGTATGAAACAAAGATCTCTATTCCCTCACATTCACTGACAGTACTTTAACAAAAAATAAAAGTACTAACTGGACTCATGGTATATAGAAAATTTCTAAGAACAGAACTAAAGCACAGTCTATAGTAAATGAAATGAAAAATCTAGTAAAGAGATTCAAGAGACAAACACAAAACCAAAGGTATACTGAGTTTTGTTCAGCTGTATGGAGAGGGAGAGAGGAATCTCTGAGTTTATAAAAGTTAGAAAATTAAACAAGCCATGTTCAAACCGTTACAGCGACATCTAAGGCTTGTTCAACTGTCAGTTAATATCTCCGCAGTAGCTGAAACAATATTCCAACTCACAACAATAGGAAACTATCTTAATGAACTTAATGAACACGCGCCCCCGACGGGGCCAGGCCGGTTTCCGTGGGATTTACTGGCAATCCAACGCACGGTGGTATTCCTCGACGCAAGTTACGGGGGAAACCCCATCTCAGACCACGCGCGGCTCGGGGTCCCCAGGGAAACGAAAGGCGCCCCTGAAGAGTCCTTCCCGACCCAAGATGGGCAGGATTGCCCCCAGCCCTTTCGCGCTTGCCTGAAAGGAAGAAAGTGGCGACCTCACCGCCGATGGCCGGCCCGCCGCGCGCGCGGCTTGCCCTCCACTATCCGGCCACGGTCACCTCCGCTCACACCCCCATACAGGCCGCACGGGCCACCCCCTCCAGAGCACGCGCGGCCACCGCCTTCGACGCCGTCCAGTGGGAAGTGCGAGCATCCGGGGCCGCAGCCGTGCGCACCTCTTCCTCCATGGGGGAGCGCCCAGGGGAACCTGTCCCGGACGACCTCCGGCCTCCACCGCCGCCACCAGGTCCAAGGGGCACGGCCGAGAAGAACCTGGGCGCGGCAGAGTGACGCAAGAGAAGCCGCGCGCGCGCGCACTGCGGCGCGGCAAACGCTCCGCCCCCGGCTCGCTTTCCGGTTGTGTTCCGGTCTGTTTTCCAAGTCCTGGTTGGCGGAGGGCGAGGGGCGGGCCAAAGGGAGAAGGTTTAGGAGACAGCGTTTTGCCACGTATTGTTGGGCAACCAAATGATCAAAGCCAAAGTGCCTTGTACCGTGAATTCCCACGCGCGGTTAGCATGTGAAGCTGCATTTTAAGCGGTGTCCCTAAGAGCCCCTAGGGAAAGGTGCTCCAAGAGGGCAAGGGGCGGGACTAGAGTGAGGCTGGTAGACCGGGACGGGTTGGGGGACGCGGAGGCGCGAGACCAAGAGATGGGGGCGGGGCTCGGCGGGGAGGGGTGGGGCTCGGTTCAGGGTCAGGCCCTCTCTTCCCAAACGGTAACTAGCCGAATCGGGGAATAGGGAAGTTCTTTGGGAGAGTTTGTGGTTTGGTTAAAGCCGGTCTCCTGACACTTGGAGCAGAGATTTATTTCTCATGAGGTGCGCAGGAAACCCACTGTTAAGCTGTCCTGCCTTGGCTCCTCCTGGAACGTGGCAAGTTCCTGGGACCCATCATCATGGTTTCCTCGAAAAAGGACAAAGACAGAGGGCTCATTTATTAGAAACGGGAAGCTCAACTAGCTACATCTGCAGTGAGACCTGCTAATAAATCAATAATACCTTTGTTACAGGTGCAAAAGCCCTCTGGGGATATTCTTCCAGTTTTTGACTAGATACAGAAACACTATTATACCGAATTTAAATCATTTTGGGTGGGAATCTTTCTAAAATGAAGTCTATGTTTATTTAGCCAGGAAATGCCAGATATAATTTGCTCCTTTCAAACTGGACTGTTAACGTTCTAGACTGCACAGCGCCTGACCAGTCTGTTTTTGGTAACTATGCAGCTTCTAATTTGATCTGTAAGCTTGGCAACCAGACAGATGTGCTTTTTAGAACTGGCTCCAGAGGAACTTTTTTGCTTACCTTTTTGGTCTCAGCTGAATTCTAGCTAGATGAGGAATTACATTGACTATTGATAGCTGGCAAGCTGGTCTCTGATGCTGTGGTAGATGGATAAAAATGGCTCTGATTCTCTACTCATCCATGTGCCCACCCATTTGGCAGAGTGGCTTTGCAGTTCCACTCCAGCCTTGGCCTTGGCCTTGGGACTGTCTTTGGCCAAGAAAATGTGGTGGTTCGCAGCCTAAATCATGATGAGAAGAAGCCTGGACTAGTTTGCTGGAGGAGGAGACCAGGCCGAGCAGAGCAACTTGCAAAGCCCCCGAGCTGCCTCAGAGACCAGACATCGAGCCAAGCTGGTTGAGGTCCACGAAACTCTGCTGGTGACCCATAGACACACGAGAAAGAATAAAGGAATCTTGCATTAAGTCACTCTTTTTTTTTTGCGGTACGCGGGTCTCTCACTGTTGTGGCCTCTCCCGTTGCGGAGCACAGGCTCCGGACGCGCAGGCTCAGCGGCCATGGCTCACGGGCCCAGCCGCTCCGCGGCATGTGGGATCCTCCCGGACCGGGGCACGAGCCCGTGTCCCCTGCATCGGCAGGCGGACTCTCAACCACTGTGCCACCAGGGAAGCCCCTAAGTCACTCTTTTTACATCTAGGAGGCAGATGGCTGTAATGAAAGTAGTGGTTGGTTCATATGAACAAGAATGCTTAGAAATTATGTTGACTTAACCTAACCAATGTGCCTGCAGCTCTTTCCTGCCAGTATTCTAATCATCCCATCCTTCTCTCATCATTGTAGCTCACCGACTCACCTCACATTCACTATCTGGCCTCCCCCCACACCTGACACTGTCATATTGCACAATGCATTGTTTCTATCAGTGTATAGAATAGTCCTTGCTAATTGTGATGCAGGCTCCTTAAATGCCCAGATAACTGCTCCAGCACATGATGTTGCACATCTTATATACCGGAAGCGTTCAAGCATTGATCGTAGATGTTTTTAAACTTTTAAAAGTTGAATGCCTTTTCATACCCTGCTGGTAGGATTGTAAAATGGTACAACCTCCTTGTAAAACAGTCTGGCAGTTTCTTAAAAACTTAAGCATAGAACAACCATATGACCCAGCTATTCAACTCCTGGGTCTTTTTACCCGAGAGAAATGAAAGCATATACCATTAAAAGCTATAATGTAAATGAATGTAATGTGAATGTAAAGGAACATTCGATAGTGGCTTTATGTATAATAACGAAAAAATAGACACAATCCAAATGTCCATCAGCAGATGAATGGATAAACAACTATGGTATGTCCATATAATGGAATACTACTGAGCAAAAAAAGGGAATGAACTATTGATACATGCT
The DNA here is from genome assembly GCF_964341445.2 of Mesoplodon mirus. Classification (NCBI taxonomy): domain Eukaryota; kingdom Metazoa; phylum Chordata; class Mammalia; order Artiodactyla; family Ziphiidae; genus Mesoplodon; species Mesoplodon mirus. The sequence goes on along the minus strand of NC_138984.1, from coordinate 112,948,967 downwards.
ATAACATGACAGAATGTCAAAATAATTATAAGTGAAAGAAGCCAGACCAAAGAAAGAGTATATACTAAATGATTACATTTATATAAAATGCTAGGAAATGGTTGGTAATATGTAGCAACAGAAAGCAGATGAATGGTTGGGAGTGGAGAGGTCAAGGAGGGCAGAGGGATTACAATGGAGTAAAAAGAAACTTCGAGAGTGATAGGTATGTTCACTGTTTTGCTCATGGTGATGCTTTCATCATAGGACATACATCAAAACACCAAACTGTATATATATATGCAGTTTATTGCATGTCAAAGCAATTAAAGCTGTTAAAATCTACTTTCTGTCACTGTTATAGAAGTATAGGCAAGACTTCTTATTAAAATAGTATTTTTAAAAATCATGTATTACTAAATCAAATTGTTTTCTCATGTATAAATTGTTCTCCAATTACTCTCCTCTGTTTTGGTTTTGTTACCAGATGCCAGCCAGAAACATGACAACAGCATTACAGATAATGTTTTTTTTCTTTAGCTCAACCCCCTATCAGTAAATCTGCCCTTTTCCCTTCCAAAGTGAATAGTGACATTCTCTGGCATTTTAAAAGTTTAGTATTAGCCTTAGGTGATCTACACGTGTAGTGGGGCATTTTCCAAAAATGTTGGAGCGAGAGGGGAGAGCTCTCTGAAAAAGACAGTAATAACTTGAAATGAATTTGGGTGAAACACTAGGGATATTTATTAAAAGCCAGGAGTTGGCTTTTAATAATTGCCTCAGTTGACAAAATGGTGAGTGAATCTGGAAGGCAGAATTATGGCCCCCCAAAGATGTCCACAGTCTTAATCCTCAGAACCTGTGACTATGTTACCTAACAGGCAAAAGGGACTTTGCAGGTGTGATTAAGGATCTTAAGATAATTCTGGGTAGTCCAAGTGGGCCCAAAATAATCACAGGGGTCCTTGTAAGAGGGATGCAGGAGTGTCAGAGTCAGAGAATGAGATATGACAATGGGAGGAAAGTCAGAGAAAGGCAACATTGTTGGCTTTGAAGATGGAGAAAGGGGAACAAGCCAAAGAATGTGCAAGGCCTCTAGAAACTGAAAACGGCGGAGAAAAGACACTCCCCTAGAGCCTCCACAAGGAATGTAATCCTGCCGACACCTTGACTTTAGTCCAGGTAAACTTGTGTTGGACTTCTAACCCCCGCAGCTCTAAGATAATAAGTTTGTGTAGTTGTAAACCACAAAGTTTGTGGTAATGTGTCAGAGCAGCAATAGAAAACCAATCCAGTGAATAAGAATGCCAAATTAGGGTAAGGGGGACACTGAGATCCTCCAGACATCTTCACCCAAAATAAAAAGATTCCATTTTATTAACAGATGACCTAGTTTGACCTTTCCTCCACCTTCCAGCCTGCTATCCCAGCTATTTTACATGGATTTGTTGTGTTTGTTACTTGATTGGCATCTCTCCTATCTTGCTTGCCATGGTGCAATTCCAATCCCAATTCTTCCAAATTCCTTCAGCTGGAATTAATACCTATCTTCTCTGAACTGCTAACATAGATAGCGGTATCTTTTAATTTCTCTTTATTTCTTGACTGTGCCTCAGCTCTCCAACACAAAAAGCCTTTTTGAAACTACCTACCATATGAGGTTCAAAATATGGTATGATTAATATTACATCAAAGATGCTGGGCTTCCCTGGTGGCGCAGTGGTTGAGAGTCCACCTGCCGATGCAGGGGACGCAGGTTCGTGCCCCGGTCCGGGAAGATCCCACATGCCGTGGAGCGGCTGGGCCCGTGAGCCATGGCCGCTGAGCCTGTGCGTCGGGAGCCTGTGCTCCACAATGGGAGAGGCCACAGCAGTGAGAGGCCTGCGTACCTCAAAAAAAAAAAAAAAAAATGCTGACAATGTCATGCCTAAGGGCTACCTGACAGGGACATGACTCATCAACAAAGGAAGGAAAGGGTAGGGAGCATGCCTGATTTTCTATACTCCTCAAAACCAGATGTAGAGCTCAGGTTCAACAGTATTGTGCTTGGCTAGCAGCTACAACTCACAGTTAATAGTAACCAACCCAGGCAGGTTTTTGTAGAATTTGGCCCTTATACATTTCATGACCCCAAAAACCTGTGTGGAAAGGGTTATCCATAGAAACATTTAGTGGTTTCTTAAAATGTTTGTTCCTGACTTCTATACAGGTATACTTTGATCAAAATGTGAGTCATCAAATCTTTTTGGATAGAGCCTAAGGAAAAATATTTTTGCTCAAATAAAATATTTTTTTCATTTAATAAAATTACTTATAGGACACTAATAAAGACTAATGACAAGATTTCTCATGACACTTGGAGTATTAAAATGTGTTCTGATTCTCATATTTTCCATGTGTTTAAAACATGTTATACACCTCAAAAACATGTAAAAGTTATTAAAATATAGCTGGTATTCTTTAATACCATCATTTCATTATATCAGAAGGTAATCACTGGATGGTGAATCCTTCACACATCATGGATTTGCTCCCTAAAATATGCTCGGGTGGACATTTTCTACATTGTGATGGAGACCTGGGCTATTTGTTTCTACAAAGAAAATGGGAAGCATTTGATTGAGGAATTAGGATGATAATGGAACCTGAGACCACACAAGCATTTCATGTAAAGGGCAAAAAAGCAACGAGTGTTCAGCTAGAAATAAGTTATTTTATTTTAAAACACATACAGATTAATAAATATTATTGGAAAACTTAATAAATAGCATTTTTATTTACATAAGGCAATTACAACATGCTATGACTACTTCTATAAAGCAAAATATAAGCAAGTCTTAGTCATTGACAAATGGGTGTGTGTGCTAATTGGAAGCTTCCCTGATACATTTACATGAAAAAAATTTTATGCAACCAATCAACATTTTACATTTTTTTATCTAGTCTTCTTCCTCTCTTTCACAGTTATATTCCATTTTACAAGAAAGTAATAGTTATCATTTAAAAAGGCAAAAACACTCAGGAATGCTACTGAAAAACAGTACCCTTAAATTTTTCCAAACTGCAGAAACACTGACATGACAGGGGGGAGCAAATTATTATAGTCTGACAAATAAAAGAAATATTCTGTACTTTTCAATGTGACCCTTTGGCACTAGTGGTTTGGGAGTTCCTGACATTTACATGGTGTCAGGTGGTTCATGGTCAGGGTTGAGCCGCTTGGAAGCAGGAAGCTCAGCATCATTCATTACAAATTCAACGCAACAGAATCAATCTGGTTCACAAGTCATTGATTCTTCTGCAGAACATAAACCTTTGCAGAATGTCAGAGAAGCTCATCACACCATCAGAATGTGATCTCTCAGTGCAGGTTTTTAAAGTCCTTGCTTAATTTCCATATTTTACAACAGAAAATATAAAACCCTGCCTTTTAAAACAACAAAAAAAGAAAATTAAAGCTTCATGGAATCATATGCAAACTTTACACCCAGTGCTTCCTTTGCTTACTCAGTGCTCGAAGCTGTGTGTCTACAGCATGGTCCTGAGCAGACAGGATGCATGGCACATCGCTCCAAAGGAGTCCTGCACATGCGCTCTGGTCTGAGGCTACCAGCACAAACTAAACATGTGAGTGCTCTAACACAGATTTGGAGACCCATCCCGCCGTTTAGAGGTAGAGAAACTGAGGCACAGAAAGGTTAAGTGACTCACCTATAGTTGCACAATTCAAGGAGAAACAGAGAAAAGAACAAATAAATCCTCCCCGGCTCATGCACTGGGCCCTAGACTATGCTTTTTATCACATTGGGTACATTTGAAATAGATGTTTATTTACATGATCATTGTTCTACTGAATATCAACTTTTCACTAGACACTATATTTTTGATGTAACACAAAGTTACATTTTCTTAAAATATAGTTCTTTGTTGCATTTAATAGCATGTGAGAAATGTGTATGAAAATAAATGAGTAGATATTGGGCCAAATTCTTGTTCCCATTCCTAAAATTCTTAATCTTTTCAAGTATATGATGGAGGTATAAGAATCTGGCCAGATGTGAAAAATCACCTTAAAATTCATCACCAGTTCAACTGTGAGGTGGAAGTGAGGAATACATATAGTTGAGGTATTTTATATGATAAACTGTTTTATGGTGTGACTGGTGTGCAAACTGATCTTTTCTCTTCCTAACTCAAGCTAACAGACCTCTAGCTATGAATATGAGTAAAACATATGAAAAACTAACACAGATATGTCCTTGGGAGGAAGGTCAATGCTAAGGAGTTCATGTTATGTTTTTGGTCCCTGAGAAGGTGGAACACCAAGATTCCATCTAATCCTGCTTGATAGGTGAACTACTTCCGTGGTGTCAGACACAGTTAAGGACAACTTCTTCAGACCACTGAAGCCAATCAGACAGTCACAAACAGATCTAAACTAAAGCTTCTTCTCTTTCCAAGTTCCTACTCTGTCCCAGGAAGTCTAAGTCAGGATCAAGTAGGCATCAAAGAAGAGTGACGGGCATAGCTCTGTAGACTGCTCTTCTGGGTTAGCTGAGCGGCTTAGAAAGGAGAGGTGTCATCTCCCAACAAGAATTAGGCAGCACGACAGCGGCCTGTGATCAACACCTCAGTCTCCGTGGACTCATCCACGCGTGTAGACAGTGCATCTCGAGCACTTTATGGATGTCTAGGAACTGGCCTCTAGAAGGGAGCGTGGTATTTACAAAGAGCTGAGCAGTCGAGGAAGAAGGAAGGTGAGAGGTGACTGCATACTTCAACGGTGATCTCTTCTATCAGACGTGAAACCCAAAGAAAAACCCGAAGACCAAGCTACTACAGCTGGAATGAACCTCTGGAAATAAAACTGCATAAATCAAGTTGGCCTGAGAAGTAGGACTTGAAAGAATATTTCTTATTGCTGAACCAAGAGCAGCCAAGTGTATTTCACTAATTTTCTCATGTGAAAAGACCATAATAACATCTGAGGGATGATTCCCCCTGAAGGTCCAGCCGTGGGCAGTTCTTGCTCCCCATGTGGCAGGGAGCAGACGGCCCTCTCCGGATCCTTCTTTGCAGAGTTGAAAGAGTCCTGCAGAAGAGCAAAACACCCAGGGTGGTCTTCGCGCTGGGTTTGGGTCAGAATCCTTAATAGGCCCTACACTTGATCACTGAGCAGAACAGGAAGCAATCTTTTTAAATGCAAAGATTCAGATGAGAAAACAAGGCATTGTCCAAGTAAGACAGGAGAGAAATGGCCTACTTAAGTATCTATCCAGAGTAAGCCTGCAAGTTGTGATCACGAACATATGATTTTAGAGAAGCCTTGCTTTAATTGAAGAGAAAACCCAAAGAATACCATAATAATAAAAATGTTTTATATGTATTTACTTTTGGAAAGACCAATATAAGACCTATCCCCATTCTGGGCCCTACCCTTCAAAGCTTTACTTTTTAAATCTTTTTTTTGTAATTCCAAATGATAAAAACATGAATTTGTAAAATAAATACTATAAGTCAGATGTTAAACGCTCTATGTTAAACTTGAAAATTAGGCTGTTAGACTGCTGGTCATGTCAATTACTTCCAGGCTAGAGTCACACTTTTGGAATACAATGGATGATATGAACTGGGTTCCACTGGAAGGGAAGTTGTGTATCCTACCAAGGTGATTTGCTGAACAGATGTAAACCTGGGAGAGTCTAACTGTTCTGGGACTTATCACCTTCAAGAGGAGACAAACGATTAATACTTTGAGATTCTATTTTACTCTAAAAAAATCATAGGGAGATAATCCAGAAAATATCACCTCTAAGTATCTATGGAATAATCATGGATTAACTGTAATCAGGAACATCAACAGATGAATTTAAATAAACTAAGCTTCACATGTAAACTGTAAACAAAAAAATGGTAATTTCCATATGACACATGGACTTTCTCATTATACTTGTATAACCACATGTATTTGAATATCTCATACTCCTTACCTAGAAACGATTGTTATGCCTAAAAGTATATTTATACTCCTGCATTATACTTTCAGAAAGTTCAGTTCAATAAATTAAGGCCTGCATTCCCCAAAATACTGATGATAAAAAACAAACCTTCACGAGCTGATAAAAAGAGTAATGGATTTTTTGAGCATTTATTAACTATCAGTTACTGTAAGATTTTTGAAAATTTTAAAATATTCTTGCTGCTGTTAGTTCACAGATCACTTGACAACCCATGATCATCACATGTACTTTTAATTCATAAAGGTGTTTTTTTCTCGATGTTAAACTATCCTTATTTTATTTAGTCTCTTTGTTCAACACTTTAGGTAACTATTCCTTAGGTCTTTAGAAATGTTCTTTTTGTCTGAAAAAACACTTTTTTTTTCCTATTGACATTCCTTAGTAATTTTAATTGGGTATTATTTAATTGGGTATCACCAAATCTACCTTACCCAATCCCATCTTTCAACTTGGCATAGCTTCCTATTTAGATAAAACAGTACACATGGGACTTCCCTGGTGGTCCAGTGGTTAAGACTCCAAGCTTCCACTGCAGCGGGCACTGGTTCGATCCCTGGTCAGGGAACTAAGATCCGTCATGCCGCATGGTGCAGGGGTGGGAGAACCACTGCAAATGAAGTACATGATATCTTGATGAACATCTGCATCACTCTGTACTTTGTTCCCATTTAATACACATGCAAGGTTACTACAGATAGCCAAATGACCTCTTTGATCCAAATACTGGAATAATTAATGGCTATTTTGCATTTCAGAAGTTTGGGTGAGGAATTGTAGGGTGCTCTCAAACAACAGGGAGATGGCTACAAATTGTTTTCATTTTTGCTAGAAATTCTTTTGAAAACTGTGTGTGTTCCAGTTTGTAGAATACAGCCTAAGCTTAAGTGTGTCCTTTAACTTGTTCCTGAATTACAGGGAACTCATATGTGCTATTGAACAGTTACTCTCTCATTTAACAGCCTTATTATCAAGTTAAATAATGTATTTCTTCTTAATGGCCACAATGCTTGCTGAAAGAGAACATGGATATATTTAATACTGGATCCCAGTTACATTAGACTGAATGCAAATAATATACCTCATGCTACTTAAGTCAATTGTCTTTTATTGGACAATAACTACATGCTGAAAGGGTTCATTTACTCCAACGTGCCCTTAATCTTGACTCTCTTCCAGTGAATGAATATACTATAATTTCTAACTGCTTTGAACATTTATGTTTTGAAGAGTGAAATATTAAAGTATAATCAAGGAGGCTGCATTATTCTAATCTAAGAGAACATACACACAGTAATAGTCAAATTAAGTGAATACTTCAAGTAATAAAGGCACTGAAATTGATTTGAGCTATTGAAAATCATCCTGCAAATGGAACAGTATATCATTTCCATTCACTCTTCTCTCTCTGTTTGCAATTAAAATGTCTAGGAGTTGTGGGTAGGAGAGTCAACACATCAGAGGATTAAAACCCATTAAATGTATATACCTCTGATTTGGATCCGACACCTGAATGTTATACATGCTTAATACAAAATAACAAAACTACAGACACATTTACTGTAGAGTCAGATTTGAAGACAACAATTTCTCCCATTTCCAAAGTAAGCTTCTAAGGAAGAATATCTGTTCCCCTGCAAAGACTAATCAGAAAAGGCCCATTCTATTTAAATAATGATGACGTGTTTTAAAAGCAAAGAGTATTCATGAAAGCTTCCAGGTTAATGGCAATGAACGTAAGATTCCTCTCCTCAGAGAGAGATGACACCCAGGCAACCACTGAGCAGCTCCAGAGCACAGAAGCCTGGGCCCCCACGCCAGTGCTGAGCGACGCATCCTCACCCTCCACCAGCCCATCCGTTCATATACAGGCAACTCCAACACCAGCGACTGACGGTCTCTACTTCACAACAGATCAGGACCAGAAGCCACATCCATTTCCTGTTCCTCAAGCCACCCAACCCCCCGTTACAGCCTAGTCTGTTTTCATATTAGACTTGTTCATCTCGCCAAGGTTGAAGTTGAACTCTTTGAACACCTGTATAAGGACAATCCCAACGGAGACCGTGGTGAAGCCGCAGGCCATGCCCAGGAAGTCCACCAGGCCCACGTTGCTCCACTCCCGGAAGAGGATGGCCGAGGCCAGCAAGACCAGTGTGGTGAACACAACGTAGTAGATGGCCCCAAACACAGAGGAGTCGAAGCACTCGAGGGCCTTGTTGATGTACCTGAACTGGACGATGATGCTGCAGCCAAGCACGGCCAGGAGCACCAGGCACAGGCAGAGGGCACGCCGACTAGACGGATTGTTGTGGAAGATGTCTTGGGCTGCCAGCCCGATGCCCTTAGTGGAAGGCACGGTGAAGCTCCCCAGCAAGGAGCAGATGCTGATGTAGACCATGATGTTGGTGGGCCCGTGGGCCGGCGCGATCCAGAAGATGAGCAGCAGCAGCATGAGAAGCACGATGCACAGATAGCCTACGAACACTGGAAAGGAGAGGGCGCATGGTGACCCCGGGGCAAAGCAGAGCAGCCCTCGCCACGCGCTCCGCCGCTGTCACCGGGACACCCTACCGCTCCGGATGCGCTTTACCACAGCCCCTGAGCTCATTCCACAAAAGTTATTCCCATCATCGCTTTCACCATTCAAACATTCATAGCTCCTATATATTACATGTCAGTAAATAAGTCTTCTATTAGTAACATGTTTTTTTTTTTTTTTTTTTGCAGTACGCGGGCCTCTCACTGTTGTGGCCTCTCCCGTTGCGGAGCACAGGATCCGGACGCGCAAGCTCAGCGGCCATGGCTCACGGGCCCAGCCCCTCCGCAGCACGTGGGATCTTCCCAGACCGAGGCACGAACCCGTGTCCCTTGCATCGGCAGGCGGACTCTCAACCACTGCGCCACCAGGGAAGCCCTATTGGTAACATTTTTATAACAATAAAAGTCAACACAGATGCTTTGAGATTTTGTTTTCGGCCACACTGCGCGGCACGCAGAACTTCCCCTACCAGGGATCAAAGCCATGCCCCCGCAGCAGAAGTGCAGAGTTCCAACCACTGGACTGTCAGGGATCTCCTGAGAATTCTTTTAAAACCATTTCAAAAGATGGTCAACTCAACAAACTCTAGGCAGAGAGTGCTCCTGTGTGTGGGGTGGGAGAGAAAGGGAGTCACGCGGGGTCTCAAAGGACACGCAGGGAAGCTGTAGGGGTATTCCTGGCTGTTGCAGCGACTGGGGGCTGCACACAGTGGGCAGAGGCCAGGGGTCCTGGGATGTGCAGACAGTCCCACACAATGAAAAATCATCCTGTTCTCCTGACAACTTCGGAATGTCACCTTGGACAGGAAAGTGGAAAATGTTTATAATAATCAGAGCCTAGAACCTGTTTTATGTGTAAAACAGAGTAATTTGGCAAGGATTTAATATACGTTGAATTTTTCAGAACTTCAAGAGTTATTTTCCATTTCAGAAGATCCTGTTGTTGGGAGTTCCCTGGTGGTCTAGTGGTTAGGATTCCGGGCTTTCACTGGCGAGGCCCAGGTTCAATCTCTGGTCAGGGAACTGAGATCCGGCAGGCCACCTGGCATAGCCAAAAAAAAAAAAGAAGATCCCATTGCTGATGGCAAAATCCTTAGTGTTTGAGTCAATAACACAACACCTCCACGTCGGTCTGTCTTGCACCTGCCAGATTCTCAGCACACACGGTGTGGGGTCTGCTGGCTTTAATATGTCTTCTCCTATAGTTGTACCTGAGCATTCTATTTTATTCCAAAGTACTGTTCTTAGGGCATTATGTTGACTGCTATTATATGTACAAGGAGTTGTATTTTCCATGAATTTCATTTCCAGATTGTAAAGGGGGTGCCAGGCACTGGGCCTGAGGGCTGGGAACAGCCTGGACATGTGTATCAGCAAGCAGGTGGTGGGAGCCCCTTTTCCTCAAGGATAAGAAAAAGACTATGGAGCTCTGCTGCAGGGGAAGATTCAGGAAGACACTACAGCTGAAAGCTGCCTGGGAGCCTGACCTATAAACTGGGCAAGGGGTAGTGGAGGGCAGAGGGCAACACGCGCAAACGTAAAATACTGCCGAAGTGTGGGCTGTGTTTGTGGAAAAATCAGAAGTAGCTTGAATGGAAGTGCGCAGGCTTTATTTCAGAAAAAGCAGCTGGGGGGGGCTTCCCTGGTGGCACAGTGGTTGAGAGTCCGCCTGCCAATGCAGGGGACACGGGTTCGAGCCCTGGTCTGGGAAGAGCCCACATGCCGTGGAGCAACTGGGCCCGTGAGCCACAACTACTGAGCCTGCGCATCTGGAGCCTGTGCTCCGCAACAAGAGAGGCTGCGACAGTGAGAGGCCCGCGCACCGCAATGAAGAGTGGCCCCAGCTTGCTGCAACTAGAGAAAGCCCTTGCACAGAAACGAAGACCCAACACAGCCATAAATACATAAATAAATAAATTTTTTTTAAAAAAGGAAAAGAAAAAGCATCTGGGCCTGAGTGTGCAGAACTTTGGGTTTTCTCTCATCAGGGGGAAGGGGTGGTGGTGATTGCAGTTATGAAAAAAAAAATTATGTCAAAAGTAGATACCCCCCAAAAAAATAAAGTACAGGGCTCTGCGGGGGCTCTAAAGATGAATTAAATCAGATCTCGGCTCTCTGAGAGCTTCACTTCAGAGGGAAGCATGGTGGCCTGGACACATGGTGGTCCTGAGAGGAGCAGCCTGGGGACGACCCCGCAGAATGGGCGCACAGATGCGGGGCGGGGGACGGCATCCATGCACAAGGTCTGGGTCCCAGAAGGCAGCAAAGGGGCCAGGGCAGCAGGGCAGCCCCGGGGGGGCAGCAGCGGACAGTGGTGAGCAAAGAGGAACCAAGGGCCTGGAGGACAGACCACAGCGGGGCGGAGGGTACAGCTCCAGCCGGGAGAACCGCGCCGCAGGCGGCAAGCTCTCTGGCACCACGGCTCTGAGTTACCTGGGTTGGTCAGCTTCTCCTCCAGCTCGGCCTGAGTGGTCACACTCTCAGATTTCGGGGAGTGGATAATCAGCACGACAGAACCCGCACAGCTTAGTAGACACCCCAACTTGCCCAAGATGTTGAGCTTTTCTTTCAGAAGGTAAGAAGCTAAAATGGACCTTCAATTTTAAAATAAGATATGATTAAATCAAACTATCTGACCCGTTTCTTCTAACTGCAGATGTTATTAAAGCTACATCTTCTTTACAGTCACATTTTATTTTTAACTTCGTTTTTAAGTGTACAAAGATTAGGAATTTATTGAAGTTGCTATTTCAGTACGAATAGGATCTTCATGCCAATTCCATGCATAGGCAGTGAACAATGATACTCTTTTAACTCGTACCACTATATTATTTCAGTAGATATGAAATATACCAGGGTAGAAAAATAAGTTTTATGATGGATCAAAAATAAAAATACTGCTTCCATAGTTTTAAAAGTACACAGTCCAAAAAAACTATGTTAAGTAGGAAAGCAGGATATGAAAATCGTTAAAATAATTACAAGTAATTCATGATCAGAACACTTAAGTTAAAATAAATTAAGTGAGAAAATGCACAAATAAGAAAAAATCAAAATGCTAATAGTAACTGAATTACGGTAGAAAGACTATGGGTGATTACTTTTCTCTTCTCTAATATGGAAACTTTTAAAATGTGGTCACATTACTTATTTAATGCAAAAAAAAAAAAGCATTCCTCATAAAACACCTGTAATCTTGAGACTGGTAATAGTGTTTCTTATTTCCCTGTATAACATCAGTATATAATTTGAATCGGGAAACCTGGGCTTTTTCTAAATCATGGGATTGGCCATTGTCAATCTGCTGGCGTCCAAGCCAAAGGCACTCAGGGAACGTGAACATCCACGGGGAGGGCACACCAGACCCAGATACCAATATATATATATACAGGACTATTTCCATTCATCCTCATTTCACAGATAAGGAAACCAAACCTCAGAAAGGATCAGCACTGAACCCAAGGCCACAAAGCTAACAAGAGGTGATGCCATGGAGAGGTCAAAGCTTCCATCTTTCCCTTACTGCGCTTTGTGTCCCTGGCCCTGGACAGCCTGGTCCCCAAGAAGACCCAGCAGTGTAGCTGGGAAAATAAGCAACATCCCTGAAAGAAACCATACAGGATATAATAATACAGAACTGGACGTTAAACTGGGGGGGTCCACACAGCTGCACGGAGAGGTGGCAACAGAGGATCGGGCGGCTCCTAGAATAAGAGGTGGGCTGGAGTCAGCCTGGAACAATGGGTGGGCCTATGCTGGGGGAGAGGGCTGCCACGCATATGAAGAAAGGGGCAGGGTAATCCTGCAGCGCAAGGCCAACTCACCTCTTATTCCACTCTTGGTCTTAGACCAGAGTACAAACTAAACAGCCCTGCTATAAAACAGAGTGCGTAACAGAAAACTTGAGGGATGTGTAGGCCAACAGATCAGGAAACAACTGCTACTGAAAAAGCCAGTTTATTGGGCTTCCCTGGTGGCGCAGCGGTTGAGAGTCTGCCTGCTCATGCAGGGGACACGGGTTCGTGCCCCAGTCCGGGAAGATCCCACATGCCGCGGAGCGGCTGGGCCCGTGAGCCATGGCCGCTGAGCCTGCGCGTCCGGAGCCTCCGCAACGGGAGAGGCCACGACAGTGAGAGGCCCGCGTACCGCAAAAAAAAAGAAAAAAAAAAAAGAAAAAGACAGTTTATTGGTCTCGGTCTCCGAGCTGAGGGCCGTAGCGCCCTAAGCAGGACGGCACAGGGAAGCGCTAGCGTTGGTCAGGAGGTGCTGGAGGGTTGCGGAGGGCTGTAGCAAGAGCCTTCGCTTCCCTGTGGTCTCTGGGGGAAGGGGTGTGTAAGGCAGTGCAAGCAGCTTAGCACACTGGCCATAGGGAAGAGCTCAGGGGCGCTTGGGCACGGGCTGTCCCTAGCTGTCTATGACTTGGTCCTGGGGGGTCAGTGCAGGTGGGTAGTGGGCAGGAGGGTGAGAGTCCAAAAAAGGAGGTGGTTGGGATGTGAGCTCTGGATTGGTTGGTTTAGATTTGAAACGTATGCCTGAGCAGAAGAACTCCTCCTGAGGGGGGAGGCGCGCGTGCCAGGGGACACGTGAGCCAAGGCAAGGTGACTCGGGACTGGACTGTCCAGAACGAGGCGTGCGCAGCACAGGCATGCAGGGCAGATGTTAGGGCGTCCAGTTTAGAGACGCTAGACACATGGTCGATAGGGTGCCGTGTGATTTGAGGACACACCAGATAAAGACGTGGGCAACTGTTACCTCCTGAGTACGTTCCTCATGGAGAACTAGTCCTTGCCCGCCCTGTGGCTGAGAATGGATGAGCCCAGGGCGGCTGGAATAGGGGCCATCTACCTAACAGGCTTCCCCAGCTGTCGAGGCTCAAAACCTTTCTCCTCTCACTTTTCCTGGGCTGCAGTAACTAAAGCCTGCTACCTTCCGAGCTGAGATTAAACAAAAAGCATACAAAATCTCTTTGACTTAAATCAGGAGTCCACAGACTATGGCTGAAGGCCCAATCCAGCCCTTCACCTGTTTTTGTGACTAACATCTTACTGGAGCACAGCCGTGTCCACACAGTTACTCTCGTCTCTGGCTACTTTCCGCTACGATGGCAGAGGCGAGCAGCTGCAACAGAAGCCACGTGGCCCACGAAGCCTAAAATATTTACCATCTGGCCCTTTACAGAAAAAGGTGGCCAGCCCCTAAGTTAAATGATCTACACAACTAATCACACATCTATCTGGAGAGTTGGCCTGAGGTGGAGGCACACGTTACATGTCGGCATCAGGGCCACGACAGCCCAGAGGGGCGGCATCCTCACTGGAGCAGTTGGGGGTACAGCAGAGGTGGGAGGGTGGGGTGAGAAGCAGTGTGATAAAAGGCAATGAAAAGAGGGGGAAAGAAATTTAATGCCAAGAGAGAGTCAATAAACTATCTTAATAAACTTATAGTAATAGTAAACAAACAAAAAATGTGCTGTAGAATTGACAGCAAGGTCTTGAAGAGAAATTTGTATACCCAAGTTCATAGCAGCATGATGCACAATAGCTAAAATGTGGAGGCAACTCAAGGGTCCACTGACAGATGAATGAAGAAGGAAACAGTACAAAAGGAGTGCACAAGGGTTCCCTTTTCTCCACACCCTTGCCAACACTCATCTCTTGTTTATTTTTTATGACAGCCATTCTAACAGGTGTGAGGTGATATCTCATTGTGGTTTTGATATGAATGTCCCCCATGACTAATGATGTTGTGTGTCTTTTCATGTACCTATTGGCCACCTGTATGTCTTCTTTGGAAAAACATTTATTCAGTTCCTCTGCCCATGTTTTAATCAGATTGTTTGTGATCTTTTTGCTATTGAGTTGTAAGATTTCTTTATATAATTTGGAGATTAACCCCTTACCAGATCTATGATTTGTACGTATTTTGTTGATGGCTTCCATCACTGTGCAGAAAGTTTTTATTGATTTTTTAAAAGATTTTTTTTTGATTTTAAGGTCTTTATTGAATTTGCTACAATATTACTTCTGTTTTATGTTTTGGTTTTTTGGCTGTGAGGCATGTGGGACCCTAGCTCCCTGACCAGGGATCGAATCCGCACTCTCTGCATTGGAAGGCGAAGTCTTAACCACTGGACCACCAGGGAAGTCCCTGTGTAGAGGCTTTTTGGTCTGATGTAGTCCCTCTTATTTATTTTTGCGTTTGTTGCCTTTGTTTTTGATGTCAGATCAAAAAAAATTGCCAAGACCAATATCAAGGAGCTTACTCCTTATGTTTTTCTTCTAGGAGTTTTGTAGTTTCAGGTCTTATGTTCAAGTCTTTAATCTGTTTTGAGTTGATTTTTGTGTAGATAGTGATCCAGCTTCATTCTCTTACATGTGGCCTGACCAGTTTTATGGAAGAGACTATCATTTATCCATTATATTCTTGACACTTTTGTCTTAAATTAATTGACCATATACGTGTGGGTTTGTTTCTGGGTTCTCTATTCTGCTCCACTGATCTACGTGTCTGTTTTTATGCCAATACCATACTGTTGGGACTTCCCTGGTGGCTCAGTGGTTAAGAAACCGCCTGCCAATGCAGAGGACACTGGTTCGATCCCTGGTCTGGGAAGATCCCACATGCCGCAGAGCAACGAAGCCTGTGCACCACAACTACGGAGCCTGCCCTCTAGAGCCTCGTGCCTAGAGCCTGCGCTCAGCAGCAAGAGAAACCACGGCAATGAGAAGCCCGCGCACCGCAATGAAGAGTAGCCCCCGCTCGCCGCAACTAGAGAAAGCCCACATGCAGCAACGAAGACCCAACACAGCCATAAATACATACATACATACATATATACATACATACATACATACATACATACATACCATACTGTTTGGATTACTATAGCTTACAATATAGTTTGAACTCAGGAAGCTTGATGCCTCCAGCTTTGTTCTTTCTCAAGATTGCTTTGTCTATCTTTGTCTTTTATGGATCCATACAAATTTCAGGATTGTTTGTTCTATTTCTGTGAAAAAATGCCACTGGAATTTTGATAGGATTGCACTGAATCCATAGATTGCACTGGGTAGTATGGACATTTTAACAATATTAATTCTTCCAATCTATAGGAATGGAATATCTTTGCCTTTATTTGTGTCTTCTTCAATTTTTTTCATCGATGTGTTAATAGTTTTCAGTGTACAACTCTTTTGCCTTCTTGGTTAAATTTATTCCTAGGTATTTTATTTATTTATTTTTTTGGCCACGCCACGTGTCATGCAGGATCTTAGTTCCCTGACCAGGGATTGAACCCGCACCCTCTGCACTGGAAGCTCAGAGTCAACCACTGGACTGCCAGGGAAGTCCCTATTTTATTCTTTTTGATGCAACTGTAAATGGGATTGTTTTCTTGATTTCTTTTTCTGCTTGTTTTTCTTAGTGTGTAGAAACACAGCTGATTTTTTGTACATTGATTTTGTATCTTGCAACTTCAGTGAATTTATTTATCAGTTATAACCGTTTTTTGGTAGAGTCTGTGGGGTTTTCTATATACAATATTATGTCAGCTGCAAGTAGAGACAGTTTTACTTCTTCCTTTCCCATTTGGATGCCTTTTATTGCTTTTTCTTGTCTCGCTCTGGCTAGGACTTCCAGTATTATGCTGAATAAAAGTGGCAAGAGTGGGCATCCTTGTCTTGTTCCTGACCTTAGAGAAAAAGCCTTTGGCTTTCCACTGCTAAGTATAAAGTTAGCTGTGGGATTGTCTTATGTGACCTTTATTATGTTGCAGTATGTTCCCCCTGTACCCAGTTTGTTGAGTTTTTGTCATGAATAGATATTGGATTTTGTCAAATGCTTTTCCTGCACCTATTGAGATGATCATATGATTTTTACCCTTCATTTTGTTAATGTGGTATATCACACTGATTGATTTGTGGATACCGAACTATCCCTGAATCCTTGGTACAAACCCCACTTGATCATGGTATATGATTTTCTACTGTATTGTTGAATTCACTTTGCTAATACTTTGTTGAGAATTTTTGCATCCAATATTCATCAGTGATATTGGTAAGTAATTTCCTTTTTTGTACTGTCCTTGTCTGGTTTTGGTGTCACAGTAATGCTGGCCTTGTAAAATGAGTTTGCAAGTGTTCCCTCCTCTTCAATTTTTGGGAAGATTTGAGAAGGATTAGTATTAATTCTCCTTTATTTGATAGAATTCACCTGTGAAGCCATCTCTTCCTGGACTTTTCTTTGCTGGGATGTTTTAAATTACCGATTCAACCTTCTCCTGTTCAGATTTTCTATCTCTTCATGATTCAGTCATGGTAGGTTGCATGTTCTAGGAATTTATCTGTTTTTTCCTAGGTTATCCAATTTGTTGATGTAGAATTGTTCATAGTCTCATGATCCTTTCTATGTCTGTCGTTCAGTTGTAATGTCTCCTCTTTCATTTCTGAATTTATTTATTTGAATCTTCTCTCTTTTTCCTTAGGTAGTCTAGCTAAAAGTTTCTCAATTTTGTTTATTAAAAAAAAAGCAGCTCAGTTTTGTTAAGCATCTCTATTGTTTTTATGGATGTTATTTCATTTATTTCTGCTTGGCTTTTTATTTCCTTCTTTCTGCCTACTTTGGGGATAGTTTGTTCTTTTTCCAGTTCCTTGAGGTAAAAAATTAGGTTATTTGATATCTTTCTTTTGTCTTAATGTAGGCATTTATTGCTGTAAACTTCCCTCTTAGATCTGCTTTTGCAGCATCCCATTCTTTGACACACTGGTTGTTCAGGAGTATTTATTTAATATCCACATATTTGTGAATTTTCCAGCTTTCCTCCTGTTATTGCTTTGTAGTTTCATACTACTGTGGTCGGAAAAGATACTGGGTATGACTTCAATCTTCTTAAATTTGCTAACACTTGTTTGTGACCTATCGTAAGATCTATCCTGGAAAATGTTTCCTGCACACTTGAGAAGAATGTGTACCGTGCTGCTGTTGGATAGGATGTTCTGTATATGTTAGATTGGTCTAACATAGGGTTCAAGTTCCATGTTTCCTTGATCTTCCGTCTGGATGATCTATCCATTGTTGAAAGTGGGGTATTGAAGTCTTTCACCATTATTGTATTGTTGTCTATTTTTCCCTTCAGATCTGTTAGTATCTGCTTAATATATTTAGATGCTCTGATGTTGGGTGTGAATATATTTGTGATTGTTATATTTTTGATGAATTGACCACTTTATTATTGTCTAATGACCTTCTCTGTCTTTTGCTACTGTTTTCAGGTTAAAGTCTACTTTGTCTCATACAAGTAGAGCTACTCCTGCTCTCTTTTGGTTCCCACTGGCAAGGAAGATCTTTTTCCATCCCTTCACTTTGAGTGTATGTTTCCTTAAAACTGAAGTGAGTCTCTTGTAGGAAGCATATACCAGGGTTCTAGTTTTTAATCCATCTAGCCACTCTATGTGTTTTGATTGGAGACATCAATCCTTTAACACTTAGAGTAATTACTGATAGGTAAGGACTTATTAACACCATCTCATTAACTGTTTTCTGGCTTACTGGAGTTCCCTTGTACCTTTCCTTCTCTTTTGCTGCTGTTCTTTGTGAACTGCTGATTTTCCATTGTGATATCCGTTGATTGCCTTCTCCTGCTTGTGAATCTACTGAACGTTTTGTTTTGTGGTTACCATGAGGCTTACATTAAGACATCTTAGAGATATAACAGTCTATTTTGCACTCCTAACAATTTAACTTCTATTGCACACAGAACCTCTCATCTTTTATTCCCTCCCTTTTTTTCATATATTTGATGCCACAATTTACATCTTTTTCTACTGTGTATCCACTGATCACCTGTGGTAGCTATGGCTCTTTTTTAAGACTTTTCTCCTTCAACCTTTATACTAGAGTTAGGTAGTTAACATGCCACCATATTACAGTATTCTGTATTCAGTATTGTGAATCTGACTCTATGTTTACTTTTGCCAGTGTGTTGTATATGTTCATATATTTCCATGTTACCAACCAGTGTCCTTTCATTTCAGCTTGAAGAACTCCTTTAGGCATTTCTTGTAGGCAGGTCTAGTGGTGATAAACTCCCTCAGCTTTTATTTGTTAGGGAAAGTCTTTTTTTTTTTTTTTTTTACAGTCCAGGTCTTTTATTTTCTTTATACCCATCATGCCATGAATTCATAGGGAATGGGCTCCAACAGTTCAGGCTCCTTTCCATTGGTTCTCACAAAGTGTGCTTCTCTGGGTGGAGCAGGCTGGCACTTCAGTTGAACCCAAGTACCTTTCTCTTTGGCTTCCTTCTTTTTCTGATCATTTTCCTTCACCCGTTTCAGGAAGGTATCTCGGCTCTTAGAGTGCTTAATATGCTTGATACGCTCATTAATTCTCTTGGCAAGAATCTTGCCCTTGTTTGTTTACAGTGATGCCAACAGCATGCTGGGTTAACACTGTAGACTCTCCCAGTTTTGCCGTGGTACCATTTGTGGGGCATTCCTTTTTGAACAGTGTCCATTCCCTTGATATCTACAGTATCACCTTTCTTGTAGATTCGCATGTATGTAGCCAAAGGAACAACTCCATGTTTTCTAAAAGGCCTAGAGAACGTGTAGCAGGTGCCCCTTTGTGTTGGTCATTTTGGCGAATACTTTTTCATATAATTTGTGTGGCAAGGAGACTGAAGAATGCTTCAGATAACCCATCAAAGCCAAATAAATCACTGTTACAGCGAATGCACACTTCACTTTAATGGTGAGAAGAATGCCTGAGGGACGGGGGAGGGAGGGACAGGAGGCTCCGGGAGCCATATGCATAGGGAAAGTCTTTTTTTTTTTTTTTTTTTTTTTTTTTTTTTTTTTTTTTTGCAGTACGTGGGCCTCTCACTGCTGTGGCCTCTCCCATTGCAGAGCATAGGCTCTGGACGTGCAGGCTGGCTCACGGGCCCGGCCGCTCCACAGCATGTAGGATCCTCCCAGACCGGGGCACCAACCCGCGTCCCCCACATCGATAGGCAGACTCTCAACCACTGTGCCACCAGGGAAGCCCATGGGAAAGTTTTTTTCTTGCCTTCATTTCTGAAGGGCAACTTTGCAGGGTATAGTATTCTTGGCAGTTTCTTCCTTTCAGCACTTCAAACATATCATCCCCTCTTCTCCTGGACTGCAAGGTCTCTGTTCAGAAATCCACTGATAGCCTTATGGGGGTTTCATTCTATGATTTTTTTTTCTCTTGCTGCTTTTCAAATTCTCTGTCTTTGATTTTAGACAGTTTTATTATAATGGGTATTGGACAAGATCATTTTGGACTGAAATTTTAGAGTAACCTGTGAGCTTCATGAACTTGGATGTCCAAATCTCTCCCCTGGTTTGGGAGGTTCTCAGCCACTATTTCCTTTACATAAGCTTTCTACTCCTCTCTTCTTCTCCTGGGATTCCAATGATGCCTACACATTGTTTCTCTTAATGGCGTCATGTAAGTCCCACCAGCTTTCTTCATTCCTTTTCGTTCTTTTTTTCTTTTTGTTCCTCACATTGGATATTTTCGATTGATCTGCCTTCAAGCTCACTGATTCTTCTGTTTGGTCGTCTGCTGTTAAAGCTCTGTGTTGAATCCTTCAGTTCTGTCATTTCATTCTTCAGCTCCAAAATGTGTTTGGCTCTTTTTTTACAGCTTCTATCTCTTCATTAAACTTCTCATTTTGGTCTTGTGTTGTCTTCCTGATACCATTAAATTGTTTATCTGTGTTATTTTGTAGCTAGGAGTCTTTGGAACAGTTATTGTGAATTCCTTGTTAGGAAATTCAGGATCTTTATTTCTTCGGGCGTTACTGGAGGTTCTTTTGGTGGAGTCACGTTTCCCTGATTCTTCATGATTCCTACAGCTTTGCATGTCTGCACATTTGAAGAAGCAGTCACCTTTTCCAGACTTTACGGGTAAGGGAAGACTTTCACCTAGGGGTGGGGGCATGCTGGAGTGTGCTGTGGCCCTCGGTCAGTGGCGCAGGGCACCAAGAGCAGGTGCATATGGTGGCACCAGGTCCGGTGGGGCATAATGTCTTTTGGCTCAGGCTGCTAGGGTCTACATCATCAGCAACTGTGTGTTCCATGGTGAGTACTGCTGAGGGTCCATAGTGGCCGCAAGGGGTCCTGGGGTCCATAGTATCACTTGGGGTCAAGTGGCTAGACACCAGGATAGGCAGAGAAGGTGGCCAGAGCCAATGATGTGCACACACTCAGCTTTGAGGGACAACTGCAGGTGCCTATATAGTTTCAAGTGCCTATATAGTGCCTGCCAGTTGCAGACACACAGACAGCGGTAGGGGCCAAGGCAAGCAGCAAGGGCTGGAACCAACTATAAGCTCACTAGTAGCTGTAGGATTCCTACCATAGCCCTGCGGTAGCTGCACATTTCTCAGCCCCACAAGCCATGCACAGTGTAATGGAGGCCGGTGACAGGGGTTGGGCCAGGGGTGTGCAAATGCATAGCTCAAGTGGCTGGTAGCAGGTCAATGCAGCAGTGCAGGCTAGTGACAGAAGACAGGGCCTGATCCAGACCAACATGTAGCTGTGGAGGCTGGCAGCCGGAGTGCTCTCCTGTGGCTGCCAGGATACCCGCTCCCAACCTGCACATTGCAGTGGAGGCCTGCAGTGTGGAAAGGCACAGTTGGAGGCACTAGCTGCAAGGAAGCACATTGTGGCGGGGTCAGCTGTGGAGGTGGAGGCTGCTGTCTTGCACTCACACAGCCACAGAGGGCTGCTTGCTGCCCGTGCGGTTCCCGGGCTCCCCAAGTGCAGGGGAGGAGAGTGGGGAAACGAAGCAAGGAAGGACTGGGCTTCTGGCATCAGTGAACGTGAATATATATAGGGCAAAGGTTGCTGAAACATGCAGGGGTCCACGGTGGTGAAATCTGCTAAGTTTTTCTGCAGAGCAGCTCACTGAGAACCACACTCACTCCCACTGCATGGCTGCCACTGGTATCCCCTGCTTTTCTTCCTGGCTCCTAGCCATTTCAGTACACTTCAGTTTTGCCAATCTGGGTGGGAGCTTCGTGTGGTGCTCTGAAAGTCTTGGGGAAACTGGTCACTTCCTCCATTCTTCCTTTCCTGGCCAGGGGAACTCTTCCTATCTGGGAAGTTCCCTCATGGCACTGAGCAATCCCAACTTGGGGGAAGGGATAATGCAGTCAAAATGAAGCTGTCTTCTTCCTTCTTTTTCTTGCAGTTATTCTCAGGTTTTTGGTTCCACTGTATCACTAAATTTTCTCAAGTGGACTCCGGAGCTCTCCCAGAGCTGTTTTCATGAATGGATAGCTAATTGTTAATTATTGTGGGGAGATGGAGGCTGAGTTCTTCCTTTCCAATCTGGATGCCTTTTAATGCGTTTGCTTGACTAACCGCTTTGTGTAGAACCTCCAGTACCATTTTGAATAGAAGTGGCAAAAATTGGACATCTTGTCTTGTTCCTAATCTTAGGGGGAAAGCATCTAGTCTTTAACCAGTAAGTATGATGTTAGCTGGGGCTTTTCCATAGAGATCCTTTGCAAGATTAGGAAGTTACCTTCTATTCCTAGCATATTGATTGTTTTCATCATGAAGGGGTGTTGAATTTTATAAAATAATTGTTCTGTGTCTGTTGAGATGTGGTGTTCACCCTTTATTCTATTGATGTGGTATATTACATTATTTTATTTTTGATGTTAAATACACCTTGCATTCCTAAGATAAATCCCACTTGGCCATGGTATATGACCCCTTTTATATATTGCTGGATTCAATTAGAGTATTTCGTTGATGATTTATCCATCTATATTCGCAAGAGAACTGGTTTGTAGTTTTCTTGCACTGTGTTTGGTTTTCTTACCAGGGTAACATTGACTTCATAGCCTGAGCTGAGAAGGAACCCTTCCTTCCCTATTTTTTGGAAGACTTTGTGAAGAACTGCTATTAATTCGTCTTTAAATGTTTGGTAGAATTCACCAGTTTTACCTAAGCTTTTCCCTGATGTAGATTTTTTTATTTACTAATTCAATCTATTTACTTGTTATAGGTCTTTTCAGATTTTCTATTTCTTCTCAAAACAGTTTTGTTAGTTTGTGTCTTTCTAGGAATGTGTCCATTTCACCTACATTATCTAACTTGTTGGCATACAGTTGTTTATAATATTTGCCTATAATTCTTTTCATTTCTGTACAGTTGGTAGTAATATTCCTCTTTCATTTCTGATTTTAGTATTTTTAGTCTTCTCCCTTTTTTGCTTTGTCAGTCCAGCTAAAGTCTTATCAATTTGGATGATATTTTCAAGGGACTAACTGCTTTTATTGATTTTCTCTATTGTTTTTCTATTCTCTATTTCATTAATTTATGTGCTAATCTTTATTATTTCCTTCCTTCTATTTGACTTCTTTTTCCAGTGTCTTAAGATGGAAGGGTAAGTTGTTGATTTTGAGATCTTTCCTTTTTTTTTCAATGTAGGCATTTACAAATATAAATTTCTCTCTGTGTACTGCTTTAGCTGAATCCTAAATGCTTTGGCATGCTGTTTCTTCATTTTTATTCATCTCAAACTATTTTCTAATTTCCCTTGTGATTTCTTTTATTTTTTAAAATATTTATTTGTTTATTTATTTTTTGGCTGTGTCAGGTCTTAGTTGCAGCATGCAGGCTCTTTGTTGCAGTGTGTGGGCTTCTCTCTACTTCTGACACAGAGGCTTCTCTCTAGTTGTGGCACATGGGCTCCAGAGCATGCAGGCTCATTAGTTGCGGCACATGGGCTCTCTAGTTGTGGCACACGGGCTCCAGAGTGCACGGGCTCAGTAGTGGCAGCACACGGGCTCCCTAGTTGTGGCACGTGGACTCTAGTTGCAGCGTGTGGGCTTAGTTGCCCCACAGCACGTGGGATCTTAGTTCCCCAACCAGGGATCGATTGGCATCCCCTGCATTGCAAGACCAATTCTTAACCACTGGACCACCAGGGAAGTCCCATGATTTCTTTTCAGATCCATTGATCATTTAGTAGTAAGTTATTTAATTTCCATATATTTGTGAATTTCACAAAGTTCACTGATTTTACTTTCTAATTTCATTCCACTGTGGTCAGAGAATGATTTCAACCCTTTCAACTTTATTGATGATTTTAACGGCCTACCACATGGTCTATCCTGAAGTATGTTCGACGTACACTTGGGAAGAAGATGAATTCTGCTGTTGTTGGGTGGAGTGTTCTAAAGATGTCTATTTTATCTACTTGGTTATAGTGTCATTCAATTCTTCTATTTTCTTCATGATCATTTGCCTAGTTTTTCTATCCATTATTGAAAGGCGGGTATTGAAGGCTGTGACTATTATTGTTGAACTTTCTATTTCTCCATTCTGTTAGGTTTTCTTTTATATATTTTGGATCTCTGTTTTTAGGTACATAGTTGTTTATAATTGTTATGTCTTCCTAACGGACTGCCCCTTTTGTCATTATAAAATGTCTCTCTTCATCTCTAGTAACTTTTGATTTTGTTTTACAGTCTATTTTGTCTGATACATAGCCTCTCCAACTTTCTTATGGTTACTATTTGCATAATGTTTTTCCTTCCTCTTACATTTAATCTATTTGTATCTCTGAATCTAAAGTATGTCTGAAGTTGAAAGAATATAGCTAGATCTTGTTTTTCATCCTGCCTATCTTTGCCTTTTAATTGGATTGTTTAATCCACTGACATTTAATGTTTTTATTGATATAGTTAGATTATGTTTGCATCTTACTTTTTGTTTTCTATGTTTCACATCTTTTTTTTGTTCCCTATTTCTCACTGCTTTCTTCTGCATTAAGTGAATCTTTACAGTGTGGCATTTTAATTCCTTTAATGATTTTTTTCACTATATTTGTTTTATTTTCCTTGTGGTTTCTCTAAGGCTTATGAGAATACATTTCAAATTGATACTAACTTAACTACAGTGAGATACAATAATGTAACTCTTATATAGTTCTATTTCCTCTTCTTCCTTTGTGTGTGTGTGTGTGTGTGTGTGTATACACACACACACACACACATATATGGTGTTTATTAAATCTGTTTGGTTATGTGCATTTTATTGAAAATGAGGTCTAACATTAGTGTAATAAATTTATTTTCCTATGTATAAAGTGGCACTTTTTGCCCTTTGTCATTTTATCTTTTGGGGTTTTCATATTATTTTGGTCAATTTAAGAAATTCTTTTTTTTAATATATATATTTTTTAAAAATTTAATTAATTAATTAATTAATTTTAGCTGTGTTGGGTCTTTGTTGCTGTGCGCGGGCTTTCTCTAGTTGTGGTGAGTGGGGGCTACTCTTTGTTGTGGTGCACGGGCTCCTCACTGCAGTGGCTTCTCTTGTTGCAGAGCATGGGCTCTAGGCACCCAGCCTTCAGGAGTTGTGGCTCGAGGGCTCTGGAGTGCAGGCTCAGTAGTTGTGGTGCACGGGCTTAGTTGCTCTGCGGCATGTGGGATCTTCCCGGACCAGGGCTTGAACCCGTGTCCCCTGCATTGGCAGGTGGATTCTTAACCACTGTGCCACCAGGGAAGTCCAAGAAGTTCTTTATATC
This sequence comes from Mesoplodon mirus, assembly GCF_964341445.2. Lineage (NCBI taxonomy): Eukaryota > Metazoa > Chordata > Mammalia > Artiodactyla > Ziphiidae > Mesoplodon > Mesoplodon mirus. The sequence goes on along the minus strand of NC_138984.1, from coordinate 112,923,861 downwards.
ATCACTTTAATTACTGTCATATTGAAATTGTTTTTCCATCCTTATTTTATCTTTTAGTGTAGAAAATTAACCTTTTCATTTTTATTGCTTCCAATGTTTGAAACTTCTTAACCTTCTAAGATCTGAAACACATTAAAAGTTTTCCTATACTTGGACCATAAACTCTAGGTACATAGCTAAACTTTTTTTTCTCCTTTTTTACAGATAAAATCTCTATATGACTTACTCTGGTTTGTGCTAGAGATGTGGGTTTGTTCAATGAAAATCAGAGACATAAACTATCTGTAACTACATGCCACAGATACTCAGGTAGGTATTAGTGGAGATGCTAGTTAACACACTGGGTTCACTTCAGCTTTACATAGCATACTCTGCACTGCTGAGTGAGATAACACACCTCAACATATCAAATAATGTCATTACACAAATCAGGCACTGAATGTAATATCAACAAACGATTCAATGTTGTATTTGTTTCTATTTCACACTTGGATGGCCATCCTGTACATAATGCTTAATTCACTTGGATCGCATTTTGATGGTGTTATGATTAGGATTTAAATGGATGTTCCTACAAATTGTTTACCAGGTTTCCCAAAACTATTTATTAAAAAAAAAAAAGAAAAGAAACCCTCTGTTTTAAACTGGAGATATGACAACTAAATGCAGATACTAGACTACATCTTGCACTAGAAGGAAAAATAATGGTATACAGGATGGCAGTATAAGGATAATGGTGTAATGGTTCACTTAACAAAATTGGAATGGGGACGGCAGGTCAGAAAGATACATTTATTATAATAATGTTAAATTTATCAAAATTGATGATTATACTACTGTTATGGAGAGGATGTCTCTCGTCTTAGGAAACACAAATCAAAGTGGTTAAGGGTAAAGGATCATGATATATGTAACTATTCTCACATGGATCAAAAAAAAAAAAATCCAAACAAAACAAAACAAACACCACATTCATAATAGAAAAGTGCTTCTCAAAGAAAGGTGATTCGCCCCACAAAGGGACATTTGCTTATGTCCAGAGACATTTTGGGGAGAGGGAGTTACCAGTATCTGATGGGTGGAGGCCAGGGATGCTGCTCAACACCCTACAAAGCACAGGTCAGCCCCCCAAAACAAAGAATTATCTGGCCCCAAATGGTGATAGTATCAAGGTTGAAAAACCCTGATACAGAGAAAGGAAATGAGGGAGCAAGTGGGATAGAATGTCAACAATCGATGTATCTGGGTGAGGTGTATATGGATGCTGTGTTAATTTTTCTCAACCTTGTAACTCTTCTGTAATTTGGAAATTAATTCCAAATAAAACATGTTTTAAAGCCTTTTTAAAAGTACTTTGTTGTGATGATTACTTTATCATACATTAAACCACTGCAGTGAAAAGTGGACCTATTTGGGAACTCTATTCTATTTCACTGATATTAGACATCTTTTTTCCCAGTGCCACATTCTTTTCTTTTCTGTTTCAATGTAATCCTAGCAACCTCATCCCATTAACAAAAAAAGAACTTCTTTTATATATACATATACATATGTACCTACATATTGATATCTTTACTTTTTCCAAATTAATTTGTTTTCTTATTTTTAAAAAACAGCTTATTGGGATCCTGAGTTGAAAGCATTCTTTTAATCCAGAACGCCATCTCACACGGTTCTTTGGGAAATGTCTCCTGAAGACCTGGAGCAGTGAACATTTCTAGTGAGGAGTCTTTGAATTATCAAAGTCCTTAAGAATTGACAGTTCTTTGGAAATTAATGAAGCAAGGCATTTTAATATGTGCGCATTAAATGTGCAAAGATCATATGGTTGGGTTGTTTATTTGTCTGATTATTTTTCAGGAAACGGAGAGTGAGGCTGGGCTCTGAGAAGCTGAAGTGGTGATTCCCCAGTGAGAGTGCCACTTATGTAATCTAAGCTTTTCAGGGCCATCCAAAATGCAAAGTGATGTTAAGCCACACGTGATACTAAGCATATGTTTGAATTAGAACAATGTACTACAAACACATTTTCAAAGGTTCACACGTGGAAAACGCTTTTGTGCTTTTTAGGCCACAGAACCTTAAAGCCTAAGCGACGTTAAGGTACGCAATTAAATACATCTATCACAGACACACTTCTCTGCAAGGATCTGGAGCTCTGTCTGGAATACAGCAGAATACCAATATATCAATGAATTAGAAACCTGGATGCTATTTCGCTTCTATTCTATCTCTGTTTATTAATGATTTCTTCAAAGGTAAAATAATATAAATAGGTTCACAAGAGGATATGTGTTAATATATTTAATAAATGTCTCATAAAATCATTTTCATAGGTCAGCCAAGTGTAATAAAGAGAAAGACCCCATTTGTGGTGGCTGGCTGCTTTCGTGTCCCCAGTCCTCTCTTTTCCCTTTTGCCCCATATCCGGGTAACCTGATAAGAAGGACAGTTCACACCCTCAGGCCCTTGGCACTAAAATTTCAAACCATGTAAGCCCCAGACTGAGCATGGGAACCTCCACCTAGCTCACTTCGTAACTGCAATAAAAACTCAAGGCCCCGCATTGCTCCTGTTCTACTCCAGACCAAACCAGAGCCATTCTCCTCGGGTGATACATTTGCTATTGACTGTTGTGAGTCGTGAATCCTTTTACACAACCCACTGGAGCCCATGTGTCATTTGTCCCAACCTCCATAATCTCCTGAGACAGGGGACTGCCCAGCATCCAGCAGGGGATGCTAGGGACCCACATAAAACACGAACTGACTAGTTTTGCTTATTGATTTCTCAGAATCACTTGCCAAGGAGCTGGGAAGACTCCAGTCTCCAGGAAGTCTTCCAGAGCAAAGACCAGGAGAGTGATGACATCATGCTGGTATCCACGAATAAGTTAGGATTTGAAATATACTGAAGCAAATGTCTAAGAGAGGGTTAATAATTCATACAACTAAATCTGAAGGGATAAAAATTAAGCCATATGGAGTGTAATACTGAAGACATATCTTCAGTTACACTTCTACTTTTATTATTTTAACAGAAACATTTAAAATGAAAAGTTTTCTTATACCTAAACTACACATTAAAAACCCAAACACAGAATCCCAGCTCTCACCCGAATGGCACTCCAAGGGCACCAAGTGGAGTCACCAGGACTGTGGGGACCGCCGTGTAGGCCAGGAAGTTTCCGATCTGGCCAACAGCCACTGTCAAGAGAATCACAAGGGTATCACTGCAATTACAAACATCTCTTTGAGCATTCATCACAGAGGTGAATTTTGCAAGACTGCTCTGAAAGGGCTACTTCTTTTTCATTACTGGTGAGGAAGGAAATATGGGGCATCATCTGCAAGATTAAGAGTCCTGAGGGCAGAGGGGAGCAGGCCCCATAGTATCACTGGCCCAATTCGTTTCAACCCTCTATGGAAATTCCCAGTCTAACCAGCAGTGACTGACAGTGGGTACAAGAGTATATTTCCACTTTCTTCTTAACATGTCCCTGTTTTAAGACAGATCATGTAGAGCTTTCCATGTCCCTTCAAGTGGCCTGGGATCTAGTCCAGTGACACGCTGCTGGCACGTCAAGTGGAAACACTACTGCCTGCACAGGGCTGTGCCTGGGGCTGCACTGAGATAGACAGACAGATAGATAGATAGATAGACAGATAGATAGATAGACAGATGGATAGATAGATGGATAGATAAATGATAGATAGATGGATAGATAGATAGATGGATAGATAGATGATAGACAGATAGATGGATAGATAGATAGATGGATAGATAGATGGATAGATAATGGATAGACAGATAGATAGATGGATAGATAAGATAGATGGATAGATAGATGATAGACAGATAGATAGATGGATAGATAGATAGACAGATGGATAGACAGATGGATAGATGGATAGATAGATAATGGATAGACAGATAGATGGATAGATAGACAGATAGATGGATAGATAGATGGATAGACAGATAGATAGATAGATGGATAGATAGATAGATGGATGGATAGATAGATGGATAGATAGATGGATAGACAGATAGATAGATGGATAGACAGACAGATAGATAGATGGATAGATAGATAGACAGAGAGATAGATAGACAGACAGATAGATAGATAGAGAGAGAGATGGGTGGATAGATAGATGGATAGATAGATAGATGGATAGATAGATAGACGGATGGATGGATAGATAGATAGATAGACAGATAGATAGATGGATAGATAGATAGACGGATAGATAGACAGACAGATAGATAGATGGATGGATAGACAGATAGATAGATGGATAGATAGATAGATAGATGGATAGACAGATAGATAGATAGATGGATAGATAGATAGATGGATGGATAGATAGATGGATAGATAGATCGATAGATAGACAGATAGATAGATAGATAGATAGATAGATGGATAGACAGACAGATAGATAGATAGATGGATAGATAGATAGACAGAGAGATAGATAGATAGACAGACAGATAGATAGAGAGAGAGAGAGATGGGTGGATAGATAGATAGATGGATAGATAGATAGATGGATAGATAGATAGACGGATGCATGGATAGATAGATAGATAGATAGATGGATAGATAGATGGATAGATAGACAGATAGATAGATAGATGGATAGATAGATGGATGGAGAGATAGATAGATGGACAGATGGAGAGATAGATGGATAGATGGATAGAGAGATAGATAGAAAGTGGAAACACTACTGCCTGCACAGGGCTGTGCCTGGGGCTGCACTGAGACAGATATATAGACAGATAGATACATACATAGACAGATAGATACATAGACAGATAGATAGATAGATAGGGCTTAAAAATGAGTTCTTCAATGAATCAACGTCTGCTAGAAAATTTCTTGCCTAAAAGACAATGTGTGACAAAAAGACCTCAAGATATATCTGAAACATCTAACAGAATTTTTCTTTATATATGTAAAGGTCTGAACTCTAATTTTATTATTTTTATATTATAACACATGACCTCTGATCTGCTACTTAAGGCTGAGTGAAGCAACTCCTTTGTAAAACCAGTTGTGTGGGGCACAAGTTCACCAAATGCCCACAGCCCAACTACAGATGAGAAAGCAGGAGCTGCTAAATTTCTTCAGATCCAGGACAGTCTGACCTGGACAAAATTCAGGCCAACAGCAGGCAGCAGGATCCTCTGCCTTCACCCTCCACCGTCTCCCACCATCCCGGTCCTCATTCCAAAGAACAAGCTAAGCTCATCCCACCCCCTCCATCCAGCGCTGGCAGACAAATGGCTGATCTTACAAAAGGAGACCAAGCCCTTCACCGCAGAGAGTACTTACTTGCAATCGTTCCTGCCCACCATACAATGTCCGTTAAATAGGAGGTACCTGTAAAAGAGGGAGACAAAAACGTCAGGAAAGTATGCACCAAGAGGTTTACAAGCTACACACTTAAAAGAGGAATGTTTAAATAAAACTAAAATTGAAAAGAATAATGAACGCCATACTTTTATTCATCCTACAAAGAAACTTTAAAGTAGTCTATAAAGAGCAGCATGAGAAACAATTAAAAGTGGCAAAATACTTTCTGCAATCAGCACAAGCTGACCCAAGCAAATAAAATCTTTATAAATTGTACTTTATTGGGGAGGGGGGCTCAACACATCACCTAGAGACAAATATTCTTTGGAGTAACTTTTTATATGTTGATTTCAAATGAGATTTGATCTTCTAAGTCCAATTCTCTCATGCATTTACTGAAACCCATTTATATGATAATTTTTCTAGTACAGGGTTCTGTGACTTGCTACTTAAACAGGTTCATAATGTAGAACCTCTGTGACATCGCTCTTTTTTTTTTTTGCGGTACGCGAGCCTCTCACTGTTGTGGCCTCTCCCGTTGCAGAGCACAGGCTCCGGACGTGCAGGCTCAGCGGCCATGGCTCACGGGCCCAGCCGCTCCGCGGCATGTGGGATCCTCCCGGACCGGGGCATGAATCCGCGTCCCCTGCATCGGCAGGTGGACTCTCAACCACTGCGCCACCAGGGAAGCCCTCCACCAACTTCTTTATTAATCACAAAGAGAAAAAGTTATCTTTACAGTACTCTAAGACCCTGACGGACATCACCTTAACTAAGTGGTCAACGTCAACACCATCAGCAGGGGGACAAACCAAATCCTGTGCCTCCTGAGGGCGCGCTGAGAAAGGCACAACATCACATCTGCAGTGCTCCTGCCAGAGTGCATCATCTGAATCTAATCAGGAGGAAATTGTGAAATGGTGCACATATCAGCTGGCCTGTACGCTTCAAAATCGGCAAGGTCACGAAAGACAAAGGCTGAGGTACTGTTGCAGATGACAGGAAACTAAAGAGATGTGACTAAACACATGATGTTAGATGGAAAAAAAGGTTGCTAGAAAGGACAGCATTGGGGCAACTGGCAAAACTTCAACATGGATTGTTGTAGATAACTGAGTAACAAAACCCCTTCACTTTCTGCATGAGAACGCGACTACAAAGCGAACAGCCATGTGGCCAGAGGACAGCACTTAAGGTAAAAATGACCTCTGATGGGCAAATGGCATCTGACTGGAGGTTGGGCTCCCCGAGTGCAATACTCGGAGAATAGGAACAGCTCTTTCAGGGCCTGGGAGTCCTGCCTCTATGACTTTATACTGGAGGGCATGAGGCTTGTAAGGCTGGGCAGCTGTGGCACCGTCTGCTGCAGTTCTGCCTCTGGGCCCCTAAAGCAGGCTCTGCCTCTGCTACCAGGCTCCAAGAGAGGGCCTGACACTGGCTGTGGCTCCTGTCCCATGTCCCTCTGAGTGTGTCTGATACAAAAGTGGCCCACGATGTCCTACACGTCAGGAAGTAGACCTGAGCTGAAGAATGCCCTGCAGTGAACACTGCAGAACAATGATCAACTATTAGTACAGAATCCTTGTTCAATTTCCCAAACGTGCTAATCACACTGTGGCTATTTTAGAGCATGTCTTTTCCTTACATGTGGAATCTGAAAAAAAAAAAAAAAGACACAGAATTGTCAAAGCAATCCTGAAGAAAAAGAACTAAGCTGGATGCATAATCCTCCCAGACTTCAGACAATACTACAAAGCTACGGTAATTAAGACTGCATGGTACTGGCACAAAAACAGACAGATCAATGGAACAGGATAGACAGCCCAGAAATAAACCTATATACCTATGGTCAATTAATCTTCAACAAAGGAAGCAAGAATATACAATGGAGAAGACATTCTCTTCAGCAAGTGGTGTTGGGAAAGCTGGACAGCGTCACCTAAATCAATGAAATTAAAACACTCCCTCACACCATGTTCAAACATAAACTCAAAATGGCATAAAGACCTACATATAAGACATGACACCATAAAACTCCTAAAAGAGAACATAGGCAAAACATTCTCTGACATAAATTGTAGCAATAGTTTCTTAGATCAGACTCCCAAGGCAAAAGAAATAAAAGCAAAAATAGGGATTCCCTGGTGGCGCAGTGGTTGAGAGTCTGCCTGCCGATGCAGGGGACACGGGTTCGTGCCCCGGTCCGGGAAGATCCCACATGCCACGGAGCGGCTAGGCCCGTGAGCCATGGCCGTTGAGCCGGCGCGTCCAGAGCCTGTGCTCCACAACGGGACAGGCCACAACAGTGAGAGGCCCACATACCGAAAAAAAAAAAAAAAGCAAAAATAAACAAATGGTACCTAATCAAACTTAAAAACTTTTGCACAGCAAAGGAAACCATCAACAAAACAAAAAGACCACCTACGGAATGGGAGAAAATATTTGCAAATGACACAACCAACAAGGGCTTAATTTCCAAAATATATAAACAGCTTATACAACTCAATATCAAAAAAGCAAACAACCCAATCAAAAAATGGGCAGAAGATCTAAATAGACATTTCTCCAAAGAGGACATAAAGGTGGCCAACAGACAGATGAAAAGATGCTCAACATTGCTAATTATTAGAGAAATGCAAATCAAAACCACAATGAGGTATTGCCTCACACCTGTCAGAATGGCTATCATCAAAAAGTATACAAATAATAAATACTGGAGAGGGTGTGGAGAAAAGGGAACTCTCCTACACCGTTGGTAGGGATATAAATTGGTGCAGCCACTATGGAAAACAGTATGGAGGTTCCTTGAAGAACTAAAAATAGAGCTATCATATGATCCAGCAATCCCACTCTTGGTTATATATTGGGAAAAGATGAAAACTCTAATCTGAAAGGATACATGCAGCCTGATGTTCACAGCAGCACGATTTACAATAACCAAGACACGGAAGCAACCTGAGTGTCTATCGACAGATGAACAGATAAAGAAGATGTGGGGGGTGTGTGTGTGTGTGTGTGTGTGTACACACACACACACACAAAATGGAACATTACTCAGCCATTAAAAAGAATGAAATATTGCCATCTGTAGCAATGTGGATAGACCTAGAGAATATCATACTAAGTGAAGTTAAGTCAAAAACAAACATTATATGATATCACTTACATGTGGACTCTAAAAATAATGCAAATGAATCTATATACAAAACAGAAACGGACTCACAGACACAGAAAGCAAAATTATGGTTACCAAAGGGGAAAGGGAGGGGCAGGTAAATAAGGAGTATGGGGTTAACAGATACACATTACTATATATAAAATAGAAAAGCAACAAGAATTTACTGTATAACACAGAGAACAATATTCAATATCTTGTAGTAACCTATAATAGAAAATAATCTGAAAAAATACATATAAATAACTGAATCACTTTTCTGAACACCTGAAACTAATATTGCAAATCAACTATATTTCAATTAAAAATTTTTTCAACAAAACCAAATTTATACAAAGAACAGATCAGTGGTCTTTATTTAATTATTGTTATATATGTTACATTTTTTATGTTACAAACCCAACAATATATTGTTGTAACTTATAATAAAGGTAATGTAAACTTTGTTATTTTATACCCTAAAGAAGCTTAGAAAACAAAGGAAATCAAGTATAGATTTACAGTAGACCTTTTCATTGTTATAAAATGTCCTTCTTGGGCTTCCCTAGTGCAATACCTCTGAGAACAGGTACAGCTCTTTAGCACAAAGCTAACAAATAACAAATAAATAACAAAGCTCTTAGCACAACTAAGCCCGTGTGCCACAACTACTGAGCCTGTGCTCTAGAGCCCACGAGCCACAACTACTGAAGCCCGCGTGCCTGGAGCCCGTGCTCCACAACAAGAGAAGCCACAGCAATGAGAAGCCCGTGCACCGCAACGAGGACTGGCTCCCGCTCTCCACAACTAAAGAAAGCCCGTGCGCAGCAACGAAGACACAATGCAGCCAAAAATAAATGTCCTTTGGCTACAGTAACAATTTTTTTTTTTTTCCTGTACGCGGGCCTCTCTCTGTTGGTGGTCTCTCCCGCTGCGGAGCACAGGCTCCGGACGCGCCGGCTCAGCGGCCATGGCTCACGGGCCCAGCCGCTCCGTGGCATGTGGGATCTTCCCGGACCGGGGCACGAACCCGTGTCCCCTGCATCGGCAGGCGGACTCTCAACCACTGCGCCACCAGGGAAGCCCAAACATGATTTTTTTTTTTTTTTACAGTAACAATTTTTGCCTTAAAGTCTGTTCTGTTTCATACTAGCATGGCCACTCCTGCTCTCTTTTGTGTATAAGTAAATATTCTTGCTTATTATTTAAAATAACTGTGAACACAGTTCATTCTAGATCTTGAAGCTTGTTTTTATAGCAGATGTACACAATAATTTACTCAACAGCTTTTCAAAATTCTATATATAATATTCAAAAGATTTTAGGGACTCTGAGATCAAGGAATCAGTCACAATCTTTTCTGTTGGGGGTCTATGCTGGGGGCAGGGAAAGGCCAATTCCTTTTACTGTGATAAGTACAGTTTTGTCATGAGTGCTTACGAAGTCATGGGATCACTGTTACAGCAGCAGCTAGAATGTGGGCAACACTCCTGCAGTGAAAGCTTGTCCAAGGATGCCAGCACAATGGGACCCACTGAGGCTCTCCTCTTTCACTGCTATAGTTTTCCCCACACCATTAACGACCACACAGCATGTGCTTTTGATAGTCTGAAATGGACTCTGTCACTAAAATGGGGAAGAACCTGGGATAACACGTATCCAAGGCTAGAGAAGTTATAACAAGCCTTTGGTCTCCCTTTAGTCAAAGGGTACAGGTTAGTTCCAAGTGTCTAGGGTCCTCCCACTCATACTCCCCAGGAGGAGCTTGTGTTTGCTGAAACCCAAAGGTATTGCGATCACCCTCACCTTTTAAGCCAATATTAGGCAAAAGTTTTCTGCTTCCATGGACATTAAGTAAGTTAAGATTTTCTGTCGGGATACTTGCCCCACACCCCTAAGTGTAGATCAAAGTGATGCTGCTCCCCATGGCCCCCAAGGGCTCCAGTTCAGCAAGATCCCCAGTGCCCACGGAAGTAGCCCATGGCTCTTCTTGCCCATCCACCTGTGCCTAGCATCCTCACTGAGCTGGCTGCCCCAGGTTCCATCCTCCTGCAGCCAGGAATTCCGAGGAACCTGCATTCCCTGTCAGCCATTGGCCCTGTCATAGATATTATTTTCTTACGTCCTAAAATGACTTGGTTTCTTCACAGCTTCACCTTCATCACTGTCCCTAAAAATCCTAAAGTTACTCCCCTGACACCCTCAGAGGCACCTGTTCAAGCCTACGGCCATGCTCATCCTCTTCCCAGCTGGGACTTTTCAAGTTCTCTGGCCTTAGCAAGAACAAGGAACCTCAGAATTGTAGAACACTGGTTTTCTGTTTGTTTATTTGACTATACTCACGCCTCCTCCCCTCCACTCCTAGGTGTGGGTTGCAAAGGTAGCAATGCCTAAAGTCTAGAACTTTTCTCCCCCTCATACTGGAAACCCTGGATGCTCACTGAGAGCTGAACGGTTGTTTATAACAGCTGAACTACAAGACAAAGAAGTGTTGTGCAAATACAGAAGAGACTTGTCAGGATGATAGTATCAATTGGTACTGATGTTGTCCAACCATGGACTCGTGGCTTTCAAAACCTTCCATTTAGGTTTAAGTGTGTATCAGAAATGTCCTTAAAATATGACTTTCTAGCACAGAAATACAGGCTGTCGTCTAGTTTATTTACTTTCTGGTTCTACCACAGCAAAACTGCTTCCACTCGTGTGTGCTCTGGACAGCAACAACAGAGCTGCTCGTATCAGCAAAGCAAGAGTGGATCACTAAGTCCTTTACGAATTAATTAATGCCGTAACGTTAAAAAAATGTGTAAAAAGATGCTACGTAGCTTTTACAGAGCTCTTAAAAAAGGACTATCAAGAAAATTTCTTTCCTGACACCAACACAGCTAGATGAGGGCATTAATTAGACTCAATTTGAGCACTTGGTATTCACCAATTTACGAATGGATTTAGTACTTGAAGTTCTTTTGTATGTTGGTTATTAGATATGCAGAACTCATTTTCCCAAAGAAATAGTTGGGCAATCTTGAAAAAGAAGAACAAAACTGTATGACATACTATCTGATTTTAAGATTATAAAACTACATAATCAGTACAGACTGGCCTAAGGATAGACATACACAATAAAACAGAATAGAGTTCAGAAATAGACTCACACATGTACAGTCAGATCATGGACTAAAGCAACAGTATAATTCAATAGGGAAATTTCCTCAACAAGTGATGCTGAACCAAATGGATACCAGTAGGGAAAATACTGAACCTTGATTCATACCTCACTCATATACAAAAATTAACTCAAGATGGCTTACAGACCTAAAGGTAAAAGCTAAAGCTATAAAACTCCTAGAGGAAAACACAGGAGGATGCCATTGTGACCTGAGGAGAAACAAAGACTTTTTTTTGGCAGAAATCAAAAAGTACTAACCATGTAGAAGGAAAAAACTGATAAGTTAGACTTCATCAAAATTAAAAATGTCTGCTCTTCAAGAGGAAACATTAAGAAAATGAAAAGACAAGCCTCAGAGAAAATATTGCAATTCCTAAATCTGCCAAAGGACTTGTATCCAGATTATACATACATGTTATATATAATGCACAATACAATCCAGTAAAATACAGGCAAAAGTCTTGAAAAGACACCTCAAAAAGAGTGTATACAAATGGCCAATAAACTCATCAAAAGATGCTCAATATCATTAGGTATCAGGGGAATGTAAATTAAAATCACAATGAGATACCACTGTACACTCACCAGAACGGCTAAAATTAAACAGATGACAACACCAAATGTTGGAGAGAATGTGGAGCACCTGGAACTCTCATTCATTGCTGATGGGAGGGTAACATGGTACAACTGTGGTTAGAAAGTGCTCAGCAGTCTCTTAAAATTTAATTATATACCTCCTCCATGATCCAGCACTGAATGATCCAGCAATGCTCCAAGGTATTTACCCCAAAGATAAGAAGACTTTAAGTCAAAAAAGAATTATGTAAGAACTCTCATTGCAGCTTTCCTCAAACAGCAAAAATTTGGAAACAACCAAATTTTCAGAATAGATAAGCAAATTGTGGTATATTCAAACAATGGAACACTACTTAGCAATATAAGTATGACCGATACACATATCACGATGAATATTCAAACCATGATGAAAGAAAGAAAGAAGAGTAGACATAAGAGAATACATACTGTATGACTCCATTTATATGAAGTTCAAGAACAGGCAAAACTAATTCAATCTATGCAGATGGATACTAGGAGAGCAGACCCTCTGGTGTAGGGAGGACAGGATGAAAAAGAACACGAGAGAACTTTCTAGGGTGACGGCAATAATCAACTTCTTTACCGAGGTGTTGGTTACACAGGTATATTGATTTGTCAAAACTCACCAAACTGGGACTTTCCCAGTGGTCCAGTGGTAAAGAATCTGCCTCCCAAGGCCACGGACGCGGGCTCAATCCCCGTCAGGGAACTAAGATCCCACATGCCGCAGGGCAACTACGGCCTCACGCCACAGCTACTGAGCCAGCGCACCTCAACTGGAGAGCCTGCGTGATGCAAACTACAGAGCCCACGTGCTCTGGAGCCTGTGCGCCGTAACTAGAGAGAGAAAACCCTCACGCCACAACTAAAGAGAAGCCCCACACACCGCAACGAAGATCTGGTGTGCGGCAACTAAGACCCGACGCAGCCAAAAATAAGATAAATAATAAAATAAATAAATAAAAATAAATAAATATTTTAAAAAATCATTCTTGTAAAAAAAAAAAAAACCTCACCAAACTGACCCTTAAGATCTACGTAGCTGACTATATGTAATTATACTCCAATATTTAAAAAGAAAAAATAGTTTATAAACAATAGCTAAACTTCTAGGTTAGCCCACACAATGCTGACCATAATGCAATAACCAGTGTGACAGTTTCTCACAGTTTCTGCGAGAAATGACATTCGATGTTTCACGGGGAATAAGTCCAGTGTATATTAACACATACTCCCTCCAGGGAGGCTCTCTATCAAATGTTTACTGGAAGCATCACGTTCCTTGGTGAATACAAAGACTTATAAAGACTCCCGAGGCACGGTGTCTGCCCTTGAAAAGTGTTCTCTTCCTCCTCACCTTTAGTGCAGCATTTTCCCTCTCCCTTTCTCTGAAACCAGGGCTGCCCCCACTCACCCTGAGTACAGAGAAGCCAAAGTGGCCAATTCCTGTTTGCACGACAGGTAGATGTCAGGCATTTATACCTGTACTGTCAGGCTCTGTTGATGTGAACAGAACAATCTAAGAAAATGAGCTCTCAGTCATGACTCCTATACACACACGTACTATACTGTATATACACATACACACAGTTTATTGAAACATCACCACTTTTAAAACTCTATTTTGAGGGAGCTATCCCAACATTCATATGCAAAGATACTCAATATAACATATTATACTAGCAAAGGAACTGGAAACACTCATGTCCTACAAAAGGAGAATGGTAACATTCATGCAGCCACTGAATATTTTTTCAAAGGATATTTAACAGCATGGGGATGACAGACTTGAGAGCAACCACAGGACATAAACTGGCACACGGTTTTCAAAGTACATGATGAAGAGGTGTACCACCCAACAGCAATGTATGGATCAAAACTGGATCCTGGTTCTAAAAGATAAACTGGGGAAAACTGATGAGATAATCACGGAAATTTGAACACTGACCAGGTATGTGAGAATATTAAAGAGTTATTGTTAATTTTTAGGTGCAATAAAGGTATTACAGTTATGTTTAACAAGGAGATGCTCACTGAAATACATAGATGAGATGGTATCCTGCCTGGAATTTGTCTCAAAAATTCCACTGGGGTGGAGGCAGAGGAGTGGCACTGGGGTGTAAATGAAATGAGATTGGCTCAGACTAATGATTGTTGAAGCTGGCGGATAGGTATATGGGGGTCTATTACACTATTTTCTCTATGTATATGTTTGACATTTTCCATAGTAAAAAGGGTTTTTTTAAGATTTTAAAGATATATATAATTTTTTGGAATGTCTGATAGGGGGTGTTTATTTTATTATTCTCTATACCCTACATATGTGTTATATAATTTTTGCACACAGGATTTATTCATTAAAATTCAATTTTGAAATATAAGTATTGAATGTGACTAGGAAGAAATACACCCTAATTGTAACAGTGGTTACCTGAAGGTGAGGAGACGAATGCTTTTTATTTTCCTATTCGTAATTGTATGTACTTACCAGATTTTAAACAATGACCATATTTCTATAACCAAGAAGAAGATGCTCTTTTTTTTTTTTTTTTTTTCTGCGGCACGCGGGCCTCTCACTGTCGCGGCCTCTCCCGTTGCGGAGCACAGGCTCTGGACGCGCAGGCTCAGTGGCCATGGCTCATGGGCCCAGCCACTCCGCGGCATGTGGGATCCTCCCGGACTGGGGCACGAACCCGTGTCCCCTGCATCGGCAGGCGGACTCTCAACCACTGTGCCACCAGGGAAGCCCCAAGATGCTCTTTTAAAAGCATGACTATGCCCAGGTTCTGGGAATTCATGATATACTCTGCTGAGTAAGCATACCATACCAAAGAGCTCTGACTGGGCATGAACATGCAAGGTAAACCCTCTGCCTGCCCACCCTCCCTGGCTGATCCAGGCAATATCTAAAAGGGGTCAGTTTACAGTCACAGGTTCCTGGCCCGGAAACATTAGGGAGTGTGGGGTTAGGGAGTGTGGGATTGAGCATATTCTCCTTGAAAAGTGGTCTTTTTTAGCCGCTCATGGCTACCTTTTTTTTTAAAAAAAGGACTGGCTGGTTACTCATTGAGGACTTAAAGGGCTGGAAATATAAATTACGTTATATTTTATACTATTTATGTATAAATATTTTTGAAGAAAAAATATACTCTGTCCAACAGAAATTCATGAACACCAAAGGTATTTCATGTAGGAATTTATATTAGTGATCTATTCCCACATTTGTCACATGAAAATGATAAGAAATTCTTATTTGCCTTAGTTTCAGGGTATTATTAATACTTAATGTTTGGGGTATTATTATACTTATTTATAATAAAACAGTATCCGAGTACCAGCTTTTTCCACATAGACTGTGAAGCCCCTCATCAGAAAAGTCTTATCTATAGGTGAATTTATGTATCTTTCCCCTCACCTTTCCCACCGGGAGCAGCAGAGAAAAACCACCTTCAAAGTCAACCCAAGCTGGGTTCAAATCCTGGTGCCGCCAGTCCTGTATCGGGTGCATGCCTCAACCTCCTCTCCTGTATCACACCTCCTGGGATCCATGTCCCTATGCCATCCCCTCCCACAGTGGACCTGGGTTGGCCCTGAGTACACCAACAGAATGTGGCAGAAGTGGTATTGCCAGACCTCCACGGCTAGGGCACAGGGATCCATTCGGCGTTCACCTTAGCCTTTGGAAGGTTTGGTCTAGGGGAAGCTATCCACCATGTAATGGGTCTGACTTCCCTGAGACCACTACAGTGTAAGGAAGCCCACAGGAGCCACGTGTGAAGAGAGTACATGGAAGGGGTTTCCCTGGTGGCGCAGTGGTTGGGAGTCCGCCTGCTGATGCAGGGGACACGGGTTCGTGCCTCCGTCCGGGAAGATCCCACACGCCATGGCTGCTGAGCCTGCGCGTCCGGAGCCTGTGCTCCGCAACGGGAGAGGCCACAACAGTGAGAGGCCCGCGTACCGCAAAAAAAAAAAAAAAAAAAAAGAGAGAGAGTATATGCAGTGATGAAAAGAGGTGGTGGAGGGAGGTAGCTCAGGAACCATCTTGCTGTCTCAGCTATCCCAGACAAGAGAGGAAGAAGTCATCTCAGATGACTCTAGCCCCAGCCACCATCTGACCGCAGCCCACTGGAGACCCCAAGGAAGCGGGGCCCATCTGAGTCCAGCCAGCCCATGGAACGTGACAGATGCATGAGTCCGGGACATCATAAGTCTTCTGTAAGCAGCAGCTTTCTTTATCTTCTCTTCTCATGGAAATACTATCAAGTAAACCAGATATGTACAGGCTGTGAACCAGATATGTACAGGCTGTGGAGCCATTCAAATGCTCTTAACACTCGCCCTAGTCTCACATGTTTCTTATCAACCATCTCCCCTTGGAGCTAGATAGATATCAGGGTTACAGATGTTCAGATCTAGCAGTAACTCTGGATTCTGTTACTTAGCAGAGGCCACAGGTAAACGAGGTCAGCTCTGAATAATTTGAAGAAAGCTCGGAAATAAAATACGAGGTTTGGTTTTACCCTCCACTCCAGGGTTACTCACGGGCAATTAGAGAGCATTACTGAGTGTCCACCACATGCCTCCCAGTGGACGGGACATGTGCCCTGCCTTGAAGAGCCAGGACCCAGGGGGAGCACAGCCAAGTGAACAAGCCATCACACCACAGGTTTCAGGGGCAGGAAGGGGCTAAAGACAGGCACCTAGAAGTCACACGGCAGGAGAGGAAGCTGACCCCATCCGTCAGGGTCTGGAGGGTGTACAGGAGCTGGAGAAGCTAACCACACAGTCAAAGGGCTGCAGGAGTGAAGATAACATGTGTGTGTGTCAGCTCTGGGTTTGGGGGTACACGCACCAAGGTGTGTGCCTGGGAATGGCAAGAGAGGCGAGGAGAAAACGTGTACATTCCATGACCAGAGAGCACATGGCCTCCAAAATCAGTACAGAAGGCTTGAGCCTAGCAGGTGGGCTGCTTGGATCCCAGGTTCCACTCTCACGAGACAACTCACTCATTCCGAGCATCTTAGCAGTGTGACTACACCACTAGGCTGTACTCCTCTCAGGAAGGAGACTGTGAAACCTGAAAAGGACTTTTTTTATGGTGTTAAAATATATATCATAATATTTAGCATTTTCACCATTTTTAAGTGTACAGTTCCATGGCATTAAGTACATTCACCTTGTTGTGCAATCATCACCACCGTCCATCTCCAGAACTAACCCATCCTCCAAAACAGACACTCTGTGCCCATTACACACTGACTTCCCACCCCCCCCCCTCACAGCCCCCTGCAACACCATTCTACTTTCCGTCTCTGTGAATCTGACTATTCTAGGTGCCTCATATGAGTGGAATCATGCAAGGTTTGTCCTTTTGTGACTGATTTATTTCGCTTAGCACAATGTCCTCAAGGCTCATCCATGCTGTAGCATGTCAGAATTTCCTTCCTTTTTAAGACTAAGGAATATTCCTTTGAACGTATATACCACAATTTGTTCCACATTTTCTCTACTGTGAATAATGCTGCTATGAACATGGGTGTGCAAATATCTGTTCAAGTCCCTGTTTTCATTTCTTCTGGATATATATCCTCAGAAGTGGAATTGCTGGGTCATATGGTAATTCTACATTTAATTTTTTGAAGAACCTCCCTGCTGTTTTTCATAGCAGCTGCACCATTTTACATTCCCACCAACAGTGCACAAGGGTTCCAATTTCTCAACATCCTCACCAATGCTTGTTATTTTCTGCCTTTTTTTTTAGGACATTCTACAGAGTCACTCATCTATGCAATTCTATGACCTTCCTGAGGCTGTCTCCACAATGTCTGTCTGAGGGCAGGACATCATCCCCCCACAGTGAAGAGGCTCCCAGGCCATCCTCACCTATCCATCCGCACAGAAGTCTAATGTTGCAACTGGCTTTCAACAACTTATCTTCAGACTAGATGGTCACCTTGTTTCTCTCTTCTAAGCTCTGCTTCAAGTGGGCTCTAACACTAAACATACTATCAATGACCTGTGGCCCCAGGTGTCCCCTGCCCTCTTCCCATCTTCAGGGTCTTTCAGAGCCACACCAGGAGTGAGGCAGTTAGTTCACCTTGAGCCTGTGTTGTGGATGGTGCTCCTAGCCTATCCATTCCATTCCATGAATGACATTCCATTCATTGGGAAGGTCCTCTCAAGAGTGAGGGAAAGCTGGGAACAGAGAAAGCGGCACCCCAACTCCTCCCCCACAAAGGAAGGGCTGTGACCAGAACTTGGCTCTCCTGAAGCTGAGACCTGAAAGAAACGCTGGTGCATGGCAATGCAAGAAAGCTGAAACTTTCAGTGAGACAGCTTTTTACAGTGTAAGACCATCAGGTCTCCCTTAGCGCAAGAACTTGACTCCCCAGTTTTTAGCCACCCCCTCTTGCCTCCCATCTCCCCCATTTCAGTCATTTCACAACGGACAACTATGCTGCTTACTAGCAGAGGTACAAAAAGGTTTCAGGGGGAGGAGATGCTAAAACTATGCATCCTCAATACCTACAACGGTGCCTGGCACATACTTAAGAGTTTCGTGAATATCTGTTGAACAAATCAAAACTAAATTTATCAAAACAAGACTATATGTCGGTCTTCCACCATTACGAGCAAGCCAGGTAGCTTGAGTTAGTAGTGGTGGGTAGTAACTGGAGAAGTAAGAAATCAGCAAATACCACATTTTCACTCATTTATTTAAGGGCATAGTCTGCAGGTATAAATAAAAGCGTGAATAATGTTTTTTTTTTCAGGTTGCTGTTTTTTTATTTTCTTAGTCACTAATTCCCTTGAACACATAAGCTGAGCTGAAATAACATATTTAGTTTTACTCAATAGTTACTGTTTTCTGTTAACTGACGTCTAGATTCAGGTTTCCTTAGATTTTACCTAACGTCTTATGGCCATGTGTCCTCAGGCTCCTCCTGGCTGCGACAGTCTGTCAGACTTTACGACCTTGACAGGAGGACTGGTGAGGGCCTTTGCAGGTTGTTCCTGAATTCAGGTTTGTGTGATGTTTTGCTCATGGTTAGACTGGGGTCATGGGTTTTGGAGATCATGTACCTATCCTATCAAGGGCACGTGTGTTGTTTATTTTTGAATCATGACGAACATGTCACCCACCCCTGGAGCCCCTCAAACTGACAGGTGCTCCCTGAACAGTGTGCCACTGCCAGATGTGCATTTGTTACCGTAGAGATACATCTGCATCCTAGGGAAACCACGCTTGGTCTTATTTAGATTTTATGTACAGACTGCAATGTTTTCACTTCGAAGTTGAATTCTTTAACAAATATCTATGGTTTTATATTTTCACTCAAGATTGTAGGTCCCTTTATCTCTTTCCTCACTCCTGGCTGATCATCCAGGGCACTCAAGAGTTTCACTTGCATTATAGAATCCGAACTATTAAATAAGTTTACTTCTTCTTAAACCCATGACCTGGCGGTTTCCCCCTTCTCAGAGAGCCCCTAACGCTATTCTGCCATGGCTCACGGGCCCAGCCGCTCCGCGGCCTGTGGGATCTTCCCGGACCGGGGCACGAACCCACGTCCCCTGCGTCGGCAGGCGGACTCTCAACCACTGCGCCACCAGGGAAGCCCTAACACTATTCTTGTAGAACAACCACAAGACTCTCTCAGTCCTTCTGGACACGTTCAGTTTCAGTTTCAAAGCATGCTACATCTTGCGTTCAGTAAACTGTCTCGGGCCTCTCTTAGCACAGAACACTGGCAAAGAACTCTGCTACATCTTACACTTTCCACATTGATAAGCAGTGGTGTTTGGGGGCTTATCCACCCAGGGAATACTCAGTTGGCCCAGTTTTGGTGGTTTTAATCTTCCTTGAGTGTTCTTTACACTGAAGATCACTTGTAGTCAGATGGGTCCAATCTAAACCAGAGGTGCTTCAATCAAGGACCCCAGGAACAGAAGCCACAGGAAAGGTCAGACCTCTCGCTCGACCCTGAGAGCGAGCGCATCCTTGGCCCGCAGGTCCCACCCCGGCCTGCCTAGCACACAGCTCTTAACTTCTGCACTGGTGTGGCCACTGCAGGGCGAGAAGTCAGCAGGTCCTGCCCTCCAAGTGCACCCCAGGCTGGAGTCACAGCAAAGGCGGGAGCCCCGTCGCTCCTTCTGAGCAGGCACTGGGCTCCGGCCATTCGGGGGATACTGCAAACAGGAAGCTTTCCCTAGCAGCCGGTGGGTGCGGGTGACAGGGACGCCTGGGCGCCAACCAGAGGGCAGGTCGCTGGGATGCACGTCTGCAAACCGATTGGGTCTGGGAGGGAGGAAAGAAGTCAGCTGGAGAAACCTTATAAAACTGAAGACGGCTTCGCCAGCGCCGGGAAGGGAGAAAAACCGTGGCGGGGACACAACTACCACCGCTCAGGGCGCACCGGCTAATTCCCAGGCTGCCACCGGAGCTGCTGGAGGACTAGGCTCGGCCGCGGTGGCGGCGCTTCTGGCGCACAGGACCGCGTCCGCGCCTGCGCTGCGGGTGGTCTAGGGGGCCTCGCGCCGCGCAGCTGGCCCTCCGAGGTGCCCCGCCCCGTCTCCGGACCCCACTGCGGCGACGACCGGAACACCCCCCCGCCCCCCGCGGCGGCTCCCCTCCCCACGGCCGGCGGCTGCTCCCTCCACGCCTCCGCCCCCACCCCGAGCAGGGCCGCGGCCCGCCCTACCTCGCCGCTTGGCGCGCACGATGCCCTTCTTCTGCAGCACGAACGTGGACCCGTTCACCAGGCTCGACACCACGGCCACGCCCAGGCCGAGCGACACGGCGGCGGGGCTCGGGCTGCGCGCCCCCTCCCCGGCCGCCGCCGCTGCAGCCGCTGCAGTCCCCATTCCGCCGGCGCCCGCCCTCCGCGCCTGCGCGCTCGCCCGCCGGGCCTGGAGGCGGGGGCCGGCTCCGCGGCCCAGAGCCACTGGGGTGCGGGGGACCGGGGCTCGGCAGGGGCGGGGTGGAGCCGGGGCTCCGGGAGGGGGTGAGAGGGGGGAGGAGGGGGAGGAGCGCGTTGGGAGAGGCGGCGGCGGCTGCGAGGAGTGGGGTGGGGTGGCAGGTGGGTGGTCGTAGAGGCCGAGCTTCAGGCTTGGCTGTGCAAATACAGGGACCCCAGTTAAGTTTGCCTCTCAGGTAAACAGATGGGTTTTGGTGGGTGTCCCATGCGATATTTAGGACTGGAAGAGCGCCAGCAAGACGCAGCGTTCGCTGGGATCCTGGTCCCTCACAGATCTGTTCCGGGGCCCGCAGAGAGCCGTCCCTGGGGCCTGAAACCAAGACACGTCAGCTGTGGAAACTCGAATGGGACCGCTGAACGAAGGGAAGTCATCTGTCTCCGCACTGGAGCAGTGAGCTCGTGATCGCACCGTCCAACTTACTGATTTATTTTTAATATTTAATAAAATATACCAAAATTACAGAAAACATGGGGCAATATTTTAAAATGACTCAATCCCACAACCCTAGCCTAATAGTTATTGTTTTCCCACCTAAAGTACAATTGCAATGACAATATACAAAATATCCTTTTTATTTAATATATCATAATCAGTTTTTACGTTGCTACATAATGATTATTTTAATGACGGTATAATTTCCCATAAAGTTAATTACCGTAATTTGTCTAACTGTTCGGCTGTCGTTGGATGTTAGGTTGCTCCCAGTTTTTGTTTTTTTTTCTATTATAAGTGATGCCGTGATGAACGTCTTCGTAAATTTTGAAAAAACTAAAGAGTATCAACCTATACCTGTATGCATCACTGTTTGTGAAGCAATATAAAATCAAATACTATTTCTGTATGAAAACTTTTATGCTGAATGAATCTAGTCCTTTGCTTATTCTTTTTTTGTTGTGGCAGCATATATATAACAAAACTTGCCATTTTAGCCATTGTTAAATGTACAATTCAGTGGCATTAATTACATTAACAGTGTTGTGCAACCCTCACCACTGTCCATTTCCAAAACTACTCCATCACTCCAAACAGAAACTCCATACCCGTAAAGCAGTTATCTCCCATTTCTCCTGCCCCCCCAGTCTCTGCTAATCACTAACCTACTTTCTGCCTCTATGAATTTGCCTATTCTAGATATTTCATATAAGTGAAATTGCACAATATTTGTCCTTCTGTGACTGGCTCATGTCACTTAGTATAATGTTTCAAGCTTCATCCATATTGTAGCATATGTCAGAACATCATTCCTTTTTTATGGCTCAGTAATATTCCATTGTATGTAAATATAGTAGTCCCCTTTATGCAAGGTTTCACTTTCCTTGGTTTCAGTTACCCAAAGTCAACGTGGTCCAAAAATGTTAATAGAAGATTCCAGCAATAAGCAATTCATAAACTTTCAATTGCATGCTGTTCTGAGTAGTATGCTGAAATCTCATTCCATCCTGCCCGGGACATGAATCATCCCTTTGCCCATTGTATACCGTCCATTTAGTCACTTAGTAGCAACTCAGTTATCACATCGACTACTGGGTACCGCAGGGCTTGTGTTCATGCAACCCTTATTTTACTTAATAACAGCCCCAAAGCACAAGAGTAGTGATGCTGACAATTTGGATATGCCAAAGAGAAGCTGTAAAATGCTTCCTTTAAGTGAAAAGGTGAAAGTTTTGAACTTAGTAAGGAAAGGAAAGAAAAAAATTGTATTCTGAGGTCAATAAGATCTACACTTAGAATCTTCTATCCATAAACTGTGAAGAAGGAAAAAGAAATTTGTGCTAGTTTCGCTGTCACACCTCAGACTGCAAAAGTTACGGCCACAGTGCATGATAAGTGCTTAGTTAAGATGAAAGAGGCATTAAATTTGTACAATAAGATATTTAGAGAGAGACTACATTCACATAACTTTTATTACACTATATTGTCATAACTGTTCTATTTTATTAGTGTTGTTATTAATCTCTCACTGTGTCTAATTTACAAATTAAACATTGTCATAGGTATGTATGTACATCTGTATGTATAGGAAAAAAAATAGTATATATAGAGTTCAGTACGATTTGAGGTTTCAGGCATCCACTGGAGCTCTTGGAGGGTATAGCCTGCAGATAAATGGGGACTACTGTACGACATTTAAGAAAAAAAAACTTTATTGGAGTATAACTGCTTTACAATGTTGTGTTAGTTTCTGCTGTAGCTCAAAAAGAATCAGCTATATGTATACATATATCCCCATATCTCCTCCCTCTTGCACCTCCCTCCCACCCTCCATATCCCACCCCTCTAGGTGATCACAAAGCACCGAGCTGATCTCCCTCTGCTAGGCAGCTACTTCCCACTAGCTATCTATTTTACATTTGCCAGTGTATATATGTCAGTGTTACTCTCTGACTTCGTCCCTGCTTACCCTTCCCCCTCCCTGTGTCCTCACGTCCATTCTCTACATCTGCATCTTTATTCCTGTCCTGCCCCTAGGTTCATCACAACCATTTTGTTTTTTTAGATTCCATATATATGTGTCAGCATATGGTATTTGTTTTTCTCTTTCTGACTTACTTCACTCTGTATGACAGACTCTAGGTCCATCCACCTCACTGCAAATAACTCAATTTCATTTCTTTTCATGGCAGAGTAATATTCCACTGTATATATGTGCCACATATTCTCTATCCATTCATCTGTCAGTGGACACTTAGGTTGTTGCATGTCCTGGCTATTGTAAATAGAGCTGCAGTGAACATTGTGGTACATGACTCTTTTTGAATTATGGTTTTCTCAGGGTATATGCCCAGTAGTGGGATTGCTGGGTCATATGGTAATTCTATTGTTCGTTTTTTAAGGAACTTCCATACTGTTCTCCATAGTGGCTGTATCAATTTACATTCCCACCAACAGTGCAAGAGGGTTCCCTTTTCTCCACACCCTCTCCAGCATTTATTGTTTGTAGATTTTTTGATGATGGCCATTCTGACCAGTGTGAGGTGATACCTCACTGTGGTTTTTCTTCGCATTTCTCTACTAATTAGTGATGTTGAGCATCCTTTCATGTGTTTGTTGGCCATCTGTATATCTTCTTTGGAGAAATGTCTATTTAGGTCTTCTGCCCATTTTTGGATTGGGTTGTTTGTTTTTTTGGTATTAAGCTGCATGAGCTGCTTGTATATTCTGGAGATTAATCCTTTGTCTGCTGATTCATTTGCAAATATTGTCCCCCATTCTGAGGGTTGTCTTTTGGTCTTGTTTATGGTTTCCTTTGCTGTGCAAAAGCTTTTAAGTTTCATTAGGTCCCATTTGTTTATTTTTGTATTTATTTCCATTTCTCTAGGAGGTGGGTCAAAAAGGATCTTGCTGTGATTTATGTCATAGAGTGTTCTGCCTATGTTTTCCTCTAAGAGTTTTATAGTATCTGGCCTTACATTTAGGTCTTTAATCCATTTTGAGTTTATTTTTGTGTATGGTGTTAGGAAGTGTTCTAATTTCATTCTTTACATGTAGCTGTCCAGTTTTCTCAGCACCACTTATTGAAAAGGCTGTCTTTTCTCCATTGTATATTCTTGCCTCCTTTGTCAAAGATAAGGTGACCATGGGCTTCCCTGGTGGCGCAGTGGTTGAGAGTCCGCCTGCCGATGCAGGGGACAGGGGTTTGTGCCCCAGTCCGGGAAGATCCCACATGCCACCGAGCAGCTGGGCCCGTGAGCCATGGCCGCTGAGCCTGTGCATCCGGAGCCTGTGCTCCGCAACGGGAGAGGCCACAACAGTGAGAGGCCCATGTACAGCAAAAAAAAAAAAAAAAAAAGATAAGGTGACCATATGTGTGTGGGTTTATCTCTGGGCTTTCTATCCTGTTCCAGCAATTTATATTTTTGTTTTTGTGCCAGTACCCTACTGTCTTGATTACTATAGATTTGTTGTATAGTCTGAAGTCAGGGAGCCTGATTCCTCCAGCTCCGTTTTTCTTTCTCAAGGTTCCTTTGGCTATTTGGGTCGTTTCTGTTTCCATACAAATTGTAAAATTTTTTGTTCTAGTTCTGTGAAAAATGCCATTGGAAGTTTGATAGGGATTGCATTGAATGTGTGGATTGCTGTGGGTAGTATAGTCATTTTCACAATGTTGATTCTTCCAATCCAAGAACATGGTATATCTCTCCATCTTTCTGTATCATCTTTAATTTCTTTCATCAGTGTCTTATCGTTTTCTGCATACAGGTCTTTTGTCTCCTTAGGAAGGTTTATTCGTAGCTATTTTATTCTTTTTGTTGCAGTTGTAAATGGGAGTGATTCCTTAATTTCTCTTTCAGATTTTTCATCATTAGTGTATAGGAATGCAAGAGATTTCTGTGCATTAATTTTGTATCCTGCAACTTTACCAAATTCATTGATTAGCTCTAGTAGTTTTCTGGTAGCATCTTTAGGATTCTCTATGTATAGTATTATGTCATTTGCAAACAGTGACAGTTTTACTCCTTCTTTTCCAATTTGGATTCCTTTTTTTTTTTTTTTTTCTTCTCTGATTGCCGTGGCTAAAACTTCCAAAACTATGTTGAATAATAGTGGTGAAAGTGGGCAACCTTGTCATGTTCCTGTTCTTAGGGGAAATGGTTTCAGTTTTTCACCATCGAGAACAATGTTGGCTGTGGGTTTGTCATATATGGCCTTCCTTATGTTGAGGTAGGTTCCCTCTATGCCCACTTTCTGGAGAGTTTTTATCATAAAGAGGTGTTGAATTTTGTCCAAAGCTTTTTCTACATCTATTGAGATTATCATATGGTTTTTATCCTTCAATTTGTTAATATGGTGTATCACATTGATTGGTTTGCGTATATTCAAGTATCCTTGCATTCCTGGGATAAACCCCACTTGATCATGGTGTATGATCCTATTAATGTGCTGATGGATTCTGTTTGCTAGTATTTTGTTGAGGATTTTTGCATCTATGTTCATCAGTGATATTGGCCTGTAGTTTTCTTTTTTTGTGACATCTTTGGTTTTGGTATCAGTGTGATGGTGGCCTCGTAGAATGAGTTTGGGAGTGTTCCTCTCTCTGCTATACTTTGGAAGAGTTTGAGAAGGATACGTGTTACATCTTCTCTAAATGTTTGATAGAATTCACCTGTGAAGCCATCTGGTCCTGGGCTTTTGTTTGTTGTAAGATTTTTTAATCACAGTTTCTATTTTAGTCCTTGTCATATTTTCTGTTCATATTTTCTATTTCTTCCTGGTTCAGTATTGGAAGGTTGTGCTTTTCTGAGAATTTGTCCATTTCTTCCAGGCTGTCCATTTTATTGGCATAGAGTTTCTTGTAGTAATCTCTCATGATCCTCTGTATTTCTGCAGTGTCAGTTGTTACTTCTCCTTTTTCATTTCTAATTCTATTGATTTGAGCCTTCTCCCTTTTTCTCTTGATGAGTCTGGCTAATGGTTTATCAATTTTGTTTATCTTCTCAAAGAATCAGTTTTAGTTTTATTGATCTTTGCTCTTGTTTCCTTCATTTGTTTTTCATTTATTCTGATCTGATCTTTATGATTTCTTTCCTTCTACTAACTTCGGGGTTTTTTTTTTGTTGTTCTTCTTCTTTCTCTAAATGCTTTAGATGTAAGGTTAGGCTGTTTATTTGAGATATTCCTTGTTTCTTGAGGTAGGATTGTATTGCTCTAAACCTCCCTCTTAGAACTGCTTTTGCTGCATCCCATAGGTTTTGGGTCCCCGTGTTTTCATTGTCATTTGTTTCCAGGTATTTTTTTATTTCCTCTTTGATTTCTTCAGTGATCTCTTGGTTATTTGGTAGTGTATTGTTTAGTGTCCATGTGTTTGTATTTTTTACAATTTTTTTTCCTGTAATTCATATCTAGTCTCATAGCATTGTGGTCGGAAAAGATACTTGATATGATTTCAATATTCTTAAATTTACCAAGGCTTGATTTGTGACACAAGATATGGTCTATCCTGGAGAATGTTCCATGAGCACTTGAGAAGAAAGTGTATTCTGTTGTTTTTGGATGGAATGTCCTATAAATATCAATTAAGTCTATCTGGTCTAATGTGTCTTTTAAAGCTTGTGTTTCCTTATTTATTTTCATTTTGAATGATCTGTCCGTTGGTGAAAGTGGGGTCGAAAGTCCCCTACCATTACTGTGTTACTGTTGATTTCCCCTTTTATGGCTGTTAGCAGTTGCTGTATGTATTGAGGTGCTCCTAGGTTGGGTGCATAAATATTTACAATTGTTATATCTTCATCTTGATCATTATGTAGTGTCCTTCTTTGTCTCTTGTAATAGTCTTTATTTTAAAGTCTATTTTGTCTGACATGAGTATTGCTACTCCAGCTTTCTTTTGATTTCCATTTGCATGGAATATCTTTTTCCATCCCCTTACTTTCAGTCTGTATGTGCCCCTAGGTCTGAGTTGGGTCTCTTGTAGACAGCATATATAGGGGTCTTGTTTTTTTTTTTTTTTTTTTTTTTTTTGCGGTACGAGGGCCTCTCACTGCTGTGGCCTCTCCCGTTGCAGAGCACAGGCTCCGGACACACAGGCTCAGCGGCCATGGCTCACGGGCCCAGCTGCTCCACGGCATGTGGGATCCTCCCGGACCGGGGCACGAACCTGTGTCCCCTGCATCGGCAGGCAGACTCTCAACCACTGCGCCACCAGGGAAGCCCAGGGGTCTTGTTCTTTTATCCATTCAGCGAGTCTGTGTCTTTTGGTTGGAACAATTAATCCATCTATATTTAAGGTGATTAGCCATATGTATGTTCCTATTACCATTTTCTTACTTGTTTTGGGTTTGTTTTGGTAGGTCTTTTCCTTCTCCTGTGTTTCCTGCCTAGAGAAGTTCCTTTAGCATCTGTTGTAAGGCTGGTTTGGTGATGCTGAATTCTCTTAGCTTTTGCTTGTCTGTAAAGGTTTTAATTTCTCCATCAAATCTGAATGAGATCCTTGCTGGGTAGAGTAATCTTTGTTGTAGGTTTTTCCCTTTCGTCACTTTAAATATGTCCTGCCACTTCCTTCTGGCTTGCAGAGTTTCTGCTGAAAGATCAGCTGTTAACCTTATGGGGTTTCCCTTCTATGTTATTTGTTGCTTTCCCCTTGCTGCTTTTAATATTTTCTCTTTGTATTTAATTTTTGATAGTTTGATTAATATGTGCCTTGACATGTTTCTCCTTGGATTTATCCTGTATGGGACTCTCTGTGCTTCCTGGACTTCATTGACTATTTCCTTTCCCATGTTAGAGAAGTTTTCAACCATAATCTCTTCAAATATTTCTCAGACCCCTTCTTTTTCTCTTCTTCTTCTGGGACCCCTATAATTCGAATGTTGGTGTGTCTAATGTTGTCCCAGAGGTCTCTGAGACTGTCCTCAATTCTTTTCATTCTTTTTTCTTTATTCTGCTCTGCAGCAGTTATATCCACTATTTTATCTTCCAGGTCACTTATCCATTCTTTTGCCTCAGTTATTCTGTTATTGATTCCTTCTAGAGTATTTTTAATTTCATTTATTGTGTTGTTCATCATTGTTTGTTTGCTCTTTATTTCTTCTAAGTCCTTGTTAAATGTTTCTTGCAGTTTGTCTCTTCTATTTCCAAGATTTTGGATCATCTTTACTATCATTACTCTGAATTTTTTTTCAGGTAGACTGCCTATTTCCTCTTCATTTGTTTCGTCTTGTGGTTTTTACCTTGCTCCTTCATCTGTTGCATATTTTTGTCTTCTCATTTTGTTTAACTTACTGTGTTTGGGGTCTCCTTTTTGAAGGCTGCATGTTCATAGTTCCTGTTATTTTTGGTGTCCACCTCCAGTGGGTGAGATTGATTCAGTGTCTTGTGTAGGCTTCCTGGTGGAGGGGACTGGTGCCTATGTTCTGGTGGGCGGGGCTAGATCTTGTCTTTCTGGTGGGCAGGGCCACACCCGATGGTGTGTTTTGGGGTGTCTGTGAACTCAGTATAATTTTAAGTGCCCTCTCTGCTAATGGGTGGGGTTGTAGTCCTGTCTTGCTAGTTGTTTGGCATGGGGTGTCCAGTACTGGAGCTTGCTGACCATTGGGTACAGCTGGGTCTTAGCGTTGAGCCAAAGATCTCTGGGAGAGCTCTCGCTGATTGATATTACGTGGAGCCAGGAGGTTTCTGGTGGTCGAATGTTGTAGACTTGGCACTCCCACCTCAGAGGCTCAGGCTCAGTACTTGGCCAGATCACCGAGACCCTGCCAGCCACACAGCTCAGAAGAAAAGGAAGAAAAAAAAACCAGAGAGAACCCTAGGATAAATGGTAAAAGCAAACCTAAACAGACAAAATCACACAAAGAAGCATACACGTACATGATCACAAAAAGAGAAAAAGGAAAAAAAACTTTAAAAATAATTTAAAAATTAAAATTAAACATAAAGAGGACAACCAAACCAATAAACAAATCCACCAATGATAATAAACACTAAAAACTAAACTAAGGTAAACATAAAACCAGAAACCAATGAGAGGCAGAAAGCAAACCCCAAGTCTACAGTTGCTCCCAACGTCCACTGCCTCAATTTTGGGATGATTCATTATCTTTTCAGGTATTCTTCAGATGCAGGTTTATGAAGTTGATTGTGGGGAAATAATCTGCTCCTCCTGAGTCTGCACAGAGAAATTTCCCTTTCTCTTCTCTGTTCACACAACTCCTGGGTTTCAGTTTTGGATTTGGCCCTGCCTCTGCATGTAGGCCACCCTCAGGAGTCTGTTCCCTGCCCAGACAGGAGGGGGTTAAATTAGCAGCTGATTAGGGCTCTCTTGCTCACTCAGGGCAGGGAGAGGGAGGGGTACAGTAGTCATAATTGGAATGTGGGTTGAGCCTGGAGTGGCAGAGGCCAGTGTGACATTGCAACAGCCTGAGGCATGCTGTGTGTTCTCCCGGGGAACTTGTCCGTGGATCACGGGACCCTGGCAGTGGCGGGCTGCACAGGCTCCTGGGAGGGGAGGTGTGGAGAGTGACCTGTGCTCGCACACAGGCTTTTTGGTGGCAGTGGCAGCAGCGTTAGCAGCCCCAGCGTCCCACGCCCGTCTCTGGGGTCTGAGCTAATAGCCGTGGCTCGCGCCCGTCTCTGGAGCTCGCTTAGGCGGCGCTCTGCCTTCTGTGGGCGCGTGGGGAAGGGATCCCCTTTCCTCGCGCACCGCGAAACAATGGCCTCTTGCCTCTTAGGCAGGTCCAGACTTTTCCCCGGCCTCCCTCCCGGCCAGCCATGGCGCACTAGCCCCTTCAGGCTGTGTTCACGCCGCCAACCCCAGTCCTCTCCCTGGGATCTGACCTCTGAAGCCCGAGCCTCAGCTCCCAGCCCCGCCTGCCCGGGCGCGTAAGCAGACAAGCCTCTCAGGCTGGTGAGTGCCGGTCGGCACCGGTCCTCTGTGCGGGAATCTCTCCACTTTGCCCTCCGCACCCCTGTGGCTGCGCTCTCCTCCGCGGCTCCGAAGCTTTTCCCCTCCGCCACCCGCAGTCTCCGCCCGCGAAGGGGCTCCTAGTGTGTGGAAACCTTTCCTCCTTCACGGCTCCCTCCCACTGGT
Source organism: Mesoplodon mirus (assembly GCF_964341445.2). Taxonomy (NCBI): domain Eukaryota; kingdom Metazoa; phylum Chordata; class Mammalia; order Artiodactyla; family Ziphiidae; genus Mesoplodon; species Mesoplodon mirus. Next base: position 112,893,074 of record NC_138984.1, on the reverse strand, counting down.
GCAGGTCCCGTCCCTATCCTTTTGTCTCTGTTTATTCTTTTTTTCTTTTGTCCTACCCAGGTACGTGGGGAGTTTCTTGCCTTTTGGGAGGTGTGAGGTCTTCTCCCAGCATTCAGTAGGTGTTCTGTAGGAGCTGTTCCACGTGTAGATTCATCTCTGATGTATCTGTGGGAAGGAAGGTCCCCACGTCTTACTCCTCCGCCATCTTGAAGGTCTCTCTCCAACGTTTTTTTTATCTAGTCATCTTCTGATGGACACTTAGGTAGTTTCCACCTTTTGTCTGTTGCGAATGTCGTTGCAATGACCATTGGTGTGAAAGTATCTATTGGAGGCTCTGACTTAAATTCTTTGGGATATATACCTAAGAGTGGAATTGCTGAGTCATATGGTAAATTCTATGCTTAGATTTTGAGGAACTGCCAAACTTTTCCACAGCCACTGCACCATTTTATATTCTCACCAATAATACACAAGGGTTCCAATTTCTCCAAATTCTCACCAATACTTGTTATTTTCCCATTGTCTTTTTTTAATAGCCATCCTAGTAGGTGTGAAACGGTTGCCTATTATTTTTAAATACACTTCTGAACATCAATGATGTTTTCTGGAAACATAAGCAATAACTTCTATCGTAAATCTCAGTAGAAGGAAGCAGGTGGACACAGCAGCAACAGTATTGCCAATATGATCATAATGTTTTACTTTCCTAATAACGCTAGTAAAAAATTAAAAAAAAAAGACTAAAGTGCTTTTGGCAAAAAAGACACGCTCAGTTTTTTAAAAAAACCAGTAAATTCAGTAAATGCCAAAGAATATGACATCACCCCAAATTTCATCACACTAAGGTAATTATTATTACCATTAAGAACTCCACTCTTGTGTGTTTGCAGTAATAGCCTCTTCCATACCAGAAATCAACTAAAGTCAGGGAAGTAGGCTCAAAAAAGGTATCTGAATAGATAAACTAGATATCTAATTTTAAAAGCAGGAGGAACTCAAGTCTCACTCAGAAAAACTATTTACTCGTTTTACGCACAGAACTGACAAGCTGTAAACTTGATCAGAACTGCCTAAACTATTGTCCGGTGGAAAATGTTAATAGATAGGTTGAGGAAAACTGGGTGACCATATAGAAAACATTAAATTGGATCCATTTATCATAATGTATAGCCAAATAAATTCCAAGTAGATGAGTTTTTTAATGTTAAAAAGAGCCTCAGTCAACATCTTGATTTCAGCCATGTGAGACCCTAAGCAGAGGACCCACCTAAGCCACATTGAGTCTTTACCCACAGAAACTCTGAGATAATAAATATTTTTTAAGCCTCTAAGTTTGTGGTAATTTGTTATGTGGCCATAGATAACTAATGAAGTTCGCTAGTTTCTTTGTGATAAAATTTTATTTGTTCCTCTATCTTCCATATTTTCTGTAAACTGGATGTTACTTCTACATGTTTGATTAGATTCCAGTTCTACTTTTTTTTTTTTTTTTTTTGCGGTACACGGGCCTCTCACTGTTGTGGCCTCTCCCGTTGTGGAGCACAGGCTCCGGACACGCAAGCCCAGCGGCCATGGCTCACGGGCCCAGCCGCTCCGCGGCATGTGGGATCCTCCCAGACCGGGACACGAACCCGTGTCCCCTGCATCAGCAGGCGGACTCTCAACCACTGCGCCACCAGGGATACCCTCCAGTTCTACTTTTTAATATTAAAACTATGACATAGATAGTGCTAGTGATTTTATTTCTATTGCATCAAATCCGGAGGCACCCAATGCCTGACAAGATCAGTGGGTTCAGGTGATGAGAACCTGACCCGTCTACTCTAAGCTCCCCCACCATCCTTTCAACTAATAGAATCAAACACTGATAACCTTTGTCTGAATAAATAAATTAATTTAATATGGTGAAATGGTGATATTTTATAATTCAATCAGTTTTTCTATATTTACTAACAGGAATCTTTCTTAAGTGTACAGCTTGTTCTGACTGTCTATCTATCTATCTATCTATCTATCTACCTATCTGTTGGCCTGCTCAGATCAAGATATAGAGGGTTCCTAGGACCTCAGAAAGTTCCTTCCCATTCTATACCCTCATACTATCATTTAGTTTTGCTTTCTTGAACTTCATGTAAGTGAAAGTATACAGTGGATTCTCCCTTGTATTTGGTTCCTTCACTCAACTTACTATCTGTGCAATTAATCCATGTTGTTGAATGTTGTACTATCTCACTGAGATACTAGATAGTATCATAATTAAGATAATATGTAATTTCTTTTTTACTAGGCTTTAGATCTTATTTTGTCCTAGATATTTTGCAGTTAACAACAATGTACGTTTCTTTATGTTTATTCCTCTTGAGATTTGCTTTACTTTTTGAGTCTGATGATTCATGGTATTTTAATCAATTCCAGCAAATTTTCAAATATCTCTTCAAATAATGCCCCTCATTTAACTTAATTTTTCTCCTTTTTAAAAACTCCACTTGTATGTGTATTGGATCAGGAGTCAGCAAACTATGGCCCATTGACCATAATCAGTCTCCTTTCTATTTTTGTAAATAAGGTTTTGTTGGAACACAGCATTATTTATTCATTTATGTATGTTTTGTGGATATTTATGCCCTACAACAACAGGGGAGGGAACTTGTGACAGAGACCATATGGCCCTAAAATATTTATTACCTAGGCTTTGACAGAAAAAGTTTGCTGGCCCCTATGTTAAACAATCTCATTTTTTCTTCAAAGTTTTCTAACCTTTTGAATCTTAGATCTCCTTGCCTCCATCCCATATACTAGGTGCTTTCATCAGATATAACTTCAGTTTGAACTTTTAGTTTATTTCAGCTATGTACAATCTGTTTAAATCAGAGATTGGCAAGCTTTTTCTTACAGGGCCAGACAGTGATTATTTTAGACTTTTAGACATACAGGTGCAGTCGCAATTGCTCAATTCTTAGTGCAAAAGTAGCAGAGACAATATATAAAAAAAATGTGTGGCTGTGTGCTACTGCACTTTATTCATAGAAATAGACAGCCAACCCACACGTCATAGTTTGCTCATTTAAACCATTATCTGAGCTTCAAATTTCAATGATTTTACTTTTATTTTCAGAAGTTTCATTCCTTTTCATATCTTCTAGGGTTTTTATTTTTAAACTGTCTTGTCTACTCAGGACTTTATTTATTTATTTATTTATTTATTTATGGCCACGCCACACAGCTTCAAGGATCTAAGTTCCCCTACCAGGGATTGAACCTGGGCCATGGCAGTGAAAGCCCAGAATCCTAACCACTAGGCAACCAGGGAACTTCCCTCAGAATTTTAATTTCACTTTAATTTCTCTAACTATATTAAACAGATTTCCTTTGTATTTTTATCTGATAAATTTCATATCTGTGGTCCTTCATGGTCAGAATCAGAAGTTTGTTTATCTTTTGACAATTATGCATAGTAGTTTGTTTCCTTGTGTATTTTATAATTTATACTTATACAACTTTTGCAGTTTGTGTTTGGCTGACTTGACCTGTGGGACGAGCTAGGGCAATGAATTCATAGTCTGTGTTCCTCCACAGAGGACTTAGGTTTGGCTCCGCCAGGCTCCCAAAGGTGCTGTTTATATGGGGCAAGTGCTTGACTTTCAGTTTTCCAGGCCATGAAGGCAGTGTCAATTTCAAACCTCAAACCTATGTAGTTCTATATTTAAAAATTCTTAGATGAGATTTTAAACTTTTTTTTCATTAAATGCTAAAAGAGTTTTGTTTTTGTTTTTTTCTGCACCAGGCAGAATTTTTCTAGTCTACACGTCTCAGATACCTACAAAAATTGTGGTTTCCTGTGTGTGTGTGCAGGGGGTTGCCTAAATTCCACTTCTCCACATTGCATAGACCCTTTCTTAGTTGTTTGCCTCTCAGTTTCCAGGTTGCATGTATGAGCAATTACTCCGAGAGACAAAGGCTTCTTGGGTCCTAGTTTTCTAGGTTCCAAGCAGGAGAAACTACTCCCAAAGCACTACAACTTTGTCTCTTCTCCCTTTTTGGGTTCCAGGTCTCCAGGTTCTGAGAAAGAGCAGCTACTATAGAGCAAGAAGGCCTTGACTCCTCCGCTTCTTGGAATCAAAATCTCTCGGTTCAGAGTTTGAATACTACTCTCTGTAATGGACAAGAAAACCATTTTTCCTCTGCTTGTGCTATTTCAATCCTCTGGGTTTTGAGTACGGGCAATGACTCCCAAGACATAACAGGCTTGTTTCTTCTGTTTGTTGAATCCCAAGTTATAGGTTCTGAGTATGAGCACGTGTCCCCAGGACACCAAATCTTGTCTTCTTTGCTTGTTATTTCTCTAATGTCCAGGATCCAACTATTGGCAACTCTTCTCTGGACAACGCAGCCTTGTCTCCTCTTTTGTTGGATCCGATGTTTCTAGGTTCTGAGGAAGAGCAATGACTGCCGCAGCACCATGGCTTTGTTGCCTTTGCTTCTTGGATCCAAGTTCGCTAGGTTCTGAATAGGGCAATAATGTGTCTTACTCCGTTCAGCCTACTGTAGCAAACATCCTCTGCCAGTATAAACTGGATGGCTTATAGTTATCAGATTTTCATTTCTCACAGTCTGGAGGCTAGAAGTCCAAGACTAGGGTGCTGGCAGATTGGGTGTCAGGTGACGGTCCACCTCCTCTAAGTCCGCTGGCTCTCTTTCTGCTGTATCCTTATATGGAGGGAGGGGTTAGGGAGCTCTGTGGGGTCTCTTTTATTAAAGTACGAATCTCATTCATGATGGCTCCAACCCCATAACCCAAGCACCTCCCAAAGGCCCCATATGCTAATAACATCACACTGGGCAATGGGGATACTTGCTCATACTCAGAACCTATAACCTGAGATGAAACACCCAGAGGAAACAAGGCCTTTATGATCCGGGAGTAACTGCAGTTTCTCAAAACCTAGAGATTTGAATTCATTTCAACGCATGAATTTGGGGTGGGGGATGCAAATATTCAATCTATAGTAAACAGCTAGGGCTCCAGTACCACTTCTGCTCTTCTTGAAATCGCTGGGGTCTAGGATCCACTTCTGGACCAACGTTCCTTAGGCAAGAAAGCCTTATTTCCTCTTTGCGTTAGATCCAGAGGGTCTAGGTTCTGGCAATGGGCAACCTCCCCCAGGACACCAAGACGTTAAATCCTGTGTTGGGTAGAAAACAAATATATATACTGTGAGAATGGGCAATTACTTCCAGTTATCCTGGCCTTTTCCTTACTGCTTCACTATTCAAAGGTCTCCAGAACATGAAGAAGTGAAACATGAAACTCCCAAAGCAACAAGGCCTCCTCTCTCTACTTTTACATCCAAGATCTCTAGGTTCCAAGTGGGCCTTATTCTTTCTTTGTTGGCTTATATCGATACATCTCTAGGTTCTAAGTATGTACGCCTATTTCAGGGGTTCCAAAGCCATATCTTCACAGTTTGTCAGATCCCAAATTGTTAGGATTCAAGTATGATACTAATCCCCCAGGCACTAAGACCTCATTTCCTGTGACTGTGAGATGCAGGGAGGCCACTCCCTTCAGGACACCTAAGGCACTGGTTATTGAATAACAGTTCTCTGTGTTCCAAATATAACCACTTCTCCTGTGTCTTCTGCTTGTTGGATCCCAGGTTTTGGTTCCGAGTATGGGAAACTACTCCCAGGCCAGCAAGACCACTGCTTTTTGGATAAACATCTCTGGGTTCCCAGTAGGTACACTTATTTCCAGAGCTTTAAAGCTTGTTTCCACTGCTTGTTAGATTCCAGATGTGTCGTGTAAGTGCCTGACAATCAGCTTTTTTGATTGTAATGTAAGTGCCTGATATTAAGCTTTTGATTGCAGTCATCCATTTCAAAGACGTCCATCTTGAATAAACATATTGCCAGCTACCGAACTCGATAAAGAGCCAGCCCACCCATGAAGTTCCCATTATAGAAAGCCCATGGTGACCTAGATAACTGACCAACCCAGATTTTCCCTTCCTGCACTTTAATCCTTGCTCTTATGTTTTAAATTCACCGATAGTGAACCCATGAAACCCTGGGCAGAACCCCACATGTGTATGTACTTTCTCTCTATCTGTAACCTTGCTATATGGCCCCAGGAATGCAGTGTACCTTCCAGGACCTATAAGTAATAAAACTAGCTTTTTCAAAGTTTCCTGATGTTTGTTGCTGAGGTGCATCTTGCGATCGTAATAAAAACCACAAGGGCCAGTCCAACTATATCATCAGGGAAATGTCTGTGGGGCTGCCACAAGCAGTATGGGCCCAGGTGAGTGCCCCAGGCATTCCCAGCTAAGAGCATCACTATAGATTGATGGAGCTGCCACAAAACAAGATGGCGGTCAAGATTTCAAGCATAATTATCTATACTTGTTGGATTGAAAGTCTCTAGGTTCAAAGCATAGACAACTACTCACTGGATGCCCAGGGCTGACCTCCTCTCTTATTGGCACCAAAGTCTAGGTTCACAGTGGAGGGACAAACCAGAATACACAAAGACTGCTCACCTCTGCTTGTTGGATCTCATGCCTCTAGGTTTCAAGTATTGTCAACTATTCTAAGACTAAGGCCTTGTCTGTTCTTTGGTAGAAGGACTTTAGGTTTCCAATATGGGCTACTTCTCTCAACTCAGCAAAGGCTATTCTATTCTGCTTGTTGGATATCTGGTGTTTAGGAACCAATCATGGGCAATAGGACCTTGTCTCCTCTGTATTGAATCTCAGGTCTCTATTCAAGTTTGGGAGAATACTCCTGGGGCACAAAGACCTGGTCAAATACCCTTATTAAAAATGAGCCTCTAGGGCTTCCCTGGTGGCGCAGTGGTTAAGAATCCACCTGCCAATGCAGGAGACATGGGTTTGAGCCCTGGTCGGAGAAGATCCCACATGCTGCAGAGCAACTAAGCCCGTGCGCCACAACTACTGAGGATGCGCTTTAGAGCCCACGAGCCACAACTAATGAAGCTTGCACATGTAGAGCCCGTGCTCCACAACAAGAGAAGCCACCGCAATGAGAAGCCCGTGCTCCACAACAAGAGAAGCCACCGCAATGAGAAGCCCGTGCTCCACAACAAAGAGCAGCCCCTGCTCGCTGCAACTAGAGAAAGCCCGTGTGCAGTAACAAAGGCACAACTCAGCCAAAAATAAAAGAAAGGAAATAAATTTATTTAAAAAAATAAAAAAATAAAAATGAAAATAAGCCTCTAGTTTCTGAGTATGATCCACTACTCCCCAAACATCAAAAAAATTTTATCTGCTTGTTGAATCCAAATTTCTAGGGTTTGAGTGAGAGAATCAACTTCCAAGGCACTAGGCTCTGTTTTCTTCTCCTTACCGGGTCTCAGGTCTCTAGTTCTGGGAAGGGCAGCTGCTGTGAGAATACGACGTCTTGTCTCCTCACCTTATTGCAATCCCAGGTAACTACATTCTTTTTTTTTTTTTTGAATTTTATTTTATTTATTTTTGTATATAGCAGGTTCTTATTAGTCATCCATTTTATACACATCAGTGTATACATGTCAATCCACAGGTAACTACATTCTAAGTATGGCAACTACACTCAGGGTATCAGCACCTCATCTCTTTTGCTGGATAGATTCCAGATCTCTGTGTTCTGAGTATGGGCACATAACCTTAGGGTAACCAAGACCACATCTCCTCTGCTTGTTGGAATCCTGTTATCTAAGTTCAGGTTGTAGGGAGCTACCCCCACAATACTAAGAGTTTGCCTCCTTTGCTCTTTGTTTTCCAGGCCTCTAAGTCTAGAGTATGTATACCTTCTAAGGCACAGGACCTTGTCTCCCTGCTTGATCATTCCCAGTTTTCTAGGAACTACTCCCAGGTCACCAAAGCAGTGCATTCTTTGCTTATTGCACCCCAGATCTCTCATCTGAGTACAGGCAACTACTCTCAGGGCACAAAAGTCTTGTGTACTCTGCCTGTTGGAGTCCAGACCTTTATGTTGAGTTGGAACAACGTCTACCTGGGCAAAAAAGTCTCATATATTCTGCTTTTTTGGATCCCAGATCTTTAGAGTCCAAAAATTATTACATGCTCCTGGGTCACCATGTCTATTTTCCTCTGCCTGTTGGATCTCATATCTTTAAGTTCTGAGTATGGGCAAACAATCCCCAGGCACAGAGGCACAGGCTCCTCTGCTTGTTAGATTCCAGTCGCTAAGATCCTAGAATGGGCAACAACACCAGGGGCACCCATGTTTTCTGTCCATTCTCCTTAGCTGACTTCAGATGTCTATGATCTCAGCATAAGCAACCATTCCCAAGGTGCAAAGACCCTGGCTCCCCAGCTTGAAGGAATCTAGGCCTCCAAGTTCAGACAGTGAACAACTACTCCCAGGGCAAGGTCTTGTGTCCTCTGCTTGTTGGATTCCAGGTCTGTGCATTGCCAATAGTGGCAAATCTTCCCCAGGCAAGAAGGTCTCATATATTCTGCTTTGTGGATTCCCAAGTCTTTAGAATCTGGGAGCTGTCAAGTACACCTAGAGCACTGTTGCTTCTCTGCTTGTTGGATCTCAGCTTCTCTCTTTTTTTAAAAAAAATTTTTATTGGAGTGTAGTTGCTTTACAATGTTGTGTTATTTTCTTGCTGTGGATCTCAGGTTCTGATTATGGGAAAGTATTGTGGCACTGAGTCACAGGCCCCTTTGCCTTTTGGATTCCTAGTATAAATTCTGGATGTTGACTACTACCCTTAGGGCTCCAAAGTCTTGTCTCCATGACTTGTTTGATCTCATGAGCAGAGGTTCTAAATATGGACACCTAGCTTAAAGGCATTGAGACCTTGTCTCTTCTGCTTGTGGGATTCAATATCTCTATGCACGGGCAACTAAGGCCGTGTTTCTCTACTTGTTGGATACCAGGTCTCCAGGTTCTGAGTATGATCTTCTACAGCCAGGCACAAAAGCCATGTGTCCTATCCTGGTTGGATCTCAGGTTCTTGTTCCCAGTATGGGTTACAATTACTAGGTCACCAAAGCTGTCTCTGCTGCTTGTTTGAATCCAGTTCTCCAGGTTCAGATTATGAGGGCCCTACATGTCTATGTTCCAAGTAGAGTTACCTCCTCCCAGTTTGTCAAGGCCCTGTCTCCTCTACTTGTTATACCCCAAGTCTCTAAGCTCTGGGAATGAGCCTCTACTCTGGGCAGCAAGCCCATGTTTCTTCTCCTTGGTAGATCCCAGGCGTTTAAGTTCTGAATATGGGTAACTTCCCCAGAGTGAGCAGCCTCATCTCCCCTACTTGTTGGTCCCATACTCAGGCTCCCAGTACAAACATTTATTCCCAGTGCTCCAAGTGTTGTCTGTCAGATTTGGGATCCCAGGTGTCTAGGTTCCAATTATGGGCAACTACTTTCATGTCACAAAGGCTTTCTTACTCTATCATTGCTTTAGCTTTCAGTTTCTATTTGCATTTGACCCTAGAGATACACTTGAAGTTTTTAAACTTGGATATATTTAGACTGTAATACCATTTCCAATATGTCTAGGTGCTTTTAAGTGGCAGTTTTTTTTCCTCAGAAAACGATTCTATCATATTTCCAGAAATAAAATTTTGCCAGTTAACTAAAAGAAATTTTTACACTTTTTTTTTGGCAGTACATGGGCCTCTCACCGTTGTGGCCTCTCTGGTTGCGGAGCACAGGCTCCAGACGCGCAGGCTCAGTGGCCATGGCTCACGGACCCAGCCGCTCCGTGGCATGTGGGATCTTCCCGGACCGGGGCACGAACCCGTGTCCCCTGCATCGGCAGGTAGACTCTCAACCACTGAGCCACCAGGGAAGCCCTACACTCTTTTTTTTTGGTAGTGAAGTCTTATTTATTTATTTTTAGAGTACAATTTAATCTTTATATGTTCAGAAAATTTGAAAATACAGATAAACATAACTAAGAAAATAATAACATCCTTTCTCACTGTCCAAATTTTATCACTGTTTACCCCTTAGAATGTACATTTCCAGACCTTTTTCAATGCACACACACACAAATACACACACTCTTTTGCTAAAATGTTTTCATCCTATACATTCTGTTTTTCAACTTGTTTTCTCCCCATTAATGATATATACCTTTCCAATATCAGTATATATTCACATAATTTAAAGCCCAGATCTTATTCAGATTTCTCCTATTGTCCTACAACTGACTTTCATTTTATTTTTTTAATTTTAATTTTATTGGACTATAGTTGATTTACAATGTTGTGTTAGCTTCAGGTGTACAGCAAAGTGGTTCAGTTAACACATGTACATATAATCATTCTTTTTTTTAACATCTTTATTGGAGTATAATTGCTTTACAATGTTGTGTTAGTTTCTGCTGTGTAACAAAGTGAATCAGCTATATGTATACATACATCCCCATATCCCCTCCCTCTTGCATCTCCCTCTCACCCTCCCTATCCCACCCCTCTAAGTGGTCACAAAGCACTGAGCAGATCTCCCTGTGCGATGCAGCTGCTTCCCACTAGCTATCTATTTTATATCTCCAAATGACTTTTAAATAGAGATTGTCAGAAGTATCCAGTCCAGGACTCTGCATATTTGATCTCTTAAATCACTTAAGTATCTCTTAATTCTCATTTTATCCAATTCAGACCCTTTCTTTACACCATTGACTTGTTGATGAGACTAGGTCAAATTATTCTCTTGTGATGATTTCAGCTTGTTCCTCTAATTCCTATGTTTCTTATAACTCAAAAGTTATAAGAGGCTATGGGACTTCTCTTGTGGTCCAGTGGTTAAGATTCCGTGCTCCCAATGCAGGCAGCCCAGGTTCAATCCCTGGTCAGGGAACTAGATCCCGCCTGCCGCAACTAAGAGCCCACATGACACAACAACTAAGACCCAGCAGAGCCAAATAAATAAATCAAAATAAATAAATAAAATGAAAAGTTATAAGAGCCTAAAGACTTGGTAGATTTAATGAAGACGTTAAAAACAACTGGAATGTATCATGGGTAATATTGTGTATTTCATATTGCATCAGAAGACTCAAAATATCTAGCTGACCTTTCATAAGTGTTACTAACAGTGGCCACTCGATTAGGATGACGTCAGTCAGGACAATTAAGGTTTTCCCCTGTGACTAGAAAGCCATTTGGGTAGTGTTGCTGTAGGAATGCCCAATTCCCCATCAATCATTTACCCAATGGTTTTAGTGTGAGTTACCTGAGTCAATGTTATTAGGATTTGAAAACAATGCTTCCCTAATTATGTCATTCCTTCTACACGTATTATCAGGCTTCTTCTGAAAAGTCTATCATCAGAATAGGTGAAGATATGTTGCAGAAATAACTCTTGAATCCCAGTAACTAAAAAAAAAACACACACACAAAAGTTTGTTTCTTGGTCAAGCTACATGTCAAATATGGGTTGACAGTGGGACCACTGCTCTCACAATCACTTAGGGACTCAGGTTGATGAAGGCTTAAATTCAGCACCTGCTCTTACAATTGTCATGCAGAGGAAGAGAATGCTAGAGGGTCTCACATCAGCAACTTAATGTTCCAGACCAGAAGTGATGCACGCCTCTTCTACCCATGACCCACTGACATGACACTACCTCACTTCAAGGGGAAATACAACCTTCCATACGCCTGGAAAGGAAGAGGAACTCTTTCCGGTGCTATTGCTGGTTATTGAGTGGTTACAGATTGCCTGACACCTCACATACATTGTCTCTGACTGGGTGAACATTCCAAGAGGTAGGCAGTAATAGCCCCATACCATAGATAAAGAAACTGAGGTTAAACAATTTCCACTAGGTCACATAGAAGGTAGCTAACTCAGAATTCAGGTCTCTCTGACTCTACAGCACATGGAGGACTATTTTGGTGGGATAAAAGTATCTTGTCTTTTTCTTCTTTGTCTTTTCCTTGGGGATAAGTTTTGGAGTTTGGGGTCTCCTTCAGCTCTGAATAACCAACTGGAGCTAGAGTGAGGCCAAGGGGAATGATGATCATGGTGATGGTGATGATGATGGTGGCTCACATAAATTAAGACCTTACTAGGTACTGTTCTAGGCACATTGCATCAATTATCTCAATCCTCAAAGTAACTCTATGAGGTGAATACTTTTATTATCCTCATTTTAAAATGAGACAAAAGAACTCGCCAAAAGTCACATAGCTAGTAAGTGGCAGAAACAAGATTTGACACAAGAAGTCTGACGGCCCTTCCTCTTAATCATTGCAAACCTGACCAATCAGAGAGGTGAAGAAATTGTAATAGACATTTACAAGTGCCTACCCAACTCATGCATCTTATTTGAAAATACATCGAACCTATAGCTTCTACTGAAGGACTGGGTCTAAGTAGGTGTTTTGTACCACATGACTCTCCTCTTGACTCTGATGATCGACCCAAGGGTGGACACCTGCCTCAAGAGAGAGGGACCCCCTCCATGGCCTGGGAATAATCAAGGAGGTATCCTCTCTTGGACATTGGAAGTTGGGGTGTGGGTCAGACAGATGGTGGGGGTTATTGAGCCATGTATAAACAGATGAAAGCCAGACAAATTTCTGAGGAAAGATCTTTCCAAGTAGAGAGAACAGCAAATGCAAAGGCCCTGGGACAGAAACATATTTGGCATGTTGAAGAAGTAGCAAGAAGACCTCTGTGCTTGGAGTGAAGTGGGTGAAGAAGAAAGTGGAAGGATGAAAGGACAAAGGAGTCAGGAGTAAATCAGGTATAGCCTGTAGGCATGATAGTGACGTTAGATTTTATTAGAAGTATGATGAGAAGCCATTAGAGAGTTTTGGTCAAGGAGAGGTAATCTGAAGCATATTTGAGAAGCATCATATGGTTGCTGGGTGGAGAACGGATGATAGAGGCACAGAAATGGAAGCAGGGGGAGCAGTTAGGAAGCTCTTGTGTAGGTCCAGGTGAGAGACATAGGCGTTTTGGATCACATTATTGTGGAGGTGATGGGAGGTGATCTAATTCAAGATAGAGCCAATGGGATTTATTCTTGGAGTGGATGTTGGACATGAGAAGAGTTATGGATGATTCCAAAGGTTTGTTGCCAACAAATTTTGGCTCCCTGCGCACTGATGCCGAATAGAAATACGGAGACAGAGATTTGGAGGATAAGAAATAGAGAGGCTTTTTATTTTCTTTGACAGGCAAAGGGAAGACACAGCAGGCTAGCACCTCAAGAACTGTGCCCTCCTCCTCTGGGAATCGGAGAAGATTTTATACACAGGGCTTGCAGTCCTGGGTATATAATAAGGATCAAAGTATTGAAGGTCTTGCATTCTTTTCTTCCCTTGCATTACTTCAAAACAGTCATAGCTGGCGTAAGGCAGCCCGGTAATTGGGTCCGTTTGTCTCTGGTTTATGGGCCGGCGACCTTCTTTCTGAAACGCAAAAGCTACAGGGCAGGGATTTGTTACAAGGGGGCATAGGGAATGTACGCACACCAGGATGTAATAAGGTTAGGGGGTGACAGGCACAGGATGTAACTCACACAGAGTCAGGGGTGTTAGGTGCAGAACGTAATTTACATAGTGTCAGGGAGTGAGGTTAGTTTTGTGAAGTACAAATCTAGTTACAGACACTACAGCTTAGTGACAGTTAAAATAAAACTAGGAGTAATTAACTCTTTTAGGCCAGGTTACGTTTCTTCTCTAGCCTGTTCACTGTGCCCTTTATTTTCCTTGTTCTCAGAAGACGGGAAAAAAAACCCTTGACTTCTATTTTTATTGCAACAAATTTTGGCCTGAGCACCTGGGTGAAAGCTAATCTGTTTACTGAGAAGAGTAGGGGGTGGAGAGGTGAGACCTTACATTCACTTTTGAGCATGTTAAATTTGAGATACATATTGTTCTTCCAAATGGGTCATTGGATGTAGGACTGTGAAATTTAGAACTGGAGATCTATACATCTTATTCCTTCAATTCTGAGGTACACATTTTCCATGTATTAGTATCTCTGAAATCAGGATGCATCCTGTTATCAATGGCTGTCAGACAAGTGGAAGTTGTGACTCAGTTATGACATCTTTTCTGACACCTTTTAGTAAGATTAAGAAAATAATGGCAACAACGCATCTTAGATTTAATGAAAGATGTCAAACCAGGGAGTTATTTGCACATTGAAAGCCACAGGATTAGATGACACCACCCAGGGAGTAACTGTTGGTAAAGAAGAGAGCTGAGGGAATTCCCTGGTGGTCCAGTGGTTAGGACTCTGTGCTTCCACTGCAGGGTGGAGCTAAAGATCCTGCATGCCCCATGGTGAGGCCAAAAAATAAAAAAAAGTAAAATTAAAAAAATTTAAAAAAAGAGAGCTGAGGAATAAGGTTGGGTCATTCCAATAAAGAAAGGTCAGGAAAATGAGGAGACTGATGAAGAATTTCCAGTCATGTAGGAAGAAACCTGGGAAAATGTGAAGAAAAGGTTTCAAGGTTTCAATAATGGAGATGGGAACAACTGTGAACTTACTACTGGGAGCTCACATAGGGTGAGGGCCGATGACTGACATGAGATTTGGCCAAGTGAACGTTTTGGTAACCTCTCCTAGAGTGTTCTGGTGAAGTGGTGGCAACAAAGCCTGACTGGTGTGGTTCAAAGGAGAGTGGGATGGAGAAGTAAAGGTAGAAAGTAGAGATCACTTGAAAAAAAATTTGCTGTGAAAAAAGAGAGAAATGAGGTAGCTTCTGAAGGGTTATGTGGAGCTCAAAGGAGGGTCTTTACAGCTAAGATCCTTGACATATTTATAAGCTGATAGACCAGATGCAGCAGAGAGAGAAAGATGGAGGGGAAGTGAGGCAAGGACTAATACCTGAGTGGAGTCATTGATAGGTGTGGGGGTGGGTCCAGAGCCCTAGCAGGGGGATTGTCTACCTATTAGATATGGGAAGATTTATCCACAATAACAGAGGCAAGAAAGAAGCTACAGAAAGAAATTATGATGGTAATTTTCATCGTGAGAAATTTTATCAGTTAGGGTGCTTCTGGCTGCAATAACATCTAGTTGTTAATTTTTTCTACCCTTAGTAAGTCTTAGGGTGAATGGGCTCAAGATTGGGTGAGTGGTGCATGTACATCTTCCAGGGTCTCCTTCCTTCCCTCCACTCTGCGGCTCCACAGCTGGCTGGTTTTTCATTCTCAGGCCTGTTGTATCCTGAGTACCAGAGAGCTGTGCAGCACCAGGGGAATGGAAAAAATATTGAGGTACACACTCAAGTGTGTACCTCAGGAGTTCAGCCCCATTGCCAGTGAGTGGAGTGGACTAACCCAGTGTTGAGGTTTGCCAGGGAAGTACAACAGAGGGGGAGAGGAACAACTGATTAGAGATTATGGGCAAGTGATCAAAGAGTCAGAGGCTCACAATTGTGATCTTCAAGGTGATTTGGTGAATGGAACTGATCATGGTGGTTAGTGGCTTACGTGGAGCAGGAAGTAAGATGGTTAAAAGTGAGGCCCTGAGGAACTGAAAGTCAGGGAACTGGGTGGTGACTCGTGTTCTTCAGTGAACATGAGAAGTGATGAAAAGGAGTATGGATTATTGGAATCAGGAGCAGAGGGTGGTATAGTCAAATAGCAGTGTTTCAAAGAAGTTTGGCTTTTTGTCTTCTCTTGTTTTATTTTCTTAAGTGAAGCAGGAGGAAAAATGGTTTAAAAGTGGCAGGGAATGATATTGCATCTTCATGCCTTAGGGCATCTTCATGCCCTAAGATGTGCAGATGGAGAAGAATAAAAAATGACTGTTTTCCACAGGGAACAACAAGTTTTTCATTAGAACGGTAACATGATAAGAATATTAAAAAATCAATTGAAGATGTTGCTGAAGATAGTCTGTAAGTTCCACAGGGTTTAGGGGTAGAGGTAGGGGTAGAGGTGGGGGAAATAGATGAGAAGTAGGAACCTAAATAAGATTAGGGGTAAACAAAGCTTTAGATTTATTTATTGTTATTGTTGCCTGTGCTTTTGATGTCATATTTAAGAAATCATTGCTAAATCCAATGTCATGATGCTGAAGATTTCCCCCCATGTGTTCTTCTAAGAGTTTTACACTTTTAGTTCTTACTTTTATGTTTGATCAATTTTGAGTTAATTTTTATATATGGTGTAAGGTAAGGGTCCAACTTCATTCTTTTGCATGTGGGTATCCAGTTTTCCCAGAACCATTTATTGAAAAGGCTGTCCTTTCATCATTGAATGGCCTTGTCAGAAATCAACTGACCAGATATGTGAATGTTTATTCTGGGTTCTGTATTCTATTCCATTGATCTATATGTTTATCCTTTTGGAAGTATCACACTGTTTTGTTTACTATAGTTTTGTAGTAAGTTTTTTTTTTTTTTTAAATTTTATTTATTTATTTATTTATGGCTGTGTTGGCTCTTCGTTTCTGTGCGAGGGCTTTCTCTAGTTGTGGCAAGTGGGGGCCACTCCTCATCGTGGTGCGCAGGCCTCTCACTATCGCGGCCTCTCTTGTTGCAGAGCACAGGCTCCAGACGCGCAGGCTCAGTAATTGTGGCTCACGGGGCTAGTTGCTCCACGGCATGTGGGATCTTCCCAGACCAGGGCTCGAACCCATGTCCCCTGCATTGGCAGGCAGATTCTCAACCACTGCGCCACCAGGGAAGCCCTGTAGTAAGTTTTTGTATTGGGAAGTGTGAGTCCTCCAAACTTGTTCTTTTGCAAGACTGTTTTGGCTTGCATGTAGGTTTTCAAAAGTGTCGATTATCAGGTTGAGGAGTTCTCCTCCCTTTCTAGTTTGCTGAAAGTGTTTATAATGAGATGTTGGATCTTCTCAAAAGCATCTTTTGGTATCTATTGAGATGCTTTGAATGTTAAATCAATCTTGAATTCTTGGGATAATGATGTATTATTCTTTCTATATGGTGATGGAATCTATTTGCAAAAAGTTGGCTAAAATTTTTTTGCATCTATGTTTGTAGGGGATATTGGTCTTAAGTTTCCTTGTAATGTCTTTTTTTTTGGTTTTGTTAACAGGGTAATGCTGGGCTTATAGAATGAAAATGTTCACTCCTCTTCAATTTTCTGGAAGAGTTTGTATAGAATTTGTGTTACTTCTTTATTAAATATTTGGTAGAACCAGAATCCACCAATGAAACAATCTGGGCCTGGAGATTTCCTTTTTGGAAGGTTTTTAACTGTGATTTTAATTTCTTTAATAGGTATAGCCCTGTTCAGGTTACCTATTTCTTTTTGAGTGAGTTTGGTAGTGTACGACTTTCATGGAATTAGCCCATTTCATATAAATTGTCAAATCTGTATGTATAGAGTTGTTCCTAGGACAGGTACCCCCTGCTTTTCAAAAGTTCCCTTTATGCCATGTTGCTTCTATGAAAAGACCTGCATTACTACCTGTTTTTGCTAACCAAAAGAAATCCCAAAGAGAATTTTCCCTTTTATGAAAAAAGGCAAAAAGTGAAAATAGCATTCAGCATTTGTTTTGTTGTGAGCTGTTATAGAGGTACCTGCACCCCAAGCAGCAAGTGGCACCACCAAGCTCCTTCCCTGGGAACTACATTCAGCATCTCATCATCAAGCCACCATAGCTTCGAATTGTGTCTGTGAGTATCTGAGCTTTACCGCAATTTACTTTGTGCATCCCTTGGCAAGATGTGTCCTCTCTTTGCTTTACAACATTTCCATTCCGAAAGGTTGCATAGGAATTCTCTTTTGGATAGTTGGGGAAACCTGTATTCCCTTACTGTCCTTTTGAGGTCTTTAGTGATAAATTTTCTTGCATTCCAGATATTGGTAACTTGTGGGTTTTCCCTCTTTTTGGAGGTCTCATCATAGCTTATAATCTTTTCAAATGACTGGCTTTTATTTTAGTTCCATTGATTTTTCTCTACAGTTTTTCTGTTTTCAATTTCATTTATTTCTGCTCCTCTATTATTTCCTCCCTCTTCTTGTTTTTTTTTTGTGTGTTGCTCTTCTTTTCCTAGTTTCTTAAAATGTAAGCTTAGCACAGGGAGCTCTACTCAATACTCTGTAATGGTCTATATGGGAAAAGAATCTAAAAAAAGAGTGGTTATCTGTCTATGTATAACTGATTCACTTTGCTGTACACCTGAAACTAACACAACATTGTATTGATCAATAAATCAACTACATTCCAAAAAAATTAAAAAAAATAAACTCTAGAAATCAGGAAAATAAAGAATGGGAAAACAAAAAAATGTAAGCTTAGATTGTTGATTTGGGGTCTTTATCATTTTCTAAGATAAGCAGTTAGTGTTATAAATTTCACTTTAATCAGTAGTTTAGTTGAGTCCCACAAATTTTGATGTTGCATTTTAATTTTGTTCAATTCAAAATAGTTCTTTTCCTTTGAGATTTCTTCTTTGACCCATGGACTATCTAGAAATGTATTGTTTAACTTCCAAGTGTTTGGAGATTGTCCTGTATCTCTTAATGATTTGTAGTTAATTCTGTAGTGATCAGAGAACATACTTTGTATGACTTTGTTTTAAATTTCTTAAGCATTGTTTTCTGGCTACTGGTTCAGTGAAACTAAAAGCTCTCATTTCCTTCTCTGATCCCCCTGCTACCAGCTGCTCCATGTATTCTGCGCAAGGTTTTAGTTGCATTCAGTGGGACAGGCAGGAAGAGGCTCTTGCAGACCCCATCCCGCCTCACCTTCAGCCTAGCGCCGCCCAAGCCGAACCACCCTGCATCAACACGGTGGCTCCCCACCGACTGGCTTTCGGAGAGCGCTGGGAGAAGTCCTGTCCAGGAGCGTGTGCGTGCGTGCGTGCGGCGGAAATCCCGCCTCTCGGCGTCTTCGGTTGGCCTTGACCGCAAGGGGGTGAGCTCAAGGAGGAAGAGGAGCCGGATTGAAGGAAACTTGGAGAGTCGGCAGAAGGGGCGGGGATGCTCCTCTTCCCCATTGGCTGGGCCTGCTGAGACGCCTCGATGCGATTGGCTGGGCAGCGTGGGCCGTAGCCCCGCGTCGGCCCGCCCCTCCGGCCTCCGGAGGCGCCGGGATTGCAGGCCCCGGGATTGGGAACGCCGGCGGAGCCCGTGGCCTTTGGGGCTGTGTCCGCACGCGCCGGAGCCAGGCAGCCGGGCCTCTGCCGTCCGGTCTTCGTCCTCGGGGGGCGGCGAGGGCGGCCGGCCGCTGGGGCGGTGCGGGCCGGGGCCGGGCCAAACCGGGGCACGGCGGGCGTTGGCGCAGCCGCCGGACCGGGGCCTGCACGGACCGCCCGCGGCGCGCGTCTCGGGCTGTCTTTTCATTTCCAAGTGATTATTTTGGATTTTTCTGCAGACGTGAATTTTGGTTAATTTATTTCACGCACCAGTTCTGGCCTGAGGTAAAGCGGAGGATGCGTGCTGGTGTCATTTGCGTTGAGATGTGGGCTTCTTGCAGTCTCTGTGTTTACCTTTTGGATATAAGGGAAGGGGATGACATTGTGATTTGGTCTCGTAACCGGCCATTCTCAAGGTCTCGCCGACGTGGTACAGACCCGGGCGAATCCCGTGTGTGACTCTTACCTGGACTGGAAGTAGGCTTTTTCCTTTCTCGCCCCATCTTTCTCTTTCCCTCTCTCCTCCTCTCACTCCCCTCCTCCAGAGCTTCTCCTCTCCCTCCTTCCTGTTCTCTCTTTGCCGCATTAAACCTTGCGGTAGGGTCTTTGTAAAATTCTGAAAAGGTTTAGGTTTTCAGCGTTTCTGTTTTACTTGCAGGTTTGACGACTGGGAGGAAATCGGGGGAAAGATGCCTTCTGATTCTTTCTGTTTGGCTGCTCAGGCTCGACTTGACTCCAAATGGTTGAAAACAGATATACAGGTGGGGTTTTGACATTCCTTTTTCCTGGTGTTTTCCTGCCTAAATAGTTAAATTTCTGGCGAACCCTTTCTTTAGGATATGTAAGAGCATGCAGATCAGATCTTGCCATATTAGAGAAGCAGGTTTGTTTTCTATAACTTTAAATGTACCTTTTATTGTGTCAGTTTTTATTGCTCTTTTTATAGTGTGTGTGGCTACATTTTAATTACAGTTATTTATAAGTGCAAGAAGCGAGATACAGTTATGCAAAAATTTTTTGTTATTATTTTTTAAGAGGTCTGTATCATTCTTAGCCATATCTTGGTGACTGTTTAGTGATACTTTTTGAGATGTTCAGTTAATTACGTGGGGGAGAAGTGACATACAGTCATTTATTATGTCCTGCAGAAACGCACTCGTTTTTATGGGATTCTGTGTTTGTGTTTCTGGAGAGACAAGGGTTCAGTTGAGCTGTTTGCTTTGTATTCTCATTGGTCTTATTAAGAGGAGTGCTTGGATTTTCACGTCAAGAACATGTGGAAACAAAATGTTAGCCTTAGACTCTCTAATATTTTATTTTAAGGTAATTGCATGCTTGTCCAGAAATTGTCAAATAAATAACGATGATGTTTCTGTAGTCTTTTCTTTATCTTTATCTTTTGCCCTCAGAAAGAAATGGCTGAAATATTTTGTAGTGTATATGTTTTTTCCCTCTTCCCTGAGGTTAACCATTTTAAGTATTTCTCAAGTAATCTTAACCTTGTTTAAATACAGTCTTACCTACTGCATGACGCAAGTCATGTATTCTGTAAGCAGTTGATCTCAGGTACTTGTAGTGAAGCATTATTGCCCTTCTTACATTTTTTTTTTTTTTAAGTGTGGAGTCCCAGTTGGTTTCAGAGCCAAGTGTTAAGAACTGTGTTGTGGGTGATGGGATTGTTATTGATGGTGTAATGTTAGATAAGGAAAACAAGAAGAATTGGGTTAAGAATTGGCATAGTAGTGACTTTTTTTTTTTAAATTAAACATTACCTTTTATTTAGCAATTACTTTCTGTTTTCCTTTGACTTTTTTTTTTAAGCAGAGGTGGGGGGAAGTGAGAGATGAATAATTTCTTATTTACAAAATCTTGAGATTCAGGCAAACTGATTTTAAGAATTGTTTTTATTTTTTATTTATTTAAAAAAATTTAAAAGAAAATTTATTTATTTTGGCTGCGCTGGGTCTTAGTTGCCGCACTCGGGATCTTTAGTTGAGACATGTGGACTTCTTAGTTGCGGCATGCATGTGAGATCTAGTTCCCTGACCAGGGATTGAACCCTGGCCCCCTGCATTGGGAGCGCAGAGCCTCACCCACTGGACCACCAGGGAAGTCCCAAGAATTGTTTTTGTATTAGTGTTTATATATTTTACAAAACTTTTTGAAGTACTTTACCTAATGAAGTTTTTTTCCCCTTAGTAATTATAATTGAATAATTGCTAAATATGAGTTTTAGCATCATGATCTAAAACCGGTTTAATGCTGAGTTGAGTGCCTACAGTGAGTCAGGCGGATACACATAAAAAGAAACACCACTTATGCCTTAGAGTGATGACCATTTTACCTTTGGTTTATTTAGTGTAATATACAGTGCTTGGCCCTTCTTAGACATTTAAGTACTATTCAGAAGTCTTCCGAACTCCTAGGAATAAGTGAAGAGACCTAGGTCCTAGGAATAAGTGAAGAGACCTAGGTTTTGGATAGAGGAAAAATGTCGTATGGGTATTGAAGCTGTGAGATAAATGAAAATAGTGTGAAAAAAGTGATTGGTGATCTTGGTTTTATACAATTTCTCCAGCATTGCTTATTAAATGTGAGGAATGAATGTTGTTGTTTTACACTAAGGAATAACTTAGACATGGTTTACCCTTTGGAATCTTTCCTGAAAACACATATTGTGGGTGCCAGCCTTATGCTGACGGGTTTCACACTTATCTTGTTGGGGATGTCTCTCCCACCTGGGGTGGGAAGGGTCCCCTTCCTTAAGTAGGCTTTTGTATTGGGAGCAGGATTGACACCTGGGTAATGAATAATATGTGGGATAGAAACATGTTTCTTAGCTGTGAGAGTTAGCTAATCTATTTTTCTATGGCTGTTTTTATTTGATATGCCTGTGAAGTTTTCAGTGACTTTAGAAAGGAAAAATTTTTGGAGACTGTGAAGAGTTTTAATGTGTCTCTATTACAGAGAATATAGACACTAATCCTAGACTTTTTTGTTCAGAGACGTTTAGATCCCTCAGGCCTGGGACTTTGTAACCAGCTGCCTGTAATGGAGTACCCATTGTATGGCAGGCATATATCTGGTTTTTACGTATATAATGCTTTTTACTTCTTCAGTACTCTTTTCTGGTTGTTGTGTGGCGTTCCTTGAATCGCCATGTTCCTTCACAACTCTCTTGAGGAGGCAACAAACACAGAGCTAAGAAGTGTTAGCTACATAATCACTACCATTACCATGTTGATATTTACAGTAAAAGTCCTTTTGTCTAATGTGATTGGTAGTTTTTTTGGTGAACCAAAAAGTCAATTGAGCAAAAGAACTATAAAAATAGTACATAATACCTTAAAACCTTTTTATTCTTAAAATATATATGCATATTTATTTCCTAGTCTTGTTTTTTTTTTTCTTTTTCTTTTTGGCTGTGCCGTATGGCATGTGGGATCTTAGTTCCCTGACCAGGGATCGAACCTGTGCCCCCCCGCAGTGGAAGCGCAGAGTCTTAACCACTGGACCACCGGGGAATTCCCTTGCTAGTCTTGATGTAAGGTTAAGGGTGTGTCTTTGAGCATGGGTCCACGAATGGCGTTATCCTGTTCGTTCTTGAATAAGCTGTACTCAGATCAATCTCCTGTTTTTGGGTTTCTATTTTTGGGTTCTTTGAAGTGGAACATGAAATTAGATACGTATGAAGCAATTTTAAAAACTTTTTATTTTGAAATAATAATAGACCCACAGGAAGTTGCAAAGAAAGTAGACAGGTCACGGTATACTCTTCTCCCAGACTCCCCCAGTGGTACAATCTTAGGTAACTATGGTATAACATTAAAAGCAGCAAATTGACATTGGTACAATCTGTGCATAGTTCTGTGCCATTTTATCGTAAGTGTTTATTCATGTAACCACCACCACAATTAAGATCCAGAAGTGTTCCATCACCACAAAGATCTCCCTCCTGCTGTCCCTCTCTATATATAGTCACACTCAACTTCCTCTACCATCTTTGACCCCTGGCAATCACTAATCTTTTCTCCATCTCTATAATTTTGTCATTTTGAGAATGTTGTATGGTATGTGACCTTTTGAAACTGGCTTTGTTCACTTGGTATAATGCCTTTGAGGCCCATCAAAGTTGTTGAGTATATCAATAATGCACCTCAGATTGAATTTTTCTTTTCTTCTAGTCATCAATTTAAAATGATTCAGCATGAAAGTTAGCTTTTAAAGTTATTAAATGTATATATTGTCACTTTACGCTTAGAAATATCAGTAGATTAAAAAACGTGAACATGAACATCTTGGTAAATTCAAATCTCAGATTTTCCAGTTGACAGATGATACATAGAAATAAAAGGATGTTGTACACACAGGTAACTTAATTGATTTTCATAATGACTTCTCGTTATTACTTTCGTGTCTGTGAATAGGTAGTATTGCTCAATTTTTTATTCATGATTTTGGTTGTTTGTGTCTTTTCTGTACTTTGGACCTGTCTTGTCAGGGGTTTATATATTTTGTTAGTCTTTTTTAAAGAACTGACTTTTAGCTTTGGTTCTTGGAAAAGACTAATAATAGTTACAAAGGAAAGAAGATGAGTTTATCATCAGACTTGACAACAAGGCCTTATGCAGAAGAAAGCTGAGTAACATATTCATGGCACCCAAGAAAAGAAAATGTGAGCCAAGGATTTTATGTTCTAGCAGAACTGACTTTTCAGGTAAAAAGGACACAAGTTTATCAATGAGCAGGAACTCAGAAACTATTGTTTCCATGAGCCCTTCCTGAGGAATTGAGTAGAGAAAGATCTTTAGATGACTGAATGACTGTACATGGACATGAAGACAGGTGGTGGGCATTAAACGTGTAGTTATGGGTAGAACCCAGAGTGAGTTTTAAAAGGGAGAGAGCGTAGCATGTAACAGCTGTATGCTTAGACATGTTGGATTATAGTAGAACTGTCCTGCAGTGTCTAATTTAGTAATCCTGTGCATTGAAGTTTTCATTTTAGGTCTTGTATTTTTCATCTTTAGAGATTCCATTCCAGTCCTTTTTATATCTCCCATTTCACTTGTCATGATGTTCATATTTTCCTCTCTGTGAGTACCTGGAACATATCTATAATAGAGCTTTTAACATTCTTGTCTGCTAATTCCATCACGTCTGTCATTTCTGCATTTATTTCGATTCACTGAGTCTATCATTTCTGTTGATTTATTGCTCTGGTTATGGGGCATGTTTGCATGCCTGGTAATTTTTTATTAAATGTTGGACATTATAAATACATATTATGTTATTCAGTGTTAGATTTTGTTTTATTCTTTCACAGAGCATTAGTTTTGTCTGGCATGCATGTCAGTTACTTGGGATCAGTTTGGCCTTTCAAAGAGTGATCCTGAGGTTTGTTTGGGCTGATCTAGCAGTCTTTAATCTTGGGCTAATTTATCTGCCTTATTAAGGCAATGTCCTTCCCAGGACTCTAATGCTTGTGTGTTGGGAGGTCTTTCTGTTCTGGTTGGTGGAAACACAAGATTTCCCAGACTGTGCATCATGGAGGTTCTGCCTACTCCTTTTTAGTGCTTCTTTCGCCAGCCTTGGGAGTGTTCTCAACCCATACCCCGATCAGTTCTCAGCCAGGGTCTCAAGGGGTCCCCTCCGCCCATCTCCAGAGATCAGTCTCTCTGCAGCCAACTTCCTCTCCTGTATTCTTGTCATTTTGACCTTCTTACAGCTGGTCTGTCTCCTCCATTCAGCAAGACCTTTGGGCTCTATTTGGGTTCCCCTTTCCTGTGTTGCAGCCTGGAAGCTGCTTCTAGGCATTAAGTTTGGGAAGTTGTAGCCCTTACTTCGTTTGCTGCCCTTATCAGGGATCACAGTTCTGGGCTGTCTGTTGTCCAGTGTTGGAAAACAGCTGTTTGATATATTCTGTCTGGTTTTCTACCAGACAGGTAATTCCTAAAGAAGTTAATTCTTCACAGGTGGAAGCACAGGCCTTCCCAATCTGCTTTTAATCTCATTTATTGACCTCTTAATTTTAGATAGTGTCTTTTTTGGTTTTAGAATTTCCACATTTTTGTTTGAATGCATTTTATTGAGGTATAATTGTATTTAGTAAAATGCATCTATTTTAAATGTTTAGTTTGAAGTGTTTTGGCAGTTTGCTTAACTGCCCCATTAGGTACTTTTCTATAGTTTCCAGTTCTCTGCTGAAATGGGTGATGTGATCTTTTAATTGCTTGAACACATTAAACCTTGCGCAGCCTCTTTAGATTCCTCAACTGCATCTCCCTTTCCCTCTGGGTTGATACCCCAGCGTGCCTGTGGGCCACCCTCCTACTCTTCGTCTTACTTGTAATGTCACACAGCAGGGCGTAGGTTAGGGCTTCCCAGCTGCCTACCATGGAGTTGCAGGTGACATCGTCTGGAAGGTGGGGAGAGCAGGAGCTCACTTTCCAGACTCCCCCAGTGGTACAATCTGGGCGAGTCTGGGGGTGAACATTCACTGCTTGGTAAGGAGAGATACGGGATCTGGGTATTTTAATTCCCACCCCCCACCCCCTTTTTTTCCCTCCTTGGACGGGTCTGTGGTTTCTTCTTGGAGACCTTGGCAAAGAGCCCCACATGCCTGGGGAGTGTGCCTGCCCCACACCATGGAGTGGGGACCGGTGCAGTAAAACGGGAGTCTGCAAACTTTTCCTGTAACGGGCCAGATCGTAAATATTTCTGTGGGCCATGTGTCCTCTGTAACAGCGGCTCACTCTGCTGTTGTTATATGAAAGCAGCTACGGACAGTACATAAAACGAGTACGTGTTGGTAGGCTCCAGAAACTTTGTGGATACTGAAGTTTGAATGTCATAATCTTCATGTGTCATGAAATATTTTCCTTCTCTTGGTTATTTTTCGTTCGCTGAAAAATGTAAAAGCCACTCTTACCTTGAGGGCCATCTAAAATCAGGTCGTGGGCCACGTCTGGCCCCTGGGCTGGGCCTCAATTTGCTGACCCCTGTGGTAACTTGCTGCCTCATTTGCTTCCTATGTTTCCTTGTCTTGCCTCCCCCTCTGCCCTTCCCCTCACCGCCCTGGGCTGGCACCTGCCAGGGAAAGTGTCAGCACTTTAATCCGTTACTCGGGCTTTCCTTTTTAGGGCAAAGCCTGTATCTGTATGTCTGTTTTCTGGATCCACTCTTGATTTGTTTATGCTGTCTTGCATTTCTTTCATTTTTCAGTCATGTGGCCTTATCTTACCCATGTTTATTTTTGTTTGAGTTCTAGGTATTGTACATGAAAACTCGTTGTGATCACTTGGGGGCACTGGGCAATGCCTTCCTCCTCCAGAGAGGATCTGCCAGACTAGTAGCATTAGTGACCTCAGGTTACTTCAGAGCAGCAGGGAACCGTGATGGTTCCAAACGGGGCTCCTGTCGGCCTGCTTGCACCTCACCTGTACGCGTGTGTGTGTGTGTGTGTGACCCTTCGGAGTTCTGCTCAAAGCGTAGCATGTTTCCCTCTTCCTCACAGGCCTCTCTCCTGTGAGGACCACGGCTCTAGCCTGAGCCGTGCTTGGTCTTAGCCCTGCTCGCAGAATTGGCAGGTGCCTCTAGGGAAGCAGCCTTCGGCTCCCTGGGCTGTCCTCCTCTCCTCGCTGCCTGGATGTCTTCAAACAGATGTACTTTATGTTTCTTTCTGACCTTTCCAGTTGTTCTAGAAACCTGTTCTTAAAATGTTTTGGAATTGGTATATTGTCCCGTGTTCAGTAGGTGTTTAGAAAGTATCTTTCTGCAAGGCTAAGACAAAAAGCCAGATAGCTTTACTTCAGTCATCTGCGAATATTTGAACAGATCACATTTCAGGCATATTTTAAAAATAGAAAAAATAAACATTTTCTAACTGTAAGTTAATCAAAATGCCATTTATTTCACTTGGCATATTCTATTTCGGATTATATTGTGTAATTATACAGTTCTGAAGTAGTGATCTTAATAGATACCTTAAGGGTCCGCTTGCCCAGTTCTGTTTGGTTTTCAAGTATTGGTAGCGCCTGTGATGGCTCCCCCGGGCCTCCTTACTGCACGTGTTGGAGCCTGTTATGGTGTTGGTGAGAAGAGAACAAGCTTGGGAGGCCTGTTCCCGAAAACTCTGACAGCCTCGGTGTTGTGTGATCTTGGTCAGGTAATTGAACTCCTAAGTTTTAGTTACCCTCAAAACTGGGCCTATTACTACCCCCCTTGCTGGCTGCTTTTCAGGATGAAAATGCCTTTACCTGCTATGTCATTTGAGAGGTGTGAGGTAAGAATGTAAGAGCACATTGGAAAAGGGCCCTAAGACTGAATAATGCTAATCAGAGGCATCCGGATTCTACGTGACAAAAGTTAAGATTTAAGATCTATGTTGTCACCCATTGGGAACGTTTATGTAAACTGCCTACTAATAAAGACAAGCTATTTATAGACTGTTGTACAAATACTCTTACACTGACAAATTGAAGTGACTTGTACTGCTTGTGTGGGTTATTCTTCCAGTGCCATGATTCCTTCCCAGTTTTCCTGGCCTCTTTCTCCTTGGGATCCTGTGCTTCCCTCCCAGTGCCTTGGGGTGCTCTCCCAGGGGCTTCATCTCTGCCTTCTGCAGTCTAGCTCTTTCAGGCCCTGCTCCATGGAAGCTTGCTCTGTTGCCTTAGCAGTGTTCCTCCTTCCTCGCATCCTTTCACATGCCCGAACCACTGTAGTTTGGTGGTTACTCGAGTTCACGTCCGCGGTTCCTGCGAGGCTTCTACAGCGAGTATCCCTCCGGACACCCGGTGTCTACCTTCCACACAGCTGCCCTGCTCTCATCCTTCCCAGCATGACCCGAGTGATGAAAGGATGGGCGGTAGTGATAGTTCTTGTTTCCATGTAAACTGGGCTTCTTCCTTGGCTGCTTCTTTAATAAATGTTTCGTCCGCAGCCACCCAGGGGTCATCGTAGTGGGCAGTCGGGACTGGTCCAGCCTCCCTCCTTCGGCGTTAGCGTCTTCTGCAGGTCTATAGCCCATGCCGTTGACTCCCAGATTTGAACCTCTAGCCCTGAGCACTCTGCTAAGATCTGGATTTGTCTTTGCAGTACGTGTGTAATGTGTCTGTGTGTGTCTGTGTGCACGTGCATGGGGAGAGTATCTCCGTGTTTATGTTCAGTAGTTGGTGCAGATCTCAGTGGTTAAAGCCGAGCTCATTCCCTCTCATCCTGAGTCTGTTCCCTACGTGGTGTTTCACTTTTCACATCTGCTCCGTCCCGTCTGATCTGAAATGTCTCACATACTCTTCTCTTCCGTGTCTTGGCTTAGGCTCTCGTCCTGTTTTGGGGGCTCTCAGCAGAGGCCTCCTAAGTTAGTTCCTCTGTTTCTGGTCTGACTTCCTCTGCCCTCTCCACTGCCCTGACACTGAGTTATGGCTGGACGTGTGATCATTTATTCCCTGGCCCCTAGAGGTGGCGTGTAACTGCTGGAGCCCAGCACGCGTGGGGCTATGTATTCTGGCCACCGTTTGCCTGTGTGGCCTTGCGGGCCAGGACTGAGCCCAGCGGCAGCTCTTAGCTGCCCTCCTCTTACGCAGACCAGCAGATGAGCCGGGCCTTGCCACTCCCGCATTAAAACCTCGGGGGCCCTGAACGTTTGTGGCTCACGTTTTAGAAAGGATTTACTTTTCCCTCTGCCCGTTAATACTTTTGCCAACAGTCATGTTTTGGTCTCGAGTATGTTTATGGCAGTTACCTTGTTAGTGATGTGGACAGATAAAATATGAGTGCTGAGAGCAAGTTGTTGCTTCTGTGAAAACTAAGTTAGATGCCAGATTGGTTTTCTGTTGCTATGTAACAAGTCACTGAGCAGAAACTCAGCAGCTTAAAACAACTCCGTTTACTCTCTCCCCCTTTCTGTGTGGGTCAGGTGTCTGGCCACGGCTTGGCTGGGTCTTCTGCTTCGGGATTCACAGGCTGCAGTCAGGGTGCTGACCAGTCTGCTTTCTCATCTGGAGTCTCACTGGGGTCCTTGTCGGCAGAATCAGTTTGTTGGGTGTTGGGTGGGGCTGAGCTGTGGGCTCCTAGGAGATGCCCCCTCCATTGGCAGCTCATGGCAGTGGCTGGGAGAGTGTCTCTTCTGGATGGCCCCATCCTCTTAAGGGCTTTTACCTGGCAGGGCCCTAGGATAATCGTCCTTTTGGGTAACTAGAAATCAACCGATGTGAGACCTTAATTACATATGAGAAATTCCTTCACTTCTGTCACAGAAGGAAACAAAACCTAGTCACAGGTGGAAAGTCCCGTCCTGTATTCACAGGTCCTGCCCACACTCAGAGAGAGGATTACCTAGGGTGTGTGTGCCCCGGGGGGGGCAAGGATCTTGAGGGCATCTTAGATTTGCCTACTACACATTGTTTGGAGAAAAGTGAGATGCTAAAAAAATTACTTGTACAGGTTAGGTAAGAGAGAACTGCAAAGGACTGTGGGAAAAGCCTTGCACGTCTAAAGGAATTGTGTACTAAGATTGCTCACAAAGTGCCCTTCAGTTCTTGCTCCCTTTAAAGAAACTGAGTCTGGAAATAGTGGATGCCTCATGAGAGTGGCAAATGTTGGATTGATGACAAGGGACAAGCTGGTGGGCTTGTGAACAAAGAGAAGGCCCTGACCTTCCATTAAAAGATGGGCAAATAGATGTGTCTGTTTCAGTGTAAAGTGTCTTGTCTGTCTGAGAAGAGGGTTTCTCTTGTACCTGCCCTTTTCAGAATGGATGCCTTCTTTGGGCGTTCGCCATGCCCGCGCCCTTCCGTGACTCCTTGCTCTGGGAAACCTTTTCTGACTTCCAAATGCTGACCACCAAGAGCATTTTTGTGAGCGTTTTTGTTTTGTCTTTGAATATCACTATGGACTCGTGTTTTTATTTAAAACTTTTTCAGTCCAATATAGTCGTTATGTATTTTGATGTTCAAAATTATTCTAACTTTGGCCAGTGAGGGAGTCCTCATCAGGCTTTGAGCAGCTTTTTTGGTGCAAACTTAAGATATTCCAGGCTCACCTTTCCGCCCCGGTCCTTGACTCAGCCTTTCTTTCCTAGAGCCCAGGTTTCATTTAGTGGGAAGTGGTACTTGGAAACCAGTGTCTGGGTGCTGGGTATACTCACTGCTCTCAGAGTGCCATTGATTTTAGGTCTTTTCCAAAGACAGTGCAAGCAGATATATTCAAATATAAATTCATGCTGAGATTTCCAATTCAAAGTGTTCTAAAAACTTCCTTGATTTTATCTTTTATACCTAAAACCTTAGTTTCTAGTAACATTAACCTACTTTATCATAAACATACATTTTATTATATTAACATTGCTTTATCCTACAACATATATACATGAAATAGTTGAAAATTTTTAATGTCAATATTATAGTTGTGAATAAGACCAATTAGTAAAGTTTAAGGTTTTTTTTCCCCTTGAAGCATATCCAACTAAAGATGTATAGTTGAAAAGGGTCTTGAAATACAGTCGACCCTGAACAATGCAGGTTTGAACTACGTGGGTCCACTTGTACTTGGATATTTTTCAGTAGTAAATACTGAAGTCCTACACGGTCTATGGTTGGTTGAGTCTGTGGATGTGGAGGAACCGTGGATATGGAGGGCTGACTATAAAAGTTATATTTGGATCAACCACTGAGTTGTTCAAGGGTCAAGTGTACTTTTCTTTTTGATAAACAGGTTAATTTGCTTGTTACCAGTTCTAGGCTTTGCTTTTTATGATTTAATTATACTTTTTGAAAATGAAAATCATTTGTGTGTTTTAGAAGTAAATGTAAGGTATACGCAAGATTTTGCCTTCACTCAACCTCTGCTGCTTTTTACCCACGTTCCCCTTTCCATCTCCCCGTAAGTGATCATGTTATTTGTGTCTGGTTTATCTTTCTAGAGCACCTGCCCACATGTGTCTTTTTTCTTGTATCTTAGGCAAAACGTAGCATAGTATGTAAGCTATTATGCACAGTACCTTTTTCACTTAACTGTATTTCTTGGGAAAATTTTCATTAAATGTTGAACGAATGAGATTTATTTTTCATATTATTCTTTAAGAATTGCACTGTGAGTGTGACTACTCTGTAAGTTTATTTTATTTATCATTGCCAGCTTGCATTCACACGAGATGGGCTCTGTGGTCTGTGGAATGAAATGGTTAAAGATGGAGAAATTGTATATACTGGGGCAGAGTTAACACAGAATGGAGAGCTTCCTTCTAGAAAAGGTAAGGGCCTTTAACTAGTATTTTTCATTTTGTGAAGACCTTTATAAATTGCATTTTATAGAAATTTTGGAATGTGCTATAGGAACAGAAGCGTGCTTGAGTGTAACTGAAGTTTTGTTTTCACTTTGGAGATGTCTAAATGATAGTTAATATTAGAAGCTTCCTGGATTTCATTGTTCTGTGCGAATTGAAGGCCTTTTCATGGCAAAACCACCTCGCTGTGGTGTCCTTCCTCTGAGGTCTCATTTGTAGCTTATGGGAACTCCGCTTAATGTTTCTTCGTTAAGTTTTGTAATATATATTGCTTTGGCTAACTATAAATTGTGGTTATTATAAGGTCGAGGGGAATAATAAGTATTCCTGAAATTGTTCCTGTATGACTCTCGAGTGGGAGTGTATAAAGCACTTTTTGGAAGCCTTCGGCCTGTGGCCTGGACTTGGCTCCCCTTGTATTGTATCTTCTTGTCTATGCAGGGAAGTATCAGTGAACACTCTTGTTAGGCCTGTAGTTATGAAAACGCAATGAAATTCGGTCACTCGGTTGTTCATGACTCTGGCTGGGAATCAGAATCACTGTTTAGACTTTAAAAAGAAATGAATGTGGGCCTCCCTGGTGGCGCAGTGGTTGAGAGTCCGCCTGCCGATGCAGGGGATACGGGTTCGTGCCCCGGTCTGGGAGGATCCCATATGCCGCGGAGCGGCTGGGCCCGTGAGCCATGGCCGCTGAGCCTGTGCGTCCGGAGCCTGTGCTCCGCAACGGGAGAGGCCACAACAGTGAGAGGCCCGCGTACAGCAAAAAAAAAAAAAAAAAAAAAAAAAAAGAAATGAATGCGTGGACCCACCCCAAACCTGAAAAGCCTACAGGTCTACACAGTGAGCAGCCGTGTGCCCATCCCCCAGGCCCTACCAGTCCCTCCTCTGTCCATTGGTGCGCCTTACCTGGTGCCCTTGGGCACTTCGTGCACGGTATTAACAGGGTCGAGTTCAGTGTAAGTTTTTGTCTTCAATGTAAAACTTATGCATAATAAAATACATGTTCTAAGTTTACTATTCCATAAGTTTTGACAGATGTAATTGGTGTAACTTAGACCCCTCAACGTCACTCTCACTTCGCAGGTTCTCTCGTGCCCCTTCCCGGCTCACCCCTGCCCTCTCTGCTCAGAGGCAACTACTGGTCTGATCTCTCTCTACTGTGGATTAGCTTTGCCTCTTCTAGACTTACATGTACATAGAACCATGTGGTCTTCTGTGCTGTTTTGTGCTTCTTTCACTCCGTAATGTTTTACTAGTTTTAGTAGTTCATTCTGTATACATTTTTTTTGAA
The DNA here is from genome assembly GCF_964341445.2 of Mesoplodon mirus. Taxonomy (NCBI): domain Eukaryota; kingdom Metazoa; phylum Chordata; class Mammalia; order Artiodactyla; family Ziphiidae; genus Mesoplodon; species Mesoplodon mirus. Next base: position 112,860,444 of record NC_138984.1, on the reverse strand, counting down.
TTTTTGCATTTTATTTTATTTATTTTTTTATACAGCAGGTTATTATTAGTTATCTATTTTATGCATATACATGTATACAGGTCAATCCCAATCTCCCAACTCATCCCACCACCACCACCCCATGGCTTCCCCCCCTTGGTGTCCATACGTTTGTTCTCTACATCTGGGTCTATATTTCTGCCCTGCAAACCGGTTCATCTGTACTATTTTTCTAGGTTCCACGCATATGTGTTCATATACGATATTTGTTTTTCTCTTTCGGACTTACTTCACTGTGTATGACAGTCACTAGATCCATCGATGTCTCTACAAATGACCCATTTCGTTCCTTTTTATGGCTGAGTAATATTCCATTGTATATATGTGTTACATCTTCTTTATCCATTCATGTGTCGATGGACACTTAGGTTGCTTCCATGATCTGGCTATTGTAAATAGTGCTGCAATGAACATTGGGGTGCATGTATCTTTTTGAATTATGGTTTTCCATTCTGTATATGTTATATATGTTTCCATTCTGTATAAAGTTTTTGTGCCTCTTCGTTTCAGCTCTCCAGTATTTGTTAATGCATTAAAACTCATTCCCCAAAACGTTTTTTGTGAAACATTAGTTCTAAAAGATACTCTGAGAAAAGCTAATTACATGGAAAAATTCAAAGTGTATTTCTTATTCATTACATTTGATGAATATTTTTTGTTCTTCTTTTAAAAATCATGTGGTTAGAAAGCAAAGTGTAATTGTTCTTTATGTAGGTCCCAACCGAATAGTTTTTTTTTGACATTCAGTAGAAATTTATTTTTAATGTGGCATGATATGTGCTTTTTATTATTACAAAATACTCTTTCCTCAGGCTTATACATGACAAATTTCATTTTTTTTTTTTTTTTTGCGGTACGCGGGCCTCTCACTGTTGTGGCCTCTCTCCCGTTGCGGAGCACAGGCTCCGGACGCGCAGGCTCAGCGGCCACGGCTCACGGGCCCAGCCTCTCCGCGGCATGTGGGATCCTCCCGGACCAGGGTACGAACCCGCGTCCCCTGCATCGGCAGGCGGACTCTCAACCACTGTGCCACCAGGGAAGCCCAACAAATTTCATTTTTAAGACTGTGTACATTCTATGTGGTTGTATTGTAGCTGAGTGTGAGGACAATACAGAGTAGAGTAGACGTTCCTCCAACACACAGTTGTCTTTGCTCTGTTTTCCCCAGGGATCGATCGCTGTCTTCTGCACCCACCCTTTCTGGGATGAGTTCTTACTGTGTTCAAGCTGGATTTCTGCGTGGTTCATTTCTAGGAAATCGTGGCTTCTAATAATTTGTGCTTCCCTTGAGTTAAACTTGCCTTTCTTTTGCCATCACGTTTAGAACTTCCCGGTCCTACTGATGAGGAAGGAATGCTTCCTCCTACGTAGTAAGCTTTTGTGTTTCGTGTTGGGGGCCTGCCCTACAAAAGACAGGCTAGATTATAGTCATATACGTTTTTTTAAGTGAACATTTCTTTCAACCCTGTTTAGGGTTGTTTGTATTTATTATTTTGAGGAAAGCAGAGGAAGGAATAGGATATAAAGAAAGGAAAGTTAGGAGGCTACTAAAAGATATGCTAAGCTTATTGTTTTATTTTTGTCTAGGGCTGGCCTTTATGTGAAGAACTTAAGTCTCATGAGCTGTTTCATTTGTTATAAACCTTCTCAGTCTATGCAGATAGTAGAAATACACTAGCCATTATTTTGCTTAGCCAGGCCTCTTGAAAAAGTTTCACTGCTGCTTCTATTCCATTACAAATGTAATTTATTGACATCAGGACCAACTTTTTGTAGTCTTATGGAGCTTATTTTTGGCTTTTTCTGACTTCATATTGTACTTAAGTGCATTAGTTGTTTTGGGTTTCTTTTTTTTTTTTCCTTTGTCTAGTCAGTACTCTTTAGTTATGTGTTCCATGAGATGAGTTTTTGATTTTTTTTTTTTAAGAATACAACTTTCCTGCTAGTTTTATAGTTTTTCTGTGGAGGGTGTAAAACATTGAATGTGGCCTTTCTCCCCAAATACTTCATGATTATTTGGGCAATAAAGGCATCTGTATACCCAAGGTGTGTAACAGGATGATGAAGACCCCATGATGTTACCCACAGCCAGGGCTGGAGGAGTGCCGAGGTGGAGTGTTCCCTGTGGTTTGTCAGGGGGCCCTGGCCTGGGCTCAAGGGCGGTGGTGTGCGGGGTCCCCGGGGAGAGGTTGAGCACAGGCCTCCAGGTGGAGGAGTGCAAAGAGCAGCAGCGTGCAGGGTAACGGGGAGCCGCGGAGGTGGGCGGGCCAGCCTGGAGGGAAGTGGACTCCTTGGAGCGCCAGCGCGTCTGAATCCAGGAGGGTGCGCCTGCTGCTGCGGTGGACATGCTCACACACTAAAGGTCAAAAGCCTAAGGGTTCTCAAACTCTAGTTCATCGGGATCACCTGGAGGCTTGGCCAGACACCCAAGCCTGGCCCACCCTTAGAGCTTTCTGTTACTTGGAGTTGGGATAGGGCCTGGGAATTTGCCTTTCTAATGTGTTTCCAAGTCCTGCTGATGATGCTTGCTTGTCAAAGAGTACGTTGTGTCTGTTTGTAGCTACAGTCTGTTACATTGGGTGTGTCAGAGACAGAAAGAGAAAAAGAGCTTCCTCATATGCTCCTTAGAAAGTAGAACATTAAAGAAAAGCAGGGCTTCCCTGGTGGCGCAGTGGTTGAGAGTCCGCCTGCCGATGCAGGGGACACGGGTTCGTGCCCCAGTCCGGGAGGATCCCGCATGCCGTGGAGCGGCTGGGCCCGTGAGCCATGGCCGCTGAGCCTGCGCGTCCGGAGCCTGTGCTCCGCAACGGGAGAGGCCTGTGTACCGCAAAAAAAAAAAAGAAAAAAAAAAAAAGCAAATGACCACAGTTAGATTTCCCTCGTAAATGTATTCTGTCCTTCATAGTTAATTCTTAGCGCTTTGAATCTTGAGTCCTTTCTGGAAAACTTAACCCACTCCTGGGAGCCTGCCTGATGTTTATTGGAAGCAGTGATGTCAGCTTCTGCTGGAGTCTGTTCCCTACAGGGTTGGTGCTACTGCTTTTGTTGAAGACCCAATTTCTGGCCTTTAGCCTTAGAAGGGAGCAGATGGTAAAACGTGAGGCTCCAGCTGATTGATTAGACTTAGCAACATTATCAGAATGGACAGGAGTAGAATCTTTCGCGGGTTGGGCTTCTTGGCTGTTGTGTGAGGATTTGGTCCTTGTCCATCCTGGGGGTTAGAACCTAGCAAAGGCAGCGAGGCATGGAAGCATTTCTAGAGCCTCCCACTATCCTGGGAATTGCAGTGTGTTTGTTTAAATAACATCCTACCTGTATGAAGTTAATCCAGGGAATGCTAATTTTCTCTTTTTGATGTGCTGGCTTTCCCATATTGCGGCCCTGAAGCACAGGGAAGCTCTAATGATAGCTGTGAGCTCATGAAGAAATACGGAGCATCCCATCTCTGCTTATTTTTATGTCCAGCCTTCTTGCGGCATGGGGGTGTTACATCATGAACTCCATGATGTGGGAGCCACTGTTTGTTATTCTGGTCACCTAGGAAGTGCCAGATACATCTGGTGTAAAAATACCTTGACAGTTTTATAGTTCAGAGTTTAGAGTCTGATCCTGGGAAGGTGGCATCAAACAGCTTTCAGAGGAATCTGATCTGGGCTCGAGAGAGGATGGCTGTGCCGTAGTCCCAGAGAGAAAGCCCAGCCTGATAGCAAAGGGCTCACACTTTTGTTTATTGCTCAACTTGGTCAATTCTGACACATTTTTGCAGGTTTTGTTTAACTTAGGCAGATAAAGTTCCCTTTCCCTCAAATCTTCTGCAGTTTACTTATCTGCTCACTTATCTCTTACCGTCTTCTTTCACGTTTTGGCATAATTGGACATTTTCCTTTAAGGCAAAAATTACTGTCTTTCTTCCTTTTTTTTTGGCTGCGCCGCGCTGTGCGGCGTGTGGGATCTTAGTTCCCCCACCAGGGATTGAAGCCGCGCCCCCTGCAGTGGAAGCGCGGAGCCCTAACCACTGGACTGCTGGGGAAGTCCCTGTCTTTCTTCCGTCTTTATTCCTTGATAGTAACGTTTCTCACCTTGCTTATATATTTACATTTCTCTGCCACCATCCCTTCTGGTTTAATCTCAACCATCCATGTTAATTATGACTTTTATCTAAATTAAGTAGCCTCTAATTCAGATAGTGGTTCCACACCACTTCTGTAATTCTCCAGCACCAACTGGATAGCTAATAATTCAATCCAGTTCTGACACTTAACTCCTGGAGTTAGCTCAGGCCCCACAGATTAAGGGCTCGGTCCCGCAAGACTACCTCCACTTCAGATGCCAGCCTCAAACGGGATTCCCAGACTGCTCCCACTTCTGCCTGGCTGACTACAAATTCAGAGGTTACCATGACCCTCTCAGTTTCAGTAATTCACTAGAATAACTCACAGAATGCAGGAAAACACTTCGTTGGTTTATTTTAAAGAATACAGCTTGGGAACAGCCAAATGGAAGAGATGCAGAAGGCAAGGTTTGAGGGAAGGAGCTCAGAGCTTCCCTGCCTTCTCTGGGCCCTCCACCCTCCCAGCACACCTGTGTGTTCACCAACCTGGAATCTCCCCACATTCTGTTGTTCAAGAGATTTTATAATTTAATCTCAGCCCACCTCTCTCTGGAGGTCAGGGGGTGGGCCTGATAGTTCTCACCCAAATCACTGTTTGGTCCTTCTGGTATCCAGCCCACATCATGAAGCTATCCAGAGGCCCCACGCTGAGTCAGCTAATTAGCATAAGCTCAGGTACAGTGGAAATGGGCTTGTTATGAGTATCAAAAGACACTCCTATCCTCAGTGAATTCCAAGGGTTTTAGGAGCTCTGCACCAGGAACCTAGAGCAAAGACCAAATGTATATTTTTATTATACCACAGATAAAAAAAATGGGAAGTAGGTGTTAGAGCATTTTAGCAGAGCTGTGGAATCCACATTATAAGGATCCCATTTTACATGTTTAATAAGCAAGAAGAATGTTCTCATTAAGAGGTACAAAGGTGGTTTTGAGTACCGCCATGCAGTAACAGTAAGAGGCAAAGGCATGTGTGCATTGATTTGTCAACCTGTGCTTGGTGGCTGACGATCTAGTTATTTTCTCTCAGCATTTGTATAGGGGTTCACAGATTAGCTATCAATTACATCAATTTAATATTGGGGCCAGCGTAAGTTAATGAAAGATTTGAACGTTGCTTTTAAGGTAATACACTACAGAACAATGTTATTTTTACTGATATAAAAAGTTTGTCAGAATTTTATAATTCAGTTAGAGTGAGTCTGTAATCTTATATTTTCACAGTCTTACACGTGGAAGTTATGTCAACTTTCTGATGAGTGAAACTCACGTAGACAGTTTAGAAAATTCAGATTAACTAGGCTCTCCTTGAGAAAACAAACCCAAGGCTTAGAAATCATGTATGCTGTGTTATATGCCACACTGCTAGCTCATCGGGGAATGGACATAGAGCCGTTTTAAACCAGAGTTATCAAGTCAGTCTGATTTATCCAAGGGTTCACCTGGAGTATGTGAATTTAAATTCTAAATGTAAAGGTGCCTCTAAGTTAGCAGTTTCTGAGGGATGTTTTTTCCTTCCATAGTTACTGAGATGTAATTAACATAAGTTTAAGTTGAAGATGTATAGTGTGATGATTTGATATACACAGCAAATGAAATGATTACCACAGTAAGGTTAGTTAACACATCCATCCCTTCACATAATTACCATCTTTTGATGTGTGGTGAGAACATTTACAGTTACTCTCTTAGCAGCTTTCAAGTATACAGGACTCTGCGGTTAACTGTAGTCGCCATGTTGTACATTACATGCCCATAACTTATTTTCCTTTTAACTGGAGGAAGTTTGTACTCTTTGACTGATGTCTCCGGCCCGGGCAGCTCCTGGCAACCACCAGTCTGCTCTCTATGTTGAAGCCTTTTTAGATTCTACATGTAAGTGGATTGTATAGTCTGTCTGACTTAATTTCACTTAGTGTAATGTCCTAGTCAACCATGGTGTTCTGAATGGCAGGGTTTTCTTCTTCTTTTGATGGCTGAAGAGTATTCCATTGTGTGAGAGTGCCCGTGTATGTGTGTTTGTGTGTGTGTACATACACATTTTCTTTATCCATGCATCCGTTGACGGACAGTTAGGTTGTTTCCGTGTCTTGGCTTTTATGAATAATGCTGCAGTGAATATGGGGATGCACATATCTTTTTGAGATAGTGATTTCATTTTCTTCGGATATTCACCCAGGAGTGGGAATCCTGGATCATATAGTAGTTCTATTTTTAATTTTTTTGAGGAGCCTCCAGACTGTTTTGCATAATGGCTGTACCAATTTACGGAGACTCCCACCGACAGTGCACAAGGGTTCCATTTCTGAGAGTTTTTTTTTAATTATTTTTTTTTATTGGTGTATAGTTGATTTACAATGTTGTCTTAGTTTCTGCTGCACAGCAAAGTGAGTCAGTTATACATATATCCACTCTTTTTTAGATTCTGTTCCTATATAGGTCATTACAGAGTACTGAATAGAGTTCCCTGTGCTTTACAGTATGTTCTTATTATCTATTTTATATATAGTCCATTTCTGAGAGGTGTTTTTTTTCCCCCTCAAAAGGCTGGCCACTCTTTGAAGTATCAGAAGTTTCTTTCTTTTCCGGGGATTCTTGATTTCCATTTTTTTAGATTATGTAAGTTTTTATTATTCTTTAATAAATAGGGGAAGAGGAGGACCACTAGATTTAATAGACTTCATAGTTAATAATTCCTTGCAGAGGTAAGAAAATATACAAATACAACGAAGGGTACTGATATCAAGAATCTGCTGGCCCCACAGGGTTTTCTGTTGAATGAGTCTGAATTTTGTGTGTGTGTGTGTTAATCAGCAGAGGGTGTCAGGATGGTGGGGAAGGGCACAAAATGTATAAGAACACGTCATGAATTTGTGTGTCATCCTTATGCAGGGGCCATGCTAGTCTTCCCTGTATCGTTACCATTTTAGTATATGTGCTGCCAAAGTGAGCACCTGAATTATTTGTAATCATCCAAAGTTCCACCACAGTTTTATCCAACCTCAGACAAATCTGGTCAGTATTTTGGTGTCTGGTCTTGCAGTTGGCTTGTGAGATGATGAGGCACACAGACCCCGGGGCTAGCAGAGGGAGAGCTCTCCTTACTAGCCTAAGGCTCTTGGTGAGATACATGCTCTGAGCACTATCTGGGTGGCAAGAAACGCATGTCAGTAAGGCTAAGATGCCTCAGTAGTAAGACGTGGTATTATTTATCACCAGGAGAGAATGAATCTGATGCATATCAATTTGACATGCTGAAATTTGCAAAAGGTGCATGTCTGGATTGATGAAACACCTACTTCATAGGGTTATTGAGTTGATTCATGAGTTGATGGTGACATGTGCAGAACAGTGCCTGGCTCCCAGTTTGTGCTATTTAAGGGTTTGTGATTCTCACGGTGGTTGTTCAAGTGAAGGCAGGAGTGTCAGTGTCCTGTCCCTGTGAGTCCCCTTCACTGAGCACAGTGCCTGGCACACAGGAGGTGCCAGTACCTAGGATAAAGGATGTCCCGTGTTCCTGTGTTAAATCAGCTTGTGAAGGGACATGCCTGCCTGAGAGACTGGAACTCCTGTTTTTGATTAAAGGAGTTGCAGCAGGAATGAATTCAAATCTTTTATATCACATATTTATTTTTAAATTCAGTGTTAGAACTTTTAAACATTTTTATCTTATTAAAAATACTTACATTGCATGCCTAGCTTATAGCATTCAAAAGCTAACACACAGTTTTCAGTGAAGAGTGAATTCCTTCCCAGTCCTATTCTTCAGTTACCTCCTTTTTTTTTTTTTTTTCTTCTTCCTTCTCAGGGGTATTATTACTATTATTAGTATCTTTCCAGAGGTAACTTACGGGCATATAAGTGCATGTATGAAACATACACACTTTATTTTCAATAGAAATGAAAGCCTTCTAGGATGTGAGGTACACCAGAATTTAGAAGAAATGTACAAAAAATGTGTAACGGTACAGCATTTAGAGTCTAAATGTCTCTGGCTTGACTTTATTTTATCCTTTTTTGAAATCAGTAAATTGACCCCTCCTGTGCCCAGGTCCATTGAGTCGAGGAGAGACCAGTGGGTGGGTAGGAAGCACAGCCCAGACTGCAGCCAGGCTGCTTTGGCCATGGGTCACTATGGGCAGTTCTGGGGATCAGAGCTTTCAGATCCTTTTCCACACTGCAGTCCCAGGGATGCACACTCCTCAGGGGAGACTCAGTGAGCTGGGCAGCATGCGGGTCATTCATTCATTTGTTCATTGATTCACGGACTCATCCGGCTGTTGGTGAGGGTGGTTTCTGGCGCTAGGATGTGGTGGTGAACGAGCCAGGCGTGGCTCCTGCTCTCCTGGAGCTTATATACCAACTGGGACAACCAATAAAAAATGGACAGAGTGGCAGTGGGAAGAAAACAGGTATGAAGAAAACAACAGAGCGATGCAAGAAGCTGCCAGGGAGGGTCCCTGAGTTGAGAAGCCAAGGCCCCTGCATTTACTCTCATGTCCCTCACCCTGCCTGTAACAGCTCTGTATCCGCCTTGAACCGTGAGGACAGGCTCTGTCATTTCACGCTGGTACCCCCAGCACCTGGCAGAGTACTGTGTATACAGGAGGGATCCAATCAGAATTTGTGTCATGAGTTAGTGAGTTGTCTTGTCATGGCTTCAGGCTGGTTAGGGCTGTACCAATTCCCCAGTGGAGGATGGGACACTGAAGGTGAGTGCCCCTTTATGTGTCACTCAGGTGGATGCTTTCAGCTTTTTAACTCTATTCATGCCTGCTGAGTGGTCTTCCTTAATTTTATTTCTCCATCTTTTAAAATCCCATTTATTGGGAATTCCCTGGCAGTCCAGTGGTTAGGACCTGGTGCTCTCACTGCTGGGGCCCTGGGTTCGATCCCTGGCTGGGGAAGTAAAATCCCATAAGCCACGCGGCATGGCCAAAAAAAAAAAAAAAAATCCTATTATCGACTTGGTGGATCACTTTATTTTTCATGTGAGAATTAACTTTTTCTGTTAAATGAATATAGGCATCTTTTTTCCCTAATCTGCTCCTAAAATCTTTGAATTGTTTGTGAAGGTGCCATGTTACCAGCACTACATCCCTCATCAAATGACCTAGACATAATAAATATTGCACTGTATCTTTTTTTTTTTTTTTGCGGTACGTGGGCCTCTCACTGTGTGGCCTCTCCCATTGCGAAGCACAGGCTCCGGACACGCAGGCTCAGCGGCCATGGCTCACGGGCCCAGCCCCTCCGCGGCATGTGGGATCCTCCCGGACCGGGGCACGAACCCGCGTCCCCTGCATCGGCAGGCGGACTCTCAACCACTGCGCCACCAGGGAAGCCCCCTGCACTGTATCTTTATAATACAGTGGAGTCAAGGGAAATTTGAAGGGCCACTTCTGTGTTTGTGTTCCATTAGAAAGTTTTCACACCTAAAGTCTCTTAAAATTATACTTGTACTTCTTTGTAAATAGAAAAAGAATTTCAATGTCATATAAAAACATATACTGTATCTCTTTTTAGCTAATGTTTGATTAATTGGGACCTTTAGTGTAATGGTTAATTTTATGTATCAACTTTGCTAAGCCGTGGTGCCCAGGTATTTATTAGATCAAGTAATATTCCACATAGTTCTGTGAAGGTGATTTTTGGATGAGACTCACATTTAAATCCATGGACTTTGGGGCTTCCCTGGTGGCACAGTGGTTAAGAATCTGCCTGCCAATGCAGGGGACACAGGTTCGGCCCCTGGTCCGGGAAGATCTCACATGCCATGGAGCAACTAAGCCTGTGCGCCACAACTACTGAGCCCACGTGCGCAACTACTGAAGCCCACGTGTCTATAGCCCGTGCTCCACAACAAGAGAAGCCACCGCAATGAGAGGCCCGCACACTGCAATGAAGAGTAGCCCCCGCTCACCGCAACTGGAGAATAAATAAATTTATTAAATAAATAAATCAATCAATCCATGGACTTTGAGTAAAACAGATTACCCTTCATAATGTGGGTGGGCCTCATCCAATCAGTCGAAGAGCCTGAATAGAGAGAAGACTGACCTCCCTCCATCAAGAAGGAATCCTTCCTCCAGATTGCCTTTGGACTCAAACTGTAACATCAGCTGTTCCCTGGGTCTTCAGACTGCTGGCTTGCCCTGCAGATTTTGGCATTGAATTCCCACAATTGTGGAGGCCAGTTCCTTAAATCAATCTGTTTCCCTCACCACCCTCAACACGCACATACTCCGCCCACCTCCGCCGCACACCCCTGCTCTGTTTTCTGTGGAGAATCCTCGCTAATGCGCTTAGATGCCCATAGTTTTTTTATTACAGTCTCTTTTCTGAGAAGCATATGTTAGTGACTAAGCTTTCTTCAAAACACAGTTGAACCTTGTTGAACAGTAGAATGCAGGTCTCCCTGATGGTGGCCCTGGGCTGTTCCAGGAGCGCCCCTCCAGCTGTGGCCCCGACCCACCCGTGGGGAGCTGCACAGAAGAGGTGCCTCCTACCTCTATTTTGCTGTGGCCCCTGGGCCCCAAGCCCTTCTGCCTTGGCACTCCTCTTTCTGTAGGTCCCGGAGACGGTGCTCTGAGTGGAAGTCTCACCGGGCGGTTGTAAAAACCCTCCTCACTGTAACGGACAGGAGCGTGTTAAAGTTATCCCGTCCTGGTTCCATCTCCTGGAACCTGCTCGTCTCCTGCAGGGTATCGCCCTGGAACCTCAGGAAGGTCAGCTACCCCGCTACCCCCCCGTCCCCAGCTGTCCGTAATCTGTGATGTGTGGGTGTTCCATAGCAGTTTATGTTCTGTTTGTTTTCTCTCTGTAACCTTGGAGCCCTGCGCTGAAGCAAAGGAGAGCTGACAAATGCTGGGGGTGCGGTGCGTGTCCTCCTGGAGCTGCTTGTGGAGCTCTGCTTGGTGGTTTTTGCATCCTCGTGACTTCCTCCTGCCTTTGCTGTTGTAAATGTTCTCATTTATGCTCCTGAGAATGAAACTTGAGGTGTGCTTACTGATGCTTCTTGTCTGCTTCCTGGCGAACTGTCAAAGGTTTTTACCCTGGATGAGAGATTATATGGCTGGTATTTAAATGAGCATTTTGAGTTCTTTTTTTTTTTATTTGTAAAATTTACAGCAAGGTGCACATCAGGGATTGCAGACTGCCTCTAAAGGACCAGGTAGTAAATATTTTAAACTTTGGGGACCCTAACTATTTGGTAATCATGGAACCCGGCCGTTGTGCCAGAGCAGCCATACGCAAAACTAAGTGCACACCGACATGTGAAGTTTTTATGATGTTTTCATCACAAAATATTATTCTTCTTTTGATTACTTTTCAATCATTTAAGAATGTAAAATCTTTTCTTAGCTTTTGGACCATACATAAACCAGCCTCGGGCTGGAGTTTGCTCCCAGCCTTATAGGTGGACCCCACCGGTGAGCAGGGCCTAGCAGTTAGAGCCAGCACCGTGTTCTAAGCCGAGCTCTGTGGCTGGGCTACACCGTGAGGTACAGTTTCTTCCGCATCTGTGAACTGGAGACAAAAGCCTGCCTCCTTGAATAATTGTTTGTAAGGATTAAAAAGGATAACGCCCTGTTGTTTGGCCAGATACTTTGTATAGTACATGTAAGCTTATTTTCATTTTCCATTCGCTGCTTCCTTTTTGTCCCCTCTACTTAAGTCCTACCTTTTTGGGATGTGGTCTGTCTTGGTGAGTATTCGGTGTGTACTTTAGAAGGAATGCCTGTTCTGCTGTTGTTGGGTGGTGCGTTGTATAAAACGTTGATCACTTATTCAGGTATATGCCACGGCTGTTACTCCTTCTTCATTCTGGTGGTTCCATTTCCTTCTGGTATTGTTTCCCTTATCTTCAGATCTTCCTTTAGTAATTCTATTGGAACAGGTCTGCTGACTGCAGATTCTCTCAGTTTTTCCTCATTTGAGAATGATGGATATTTTTGTTAGATACAGCATTCTGATTGATAGTTGTTTTGTTTCAGCACTTTCAAAATGTAGAACGTTCCTTTCAGGCCTTATACCGCAGTTGGCCTTCTGATGCTGTGACATCCGTTTAAACTTTGGTGATGACGGTGACTTTTAGGGAAGAGGAGAATTGCCCCCTAGGAAATGAGTTGGCGTTGACCAGGAGAGGGAGGACCGCGTGGTGAGGCGGTTGTCAGAAGCATGAACTTTACAAGTCTCCTCTATTATTGTCGATACGGGCGATTGAGTGACCCGTGTGCCATTGGTGTGGGGGAGTGTGCCTCCCCAGGGTGCGTGAGTTTCGGTTGCTCAGTGCTTGTGGCAATAGTGACAAAATTCCATTTGCCACATTGTAACTTAAATAGGAGTTCTTTGAGGAGTCTATTATACATCTCAGTAAACTTTCTGCCTCCCCCTGTAGGGGAGGTAGAAGTGTCATTGAATGCCTTCTTTAGGAGCGTAGCATGTGTATTCTGAGAAGCAGAATGAGTGCCTTGGTCACTGTCAGTAACGTCTGGAACTCTAAAGGGGTAAGGAGTGTCCTTGTCCTTACAAGGATAAGGCAGTTGAGGCCTCATATTGTGGTCTTAATATATGTAGAGGCTTTGATTTATATTTTGGGTATCTGTGAGGGAAGAGATTCCTAGGGTCCTTGAGCCCAAAAAGAGCAACTCTAAAAGGCTGCGTCCCAAGGGTTTGTAAAAATGTGCACCTGGGGCCAGCCTTTGTTCTCAGGAAAGCTCATGACCAGCAGTTTCCACGCTAATGAGGTACAGTATAGTGCAGGGCTGAGAAAGGCAGTTTCTTGCATCTGAAGCCCCAGGGCAACAGCTAGTCGTCATACGTGGTCCAGAGACCCCAGGGGGCATGAGAGAAGGTTGCTGAAGCCTCTTCAGTGAAGGAGTCTCTGAGGGTGCTAAGGGGGGGGCTATCTGTATCAATTCCCTAGGGATGCTGTAACAAAGTACCACTGAATAGGTGGCTTAAACAACAGAAATGTATTGTCTCACAGCTCTGGACCCTGCAGGTCCAAAATCAGGGCGACGGCAGGGTTGTTTCCTTCTGAGGGCTGTGAGAGAAGGCTCTGTTCCAAGGCATTCTCCTTGGCTTGTAGGTGGTCATATTCTCCCTGTGTCTTCATATTGTCTTTCCTCTGTGCATATCTTTCCGTGCTTAAATTTCCCCTTTTTGTAAGGACACCAGTCACGTTGGATTAGGGCCCACCCTAATGACCTCATTTTAATTTGATTATCTTCAAAGACCTTAGTTTTATAAATAAGGTCACATTCCCAGGTACTCTAGGCTAGGACTTGAACATCTTTTGGGAGGATATGATTCAACCCATAAACAGGTTCTGTGTTTGTCAAGCCAATTTGTAATTGCTAAATACTTAGTTTAATTTTTTAAAAAAATTTATTTATTTATTTATTGGCTGCGTTGGGTCTTCGTAGCTGCGTGCGGCCTTTCTCTAGTTGCGGGGAGCGGGGGATACTCTTCATTGCGGTGCGCAGGCTTCTCATCGTGGTGGCTTCTCTTTGCTGTGGAGCACGGGCTCTAGGCACGCGGGCTTCAGTAGTTGTGGCTCGCCAGCTCTAGAGTGCAGGCTCAGTAGTTGTGGCGCACGGGGTTAGTTGCTTCATGGCCTGTGGGCTCTTCCCGGATCAGGGCTCGAACCTGAGTCCCCTGCATTGGCAGGCGGATCCTTAACCACTCACTGCACCACCAGGGAAGCCCCACTTAGTTTAATTTTAATTTATTACTCATTGTGTCAGTGTCCATGCCCACTATGGGATATTTTAGGGCACTGGGTGCTATGACCATGGGGAGTTCAAGGCAATAATAGTTGTGATGGTTAAGGCGAAGCAAATTTACTTGTCTTCTCAATTATATGTAGTAATTCCCCTAAGATTATATGGGCCGCCTCGTTTAGATTTAGTGGGATCCCCAGCTATACATGCAATTTGAGTCCCAGTATTGATTTAAATTCATGAAGGTTTGCCAGTTGGTACATTTCAGCAGATACTTAAGTTAAATCAGAGCCTGTGTCATAGTGGCACCAAAGCCCTTTGTCTTTTTTTTTTTTTTTGCGGTACGCGGGCCTCTCACTGCTGTGGCCTCTCCCGTTGCGGAGCACAGGCTCCGGATGCGCAGGCCCAGCGGCCATGGCTCACGGGCCCAGCCGCTCCGCGGCATGTGGGATCTTCCCGGACCGGGGCACGAACCAGTGTCCCCTGCATTGGCAGGCGGACTCCCAACCACTGCGCCACCAGGGAAGCCCTGTCTTCTTGTTGTATAAGTTCTTGCAGTAAACTTTGGAGTTCCACTTGGGTTAACTTGTGGACCTTTGTTTCAAATTTAATTTGTTTTTCTCCAGAAAGCTTCAGTATTGTCAGGGTAATGGGACTCCCCATGGCGAAGGTTCCTTTATAGGGTTTAAGGACGCTGGGCTTACACTGGGCTTGAATTAACCACTTTGCTGTGCCCATGGCTGCCCTGGGTGTTTTCTCTACAACCTTCGGGATCAGGATCTTTGTTGTGACAGAGGCCGCAGAGTGGTGCAGTGGGAGAGTACTGGACCTGCAGCCCAGAGGTGGATGCGTGGACACCGTCCTCTGCTGCAGCCTTGCCTTTTCCCCAAGTGCACCCTTCTCCTCCCTCTGCCCCTCTCTCCCCCCTCCCCCCTCCTCTCCACAGTCCCTCAGTACTTTAGATTTCTAGCCAAATAAAGCGCAGGCTCTCGGTTCCTGTCCCTGTCCAGTCCCTCACAGTGAGGACCTTCTGGGTGGTTACAGGGAAGATTTGGGGTCCTGATGGCCCACCTCTGCTTCCCGGGAATGCCAGTCAACCGCCCCAGGGTTGGGATCCACAGCCAGTCTGGTCATTTTTTTTTTTTTTTTTTGCGGTACGCGGGCCTCTCACTGTTGTGGCCTCTCCCGTAGCGGAGCACAGGCTCCGGACGCGCAGGCTCAGCGACCATGGCTCACGGGCCCAGCCGCTCCGCGGCATGTGGGATCTTCCCGGACCGGGGCACGAACCCGTGTCCCTTGCATCGGCAGGCGGACTCTCAACCACTGCGCCACCAGGGAAGCCCCAGTCTGGTCATTTTGTCTTTGCCTTCATGAGGATCACATGGGGCGACATGGGAGCTGTGGCCAAGTCCCCCACACAGACCCTGGTACTCCCTGGTCACAAAGCAGGCTGGAGGTGAGCTTCTGAGCTTTACTGAGGATGGAACTGAAGCTGAGAGACAATAAACAGTGCTTCGTTGCTTGTAAAAAGATTGCATTCCGCTAATCAGGTTGCCAGTCCTGGACACTTCTCGCACACTTGTGAAAAAAACAAAAATGAACAAATCTCTCTCCTTAGTCACAAAACTCAGTAATGATTATTTCATGATTCAAGTTTTAGTGAAAAGATGAACAATTTGTGAAACACAGGAGTGCCAAAGTTATTTGGCCTTCCTCTCACTTGTCTTATCTTTTTAAGAAGATTTATTTACTTCTGCATGACCTTAATTTGTTACAGTGAGAGTACCTATGATAGCTAAAATAGCCATTGTTTGTTTGGTCGGTTGCATTTGCATTGTCTTATTAAGGTTTTACCTTCTACGCCAGTGGTCCTTAAACCTGGTGGAATCTCAGGAATATCTTGGAACTTAACAATGCTGGTGCCCAGGCCATGCCCTAGACCAACTGAATCAGAACCTCTGGTGATAGAACTGAGGCTTGGTATTAAAAATGTGTGTGTACGTGTTTGTGTGTGTGTGTGTGTGTGTGTGTGTGTGTGTGTCCCTCACCCCCTGCTTCTGATGTATGATAAGGGTTGAGAACCTGATTCCGAGTCTGACTTTTTCTGTGACTTCAAGCAGATCTGTACTTAATTTAGAGGCGCTGTGTGGTTTTACATGTGTAATGTATGAAAAGTACACATTACAGAAAAATCTATATTTAATGCCCAGGAGCTTGTTGGATATATCTGTTGGATATATCTTTTTTTTTTTTTTTTTTTCTTTTGGGCTGTGCCTCGCGGCTTGTGGTATCTCAGTTCCTCGACCAGGGACTGAACCTGGGCCCTCGGCAGTAAGAGCACAGAGTCCCCACCACTGGACCGCTAGGGAACTCCCTGGATATTTCTGTAAATGGGGGAGGTACTGTTAACCATAGCTGTTGCAGGAGGTTGAAAGAATGGGACACATGAGGTGTACTGGTGACAGGGGCCTTTTCTTGGGCCTCAGGGGCAGAGGGTTGAGTTAATTACACTCGTCAGTTCCTGGCACACCATTTCCAAATCCATAGTTTTAGGTGTTTTCTTTGTAATGAATTTGTTTTTATGCCATTTAAAACATACTGTTGTACAATGTGCATGCATTGTAAGTTTGTGTACATGGAGTGTGTGTGGTTCTTTAGCTCAAGCACTGTATTTTTAAGTTGTGTCCAGGTCATTGAACTGCTGCAGGTCTCTGTCTTCCATGTCCTCCCAATCCTAGGCCTGTGGGAGAGCTCTGTGGGCACAGCCCCTTGGGGCGACTGGAGGACCTTCCATGTAACTCAGCTGTACTAGATTGCTCTCCAGGTAGGCTGCGGGGTCCACCCTCCCACCAGCTGTGTCTGAAGATTTGTGCCTCCAGCCCTCCATTTCTACTGACCCCTGGCATTATTTAGTTACTGAAGTCATCATTGAGGGCTTACTCCCTGGCATGCGTTGTGCTAGGCATTTGGGATATATCAGAGAGCAAAACCAGATGAAAAAGGAAAAAAAAATAACTGCTTTGGAGCTTATATTTTAGCTTTCTAACAGTTGTGAATTTGGTGAGTGTAAAGTAATATAAAACTTCATTATTTTAATTTATATTTTTCTAAATATGAATTTGAGTATCTCTTCATAGCATTAGCTGTTTGGGGTTCTTTCTGTTGGATATCTGACATTTTTCTGATAGAATGTAGGAGTTTCTTTTGTCCCTTGTTGGTTTTAGGTATTTTTAGATACTCCTTACTGTTTGTGATATGCTATACTCTCTTTCACAGATTTAGATGTACAGTTGACGCTAGCAACATGGGTTTGAACTGTACAGGTCCACATATAAGCAGATTTTTTTTTCTGTAGTAAATAGTGCAGCACTGCATGATCCTTGGTTGTTGGAATTGCTGGACTCGAAGAACTGCACACGTGGAGGGCTGACTATAAGTTACGCGCGGATTTTCGACTGCACATGTTGTTCAGGGGTCAACTGTGTATTTCTAATTATGTCATTTAGAAAATAGTTCATTTAGTAAGGGCTTTTCTAGGCTAGGACACATTTACACCTCAATGTTAATACTAGTTCTCTCTTAACTTACTGTGTAAGGAGTTTCATGACATTTTTTCTTGACTGATACTCGTCAGTGGCCTGAAGTCGTGGTTCCCAATTTTCTGCTGTGTTGCAGCACTCCTGAATTACACTCCCGCGGTGGTAGTGGCCCTGGGTAGCACTGGTTCTTCGCTGGTGGTGGAGTAGGGCAATGTATAGAGTTGAAAATGATTTCTGAATCGTACTCCTTCCACATCCTCCCTTCCCGTGGACACACAGCAGTTGGGAATCACTGGATAAAAACAATTAATGTTAATATCAAAGACTCAGTTTCTTAGTTGTGAGATGTAGTAGGAAATTGGAATATTTTGGAAGACATGCTTCAAAGAACAATTTGAGTATCGATTTTTAAAATTTTTAATTTTTTAAATTAAATTAAAACGGTCACTGGGCTATTCACTACTTAATAAATCACACTGTTTCTGCTATGTTGATGAGTCATGTAATTTTTTCCCCCCCAACCATCAAATGGTCAGCGAATGATGTGTGTTGTAACTTAACCTTTCCATTTCTGGGAGGGACTGGCAAAGAGATGTTACATTTTAAAAAGCAATTTATACATGTACATTTAAAAAATTTTTTTCCAGACGATGGTGTTGGCAAGTGGATGTTACATTTTAAAAAGCAATTTATACACTTAAGTTTTTAAAAAATTTTCCAGATGATGGTGTGGACATGCAGATTGGAACAAAGAAAGAAGATCTGAATGACAAAGAGAAAAAAGAAGAGGAAGAAACTCCTGCACCTGCATATAGGGCCAAATCAATCCTAGAGAGCTGGGTGTGGGGCAAGCAACCAGGTATTATGATCTCCTGAACTTTTGGTACTTTGGAACGATTGATCCAGCACTCATTTTCTAGATAGAGTAGGTGGACTTGTTTTTGGTCAGAGTTTTTAAAAATTAAACTTAAAATTTTTTTATATTGTAATAGACTGTGCATAACATACATTTTACCATTTCAGTCAGTTTTAAGTATACAGTTCAGTGACATTCAATACATTCACACTGTTGTGCAGTTATGACCACCACCCATTTCCAGAGCCTCTTCATCTTCCCAAACTGAAACTCTGTACTTATTAAATGATAACTCCCCTTTCTTCCCTAGCCCCCTGGAAGCCACTAACTTTCTGTTTTTAGGATTTTGACTAGTCTAGTTACCTCATATAAGTGGAGTCATAATATTTGTCTTTTTGTATCTGGCTTGTTCCTTTATTTAGCGTAATGTCTTCAAGATTCATCCATGTTGTAGCATGTGTCAGAATTTCCTTCCTCTTTAAGGCTGAAAAATATTCCATTGTATGTATATACCACATTTTGTTCATCCATCTGTGGATGGGCATTTGAGTTGCTCCACCTTTTGGCTATTGGGAATAGTGCTGCTAAGAACATAGGTGTACACGAGTTCGAGTCTCTGCTTCAGTTCACTGCGTATATACCTAGGAGTAAAATTGCTGGATCATGTGGTAATTCTGTGTTTAACTTTTTTTTCCTCCAGTTTTATTGAGATATAATTGACATATAGCAGTGTATAGGGTACAGCATAATGGTTTGACTTACAAACATCATGAAATGATTACCACAAAAAGTTCAGTGTACATCCATCATCTCATATAGATACAAAATTAAAGAAATAGAAAAAATATTTTTTCCTTGTGATGAGAAATCTTAGGGTTTCCTCTTCTAACTTCCATATTAACATATAGCAGCATTAATTATCTTTATCATGTTGTTCATTATATCCGTAGTACTTACTTATCTTATAACTGGAGGTTTCTGCCTTTTGACCCCCTTCAGCCAATTCCCCCTTCCCCCACCCCCTGCCTCTGGTAACCACAAATCTGATCTCTTCTCCTATGAGTTTGTTTCTTTATTTTTGAAGTAGAATTGACCTGCAACATTGTGTTACTTCCTGTTCTACGACATAGTGATTTGATATTTCTATACATTTCAAAATGATCATCACAGTAAGTCTAGTTATGATCTTACCATACAAAAATGTTACTTAATTACTGACTGTATTCCCCACACTGTACATTTCATACCCATAACTCATTTTTTTAATTGAAGTATAGTTGATTTACAATGTTATGTTCATTTCTGCTGTACGGCAAAGTGATTCAGTTATACATATACATACATTCTTTTAAAAATTCTTTTCGGGGCTTCCCTGGTGGTGCAGTGGTTGAGAGTCTGCCTGACGATGCAGGGGACACGGGTTCGTGCCCCGGTCCAGGAAGATCCCACATGCCGCGAAGCAGCTAGGCCCGTGAGCCATGGCCGCTGAGCCTGCGCGTCCGGAGCCTGTGCTCTGCAACGGGAGAGGCCACAGCAGTGGGAGGCCCGCATACCACAAAAAAAAAAAAAAAAAAAAAAAAAAGCATAAAAATTCTTTTCCATTATGGTTTATCACAGGATACTGAATATAGTTTCCTGTGCTATATACTAGGACTTTTTTGTTTATCCATCCTATATATAATAGTTTACATCTGCTAGTCCCAAACTCCCAATCCATCCCTTCCCCACTCCTCCCCCTTGGCAACCACCAGTCTGTTCTCTATGTCTGTGGGTCTGTTTCTGTTTTGTAGATAGGGTTCATTTGTGTCATATTTTAGCCCTGACTCATTTCTTTTGCAACTGGTTGTTTGTACCTCTTAATCTCCCTCACCTCCCACTTTTCTCCCCACTGGCAACTACCTGTTTGTTCTCTGTATCTTTGACTCTGTTTATGTTTAGTTATGTTTATTTATTTGTTTCACTTTTTAGATTCCATATATAAGTGAAATCATACAGTATTTGTCTTTCTCTATCTGACTTATTTCACTTAACGTAATACCCTCTAGGTACATCCAAGTTGTCGCAAATAGCAAGATTTCATTCTTTTTTTTAGTTGAGTAATATTTTGTATGTGTGTGTATATCTGTATCTATATTTATCACATCTTCTTTATCCATTCATTTATTGATGGGCACTTAGGTTGCTTTCATATTTTGGCAATTGTAAATAATGCTGCAGTGAACATAGGGGTACTTATATCTTTTCTAATTGGTGTTTTTGTTTTCTTTGTATAAATACCCAGCAGTGGAATTGCTGGATCATATGGTAGTTTGATCTCCCTGTGCTATGCGGCTGCTTCCCACTAGCTATCTATTTTACGTTTGGTAGTGTATAAGCCTTATCCTTTTGTTGATAGCTTTCTTCACTATGCAGAAGCTTTTTAGTTTGATGTAGTCCCATTAGTTTACTTTTGCTTTTGTTTCTCTTGCCTGAGGAGACATATCCAGAAAGATATTGCTAGGGCCAATGTCAAAGAGTGTACTATCTATGTTTTCTTCTAGAATTTTTATGGTTTTAGGTCTTACATTTAAGTCTTAAATCCATTTTGAATTTTTTTTGTGCATGGTGTGAGAGAGTAGTCTAGTTTTGCATGTAGCGGTCCAGTTTTCCCAACATCATGTGTTGAAGAGGCTGTCTTTTTTCCATTGTATATTTTTACCTCTTTTTGATTAATTGCCTATATAAGTATGGGTTCATTCTGGGCTTTCTATTCTTTTCCATTGATCTATGTGTCTGTTTCTGTGCCAGTACCATACTGTTTTGATTACTGTAGCTTTGTAGTATAGTTTAAAATCAGGGAGCATGATACCTCCAATGTTGTTCTTTCTCAAGAATGTTTTAGCTATTCGGGGTTTTTGTGTTTCCGTACAAATTTCAGAATTATTTGTTTTTGTTTTGTGAAAAATGCCATTGGGATTTTGATAGGGATTGCATTGAATCTGTAGATGGGTAGTATGGTCATTTAAGCAATATTAATTCTTTCAGTATACGAGCACAGTATATCTTTCCATCTGTTTGTGTAGTCTTTGATTTCCTTCATGAGTGTCATACAGTTTTTTGACTACGGTTCTTTTACCTCCTTAGATTTATTCCTGGGTACTTTATTCTTTTTGATGCAACTGTAAATGGGACTGTTTTCTTAATTTCTCGTTCTGATAGTTCATTGTTCGTGAATAGAAATGCAGCAGATTTGTGTTTATTAATTTTGTATCCTAAAACTTTACCAAATTCATTGACAAGGTCTGGTAGTTTTTTGGAGTGTCTTTAGGATTTTCCATGTATGCCGTCGTGTCACTGCAAACAGTGACAGTTTTACTTATTCCTTTACAGTTTGGATTACTTCTTCTTGTTTGATTGCTGTGGCTAGGACTTCACATACTGTGTTGAAAAAAAGTTGTGAGAGTAGGCAACCTTGTTTTATTCCTGATCTTAGAGGAAATGTTTTAGCTTTTCACCACTGAGTATGATATTAGCTCGGGGCTTGTCATATTTGGCCTTTATTACATTGAGGTATGGTCCCTCTGTACCCACTTTTATGAGAGTTTTTATGATAAATGGATATTGAATTCTGTCAAATGCTTTTTCTGCATCTGTTGAGATGATTACATGATTTTTATCCTTCAGTTTGTTAATGTGGTATAGCACATTGATTGATTTGTGGATGTTGAACCATCCTCGTATCTCTGCAATAAATTCCAATTGATCATGATGTATGATCCTTTTAATGTATTGTTGAATTTGGTTTGCTAATATTTTGTTGAAGGTTTTTTGCATCTGTGAACATCAGGGAAGTTGTCCTATAATTTTCTTGCCTGGTGGTTGTCTTGTCTGGTTTTGGTATCAGGGTAATGCTGGCCTTGTAAAATGAGTTTGGAAGTATTCCCTCATTTTCTATTTTTTTTTGTAAGAGTTTGAGAAGTATTGGTATTAATTCTTCTTTGAAGGTTTTGCATAATTCACCAGTGAAGCCCTCTGGTCCTGGAGTTTTGTTTGTTGGGAGGTTTTTAATTACTGATTCAGTCTCCTTACAAGTAATTGGTCTGGTCATACTTTCTATTTTTTATGATTCAGTCTTGGCAGTTTGTATGTTTCTAGGAATTTATTTCTTCTAAGTTGTCTTTGTCTTTCTGTGCTACCAGCTGTAACATTTCCACTTTCGTTTATGGTTTTATTTATTTGGGCCCTCTTTATTTCTTGGTGATTCTAGCTAACAGTTTGTTAGTTTTGTTTATCTTTTCAAAAAACAACTGTTGGTTTTATTTATCTTTTCTATTGTCTTTGTAGTCTCTTTCATTTGTTCCCACTCTGATCTTTGTTATTTCCTTCCTTCCAATAACTTTGGGCTTCATTTGTGGGTTTTTTTGTTTATTTGTTTTTTTTAGTTTCTTCAGGTGTTTATTTAGGCTATCTGGTTTCTTGTTTATTTGAGATTTTTCTTGTTTTTTTTGAGATAGGCATTTATTGTTCTGAACTTCCCTCTTAGAACTGCTTTTGCTACATCCCATAAGTTTGGGTATGTTGTATTTCCATTTTCATTTGTCTCAAGGTATTTTTTTTGTTTTTCTTTTGATTTCTTCCTCGACCCATTGGTTGTTCAGTAGAATGTTGTTTAATCTCCACATATTAGTGAATTTTCCAGTTTTCGTCTTGTAATTGATTTCCAGTTTCATAACTTTGTGGTTCAGAAAGATGCTTGATGTGACTTCAGTCTAATTAAGTTTATTGTGACCTAATACGTGATATTCTGGAGAATGTTTCATGTGTACTTGAGAAGAATGTGTATTCTGTTACTTTTGGATGGAATGTTCTGTATATATCTGTTAAGGTCATCAGATCTAACGTGTCATATGAGGCAGATGTTATTTTAATGATTTTTCTGTCTGGATGATTTATCTATTGATGTAAGGGATGTATTAAAGTCCTTTACTATACTATAATACAATACTATTATTGTATTGCTATCAATTTCTCCCTTTAGGTCTGTTAAGATTTGCTTTATATTTAGTTACTCCTTTGTTGGGTGTATAAGTATTTACAAATGTTATATTCTCTTGTTGGACTCACCCCTTTATCATTATGTAATGCCCTTCTTTGTCTCTTATTACACTTTTGTTTTAAAATCTATTTATCTGATATAAGTATAGGTACCCCAACTTTCTTTTGGTTTTCATTTGCATGGAATATCTTTTTCCATCCCTTCACTTTCAGTCTGTGTTGTGTCCTTATGTCTGAAGTGAGTCTCTTGTAGGCAGTATATAGATGAGTTCTTTTTTTTTTTTTTAAATCCTTTCAGCCACTCTGTGTCTTTTTACTGGTGAATTTACTCCATTTACATTTACAGTTATTGATAACGTTTGTTTTCATTGCCGTTATGATAATTGTTTTGTTTCTGGCTGTTTTGCAGTTCTCCTTTGTGATTTGATGATTCTCTTTAATGGTATGCCTAGATTCCTTTCTCATTATCTTTTGTGCATCTACTATAGTTTTTTGCTTTGTGGCTACCAAGAAGCTTACATATAACAACTTGTATTTATAACATTCTATTTATAAATAAACATACGTTTGAACACATTCTAAGCTTTGCATTTTTATCCTCCTCTCCCATGTTTTGTGTATTTGATGTCGTAATTTGCAAGTTTTTATCTTATATATCCCTTAATTGTTTTAGTTATTTTTACTTCTTTTGTCGTTTAACCTTTATACTCAGTTTTTATTAATCCACTACCTTTATTATATATTTACTTTTACCAGTGAGATTTATACTTTCAAATGTTTTCTTGTTACTAATTAGTTCTCTTTCTTTTCAGCTTAAAGAACTCTTTTTATCATTTCTATTAAGGTTAGATTAGTGGTGATGAACTCCCTTAACTTTTGCTTGTCTAGAAAACTCTATCTCTTCTTCACTTGCTGCTTGATATGTTTGTTGGGTAAAGAAGTTTTTTTCATTCAGACTTTGAATATATTATGCCACTCTCTTCTGCCTTGCAAAATTTATGCTGAAAAATCTATTACAGTCTTATAGGGGTTCCCTTGCATCTAACAAGTTGTTTCTCTCTTGCTGCTTTTAAGATTTTCATCTTGTTTTTAACCTTTGACATTTTAATTATGATGTGTTTTGTCGTGGGTGACTTTAGTTTTCTGTTGTTTGGAACTCTCTGGACTTCCTGGATCTCAATGTCTGTTTCCTTCCCCAGGTTAGGGAAGTTTTTACCTATATTACATCAAATAAGTTTTCTGTCCCTTTCTCTGCCTCTTCTCCTTCTGGGACCCTGTGAAGTCTGCTTGATATTGTGTCGTATATCCCTTAAACTATTTTCACATTTTTTCACTGTTTTTTCTTTTTGTTGCTCTGACTGGGTGAACTACATAGGTACCCTGTCTTTGAGTTTACTGAGCTTTTCTGCTGCTTCATGTAATGCGCCATTGAACCCTTCTAGCATGTTTTCAGTTCAGTGCAATTTTATTTTTCCAGTGTATTTTCTCTCCTTATTCGATTGGCAACTTCTGGCTTCTAATTTAGTGATTCATCCTTATTTTTTTTCCATTCTACTGTTGGGTCCTTTCACCAAACTTTATTTTGGTTATTAGGTTTTTTGGTTCCAAAATTTCCATTTGGTTCTTTTTTTTCTTTTTAAAATAAATCTCCTTTTTCTTGTCTTAGGTTTTCTCTTTTTTCATGTTTCAAGTGTGTTTGTTTTTGCTTTTTGAAGCATTTTTTTATTGTGGCTTCTTTAAAATCTTTATGAGAGTATTCTAACGTCTTTGTCATCTTGGTGTTTCCATCTATTGATTGTCTTTTTAAAATTTATTTTGAGATCATCCTTGCTCTTGATGTGATGAGTGACTTTCTGTTGAAACATGGACATCTTCATGTTATGTTCTGAGACTCTTTTTGACTGGTTTTCTGTGACACCGTTCTGGCAGGGCAAGAGTGTGCTATACCTTGTTACTGCCAGGAGGGGATGGGAGTTCTGCTGGCTCCCCCCATGGTCTCCATGATTTGTTTCTTTGTTACTCTATTTACTCACCTAACTTGTTTCAAGGTATCCTACAATAAATGACTGATTGATTAGGCATTAGGAGTTGGGCAGGGCAAGCACCGTTAGGACATCAGGAAGGAGAGCAGGCAGATGCTCAAGGGCATGAAGGCTCTCTTTGAGCTTCACGGTTGTCTCTGGGCTTTGCAGCCGTATTGTTATTTCAAACTAGAAAACATAGTGATTATTCAGGAAGGTAAAGCTTTCTTAGGCCTGATTTCTGGAAGAAATTCTGCATGGGGGATGTGTAGACAAACTGTCTTTGGCAGGGCTTGTCTCAGTGAAGTCTCCCGTTTGTATGCGGGGCCTCAGGCACCTCTCAGTGCTGGGCCAAAGGTGATTCTGCAAGGATGCCTGTGAGGGGTAGGGATGGTACTTCATGTATAAATCTTTCTGCTTCTTCACCTTGAGCCTAGTTTGGAATTTAAAGTATTTTTAAAAAACATTTATTAATGTTTTTCTCATATTTTTCTGTTACATTGCTTTTAGTGTTTCTGAAATCTGTATTTAAAATAAATTCTTTTTTCCTTTTTTGGCTGTGCCGCACAGCATGTGGGATCTTAGTTCCCAGACCAGGGATCGAACCCTCACCCCTTGCATTGGAAGCATGGAGTCTTAGTCACTGGACCACCAGGGAAGTCCCAAAAGTATTTTTCAAAAAACAACAGCAACACAAAAAACACGCAAAAACGTATTTTTTCCATCTAGTTTTCTATAATGATTATCCATTTTAGCTAGTGGAGCTTTCCAGACTTAGCATCCAACCTCTGGTGTCTGGATGTGCATCTCTGTGCCATAGTTCCTGTGTGTGGAGAGGGAAGCTCTGTCCTGGTGGCGTCCCTAGAGGGTGGTGAGGTACATCCATCTGATGCCTTCTGTGATCTCCTTCTCTCCCATAGGAAGAGCATGTTTAGGTCGTGGGTAGCTAAAAAATAAATGTCTTCCATATAGGGGAAGTCAGTAGGTGTGTGCCTTTTGTCTCTTGGGATGTGAGGCTACCAGGGCGATGACTGTTTTGGCTTCATAGCTAATAAATATCAGAGATCGAAAAACAAGCACAGGACATCTCCTGCTCTCATTACCACTGGGTGCTTTATTGGTGTAGGGGGTTGGTGGAAGGTAACTTAGCTTTATGCTTAATTGTAAGACAAGACTCCTTTTAGTTATTTTCATTCACATAATTTTCTTCTAGGTACCTAAAAATAAAAGGTCCTTAAGTGTAGAAAATTTCAAACATACACAGTAGAGAGAATAGTATAATGAAATACTACTTACCCATAGCACATTCTGACTGGCTACTTCATCTTTCTCTGAAATATTCCAGTAAATGTATTACCTCTCATCAGTCATGTATGCTGGGCAGTTTATTGAAACTTTTTATTTTGGATTTGGTTTCATAACATGAAAATACTGGATATAGTTTTTCTCTCTGTCTAGGAAATGTGTTGCTGATAAGGACTGACTTCACAATTTTGTGTTAAAAACTTTTATACCATGTTTACAGAGGGGCAGTATAACTTGGTGGCTAAGAGTGGTCTCCCGTGTGCCATACTCAGCTGGGTGACCTTGGGCAAGCGCTCTGTGCCTCAGTTTCTTCCTCCATAGAATGCATGCACAGCACTACCTCTTAATGGTGCCTGTGAGGATTACCTAATGTGTGTAAAGTGCTTAAGACCGTTTGTGGCACATATTAAGCACTCAGCTGTTACCTATTATTGTTACCCATTTTATAACGTTGCAACAAACTGTGCCCGTGATATTCAGAGGTTGGATGTTTTATCTTGTTTTCTAGAGGTGAATGAACTGAAGGAGTGTCTCTCTGTGTTGGTTAGAGAGCAGCAAGCTCTGGCCATCCAGTCAGCCACCACCACGCTCTCAGCCCTGAGGCTCAAGCAGAGACTCGTCGTTTTGGAACGATACTTCATTGCCTTGAATAGAACTGTTTTTCAGGAGAATGTCAAAGTTAAGTGGAAAAGCAGCAGCGTTTCTTTGCCTCCTGTGGACAAAAAAAGGTAATAGTATAATTAAGAAAGAATCCTGATACCAGCTAAATATAAAACTCAGGCTGTTTTGTTTAAGAAAGTTTAATTAAGGCTTCCAGTGTAGTCTGTTTTTGTTTTCTGAAATTTTATTCTTTCTTTCCCTTTTCGTATGTCTCATATAATCTGGAGAATGGCTTTCCCAATTTGCTCATAAAGTAACAGGCTGTGCTGTAGCCTGTACCATTATTTTACAGACGCTGTTCTGTCAGTAACTGTAGAAGCCAGTCAGAAGTTGAGCTCAGCAGGTCTAGATTTGAAAATGGGATCTGAACATCACATTCTTTTTGTTTTGGTGCCGGGTAGGGAATTATCACATTGCAGTGGTGCTGAACTAGTTTAGATGCTCCGTTTTTTTTCTTCTTAATGTGATTTACTTACTCTTTCCTTACAAGAGGTGCTTTTATGGATGCACATGCAGTTGCAAGAAATAATACAGAGAGATTCCTTATACCCTTCAGCCAGTTTCCCTAGTTTTTCACTTGCAAAACTGTAGTACAGAAATCACGACGAGGATATCGACTTTGATACATTGTACCCGTCTTACTCAGATTTCCCATTTTACGTGCTTTCAATCCTGTGTGTGTGTGTGTTTGCATGAGATTTTATCACAGGTGTAGATTTCTGTCAGTACTGCCACAGGGTACAGGACAAGGACCCTTTTTTATAGCTGCAACCATTAACCTGTTCTCCATGTTTATTATGTAACCTTTTGAGGTTGGCTTTTTCACTCAGCATTATTCCTTTGAGATTCTTCCAAGTAGGTGCATGTGGCATCATTGTTGAGCAGGATTCCATGTATGGATGTACCACATTGTGTTTAACCACTCAGCCTTTGAAGGATATCTCAGTTGTTTATAATGTTCGAGCATTTTGAATAAAGCTGCTGTGAATATTTGTGTAGAGGTTTTTGTGTGAACTTAAGTTTCATTTCTCTGGAATAAATGCCTAGAGTGCAATTGCTGGGTTTTATGTCTAGGTTTGTAAGACATTTTCGTGCTCTTTCCGGAATAGCTGTACCATTTTACATTCTCATCAGCCATGTATGTATGAGTGGTTCCGTTTTCTCCATATCCTCGTCAGCATTTGGTGGTGTTGTCACTTATTTATTTTAGCCTTTCTGTTAGATGTGCAGTGTTATCTCCTAAATTTTAGTAGATATCTTTCCCTAATTTCTCAACTTATTTGGATAGTAGTGGGTTTTACCTTTTTCGTAGAACTGGCTGTGGGTTGGATAGTTGATTGGCATAGATGGGGGTGGGTCCAAGCTGTGTCCGTTTCTGTTTTCTTAAATAGCTGTAAAAAGGAGAGCCACTTGTTGAAGATTTAGCAGTTTACACGGTACAGATTTAGGACTGTTGGGCTCTTTGTCCGGGGATAAGGTCGCGATTGGCTGAGGGGAACCCCAGCTTCATGCTTCTCCTGGTGCAACTTTCTTAGAGGGCACCCAGTGCAGAATGCTCCTCCCACTGCATCTGAATTTACTTTGCATGTGTATTTCCTGTTTTCAAGACCACATGTCTTATTATACATCTGTATCTTGTCAAGTTTATAATTCTCGTTCAGTATAAATCTCCTTATTCCTGTCTCCCAGGTACCCAGTCCCCTCGTAGGAGGCAGCTACTAATTACAGCTTCTTGTGTTTCCTCATAGAGCTCCGCAAGCACGTATCCTGCACTGTTCAGGATTCATAGACGTGCGCATACCAGCTGCCTCTGTGGGTCCCCACGTTCCTCACTGCTAATTTGACTTGATGTTGTATCTTGGGGAGATCATTCTATATTATTGCCCATTTTAAATAACATTTCTCCCTAATTATGAAAGCAAATTAGAGTAAGTTTGGAGAGTGCAGTATATAGTAGAAATACATAACAGTATAAAGTTGAAAATAAAATTGCTTGCTACGTATGATTGAGTTTATATTGTACACACATTTTTGTATTCTAGTTTTTTTTTTAATTAGTTTCTGCTTTATAACAAAGTGAATCAGTCATACATATATATCTGTTCCCACATCCCTTCCCTCTTGGATCTCCCTCCCTCCCACCCTCCCCATCCCACCCCTCCAGGCAGTCACCAAGCACCGAGCTGATCTCCCTGTGCTATGCGGCTGCTTCCCACTATCTATCTGCCTTACGTTTGGTACTGTATATATGTCCATGCCTCTCTCTCGCTTTGTCACAGCTTACCCTTCCCCCTCCCCATATCCTCAAGTCCATTCTCAAGTAGGTCTGTGTCTTTATTCCTGTTTTACCCCTAGGTTCTTCATGACATTTTTTTTCTTAAATTCCACATATATGTGTTAGCATACGGTATTTGTCTTTCTCTTTCTGACTTACTTCACTCTGTATGACAGACTCTAGGTCTATCCATCTCATTACAAATAGTTCAGTTTCGTTTCTTTTTATGGCTGAGTAATATTCCATTGTATATATGTGCCACATCTTCTTTATCCATTCATCCGATGATGGACACTTAGGTTGTTTCCATCTCCAGGCTATTGTGAATAGAGCTACAGTGAACATTTTGGTACATGACTCTTTTTGAATTATGGTTTTCTCAGGGTATATTCCCAGTAGTGGGATTGCTGGGTCATATGGTAGTTCTATTTGTAGTTTGTTTGTTTGTTTTTTTGGTACGTGGGCCTCTCACTGTTGTGGCCTCTCCCATTGCGGAGCACAGGCTCTGGTCACGCAGGCTCAGTGGCCATGGCTCACGGGCCCAGATGCTCCACAGCATGTGGGATCCTCCCGTACTGGGGCACAGAACCTTGTCCCCTGCATCAGCAGGCGGACTCTCAACCACTGCGCCACCAGGGAAGCCCGTATTTGTAGTTTTTTAAGGAACCTCCATACCGTTCTCCATGGCGGCTGTACCAATTCACATTCCCACCAGCAGTGCAAGAGTGTTCCCTTTTCTCCACACCCTCTCCAGCATTTATTGTTTCTAGATTTTTTGATGATGGCCATTCTGACTGGTGTGAGATGATATCTCATTGTAGTTTTGATTTGCATTTCTCTAATGAGTAAAGATGTTGAGCATTCTTTCATGTGTTTGTTGGCAGTCTGTATATCTTCTTTGGAGAGATGTCTGTTTAGGTCTTCTGCCCATTTTTGGATTGGGTTGTTTGTTTTTTTGCTATTGAGCTGCATGTATATTGTACACACATTTTTGTATTCTAGTTTTTTTTTAAAAGGATGATTTTTATGGTCTGTATAACTTCTTAATACGTGCGAAATGAAACCGTGTCTTGTTAAATTAACATGTATAAGTAGTAAAAAGCTTAAAAAGACATGTGAGAATGATCAGCACTAAATTCGAGAGGGGTCACCTGCTGAGGTAGGTGGGGGTGGGGGTGAAGGAGAGGAGCCCATGGACGTCACACAGCCCCAGGCAGGGTGAGAGCCAGAGCGGACCCCAGGCCTGGGGCCGAGCCTGGGCACTTGCCGCCTTGTTCTCTGTGTGTTCCTCACCCCTCACCTGCCTTTTCTTTACTTCGGAAGTTGAATCCCCCTTTTACGTTTATCTGTTTATTTTGTTTATCATCTGTCTTCCCCCAGCTCATAATATTAGTTCCCTGAGATTCTTTCATGAGTGTTTTAGCAAGTCATTTAAAATTCTTTTTAACTGTCTTTTTTTTTCCCTCAAAGAGAAAACTTTTCCTTTACAAAGGACATTTGATAGAAGTCTTTAAAGCATGAAACTAAAAGTCATTTGTGATCCTACTATCTAAAGAAACCCACTGATCACATTTTGGAACAAATCCTTTCGTATGACTTATTTTATTTTAGAATTTGCACATGCCTCTGACTGACCAATTCCCACACCCCCCCATGTATGTTGTCCGCAGTTCCCGGCCCACAGGCAAAGGCGTGGAAGGCCTTGCGAGAGTTGGATCCCGAGCAGCTCTCTCCTTTGCCTTTGCGTTCTTGCGCAGGGCCTGGCGGTCAGGTACGTGGGCCCCGCGGGTTCCGTTTCCGGCTACATCAGGAGATGTGGGTTCTTGCCTCACTTCTGCCGCCACGTGCCCCTGGGTTGATCCCATGTGCTCTCTAGGCCTCATTTTCCTCGTTTGTAAAATGAGAGGCTTCACAGTCTGTTTGACTCGGCAGGCCTGTGCTTCTAAAAAAAAGGTGCGTGTGCACATACGTCCCAGGTGAACCACCGCAGTGCCTCCGTACTGATACATTTTCTAGGAGAACCAGAAATGAGAATTGCTCACATGAGAGTCATAAAATAAAGAATTGACGTGGGAGCAACTGTTCAGTGTTAGTCTCTGAGTTCTTGCGGTATCTCATTGAGAGGAAAGTGAGAGATTGAAAACCTGCCAGTGGCATCCGCTCACTCTGGGGGTAGGAGACCCGCCCGGGAGAGCGGGGAGGACTCTGTCCGTGTGCCGCCCGGGGACGGGCGGCCTCATCTGCCTTGTGTGTGCCCAGGGGAGGACGCGGACCTCTGCAGCGAGCTGTTGCAGGAATCCCTGGACGCCCTGAGAGCCCTGCCCGAGGCCTCGCTCTTCGATGAGAGCACGGTGTCCTCTGTGTGGCTGGAGGTGGTAGAAAGAGCAACCCGCTTCCTCCGGTCCGTCGTGACCGGGTGAGTTCTTCCTCTCACGTTTTACCGTGTGAACGGTTCCAGCATGCTTTGCAGTCTCGTCTCACCACCTTCTCTTTTAGAGCTAAGAAATTTAGTAGGTTGGTTCCTGGAGTGTTTCCAGCGTACCCTCAGGCTCATGATTTGAATAATGATACAAGTAGTTTTATGCCACAGCAACTTGGAATATGTCTTCTAATGTAATCATCGTATGGTATCTGAATTAATACTTTTAATAAAAACTTATCTTTACAGGTGAATTGTATGCTTTAGAATCTCTGATTAAATTTGAGTCAGCAAGTCTCAGAAACTTGATTCTAAATATTAAAAATATATTTCTCCATGGGAAAGGGAAGGTACTTAATTTAACATTAACAACATGCTTGTTTTAAGTATGCTGTCTTTCAGGTCTATGGTTACTTTGTCCCTGCATCCTTTGCTGTCATTTCAGGGATGTTCATGGAACGCCTGGTACCAAAGGGCCAGGAAGTATCCCCCTGCAGGACCAGCACCTGGCCCTGGCCATCCTGTTAGAGCTGGCTGTGCAGAGAGGCACGCTGAGGTGAGGGGTGCCATAGGCTGGGAGCGCTGTAGGGAGATGCCTCTGTATCTGAGCAGCTGCTGCATTTCATTGGACTATTTGTGATTGTAGGAAATGTGTGGTGGTCTGTGATCAAAGAACCATGTCCCAGACCCTCTATTTTCAGGCCTGGGTTCACTTAAGTTTTCTTCACTTCCATTTTAGTGTTCAACTTTCTAGTAGTTTAGGAACTGTTCTTTTTTTTTTTTCCTCTCTCTCTTAATTTTCTTCAAATAGTTATTTTTATTCCATTAATTTAAGGTCCTAGAAATTCCCTGTAGAAAGTGCTATTTGAGCTTCTTAACTGGTTTTATGTTTCTCATCCACAGAAGGTGGATGCCTTGTGCTGAAATCTTGGCATTGATTTAGGGATTTTACTGCCAAGAATTGTTTTCAGGGCCTGATTTTAGTTTCCTTTCAAATCTAAAGTATTTCTTCAGTTTTATTTAGCTGTCCGCTTTTATTTTTTACAGACCATGGCCAGAAATGTTAACGTTTTTACTAGAGAATAAAGATAATCTCTCTTCCAGCCAAATGTTATCTGCTATCCTGTTGCTGCTTCAGCTGTGGGACAGTGGGACACAGGAAACTGACAACGAGCGGTCTGCCCAGGGTACCAGCGCCCCCCTTCTTCCTTTGCTGCAAAGGTTCCAGAGCATCATGTGCAGTAAAGATGCCCCCCACACAGAAGGTGACACTCATGTAGGTATCATCACGAGACTTTGCACTTAAGTAGCTCTCTTCATTTCACTTATCCTAAAGGAGTTAGCCTTTTATAAACAAGACCAGAGCACATATCTGGGGTGGTAGTTGCTTCTGGGGGGAGTGTGGTTTTGGCCATTAAAACAGTGAATCAGAGACTTCCCTGGCAATCCAGGGGTTAAGACTCCGTGCTTCCACTGCAGGGGGCACGGGTTCGATCCCTGGTCAGGGAATTAAGATCCCGCAAGCTGCGCGGTATGACCAAAAATAAAGAAAAAAAACCGAAGCAAACTGTGAGTCAGGTGTGGGATGGCTATGGCAGGTCATGGGGTGGGTCACAGTTGACACAGCAGAACATCGCATGATCACATTCGGATTCTTTGCAGCAACTAAGGAGTGACCAGAGCCAGCTGTGTTTTGTAGACCCTGGGCCCTTTGTGTTCACTTTGGATTGTGTATTAGGACCATGTTTCTTAACATATATCAGCTCGTGCTTTTTGAGAGATCCCTCTGCTGCCTTGCTGGCCATGCAGTTTTCTTTCTGCTGCGCTGGAGCCCCTGAGCCCTTTGTGTGTTTAGCGCTTTTGTGTTCCCAGCAGCCAGTCGTGTTGTGGTTTGGCTGTGACGGGGCTAACCGAGTTAGTAGCGGCATGAAGATGGGTAAAAATCCTGATGATATTTCAGAGAGAAAGTATGAGAGTCAAGTGCGTTCTTAGGGCGCCTGCGGCGATGACGTGGGGCCATGGCGCAGGGGCTCGGCTCGGCTGGCGTGGGAGGGAGCGCGTGTCTGGTTCGGAGGAGCTGTTCTGCCACGATACCTCACCCTGTCTGCGCTGAGGGCAGTTCCTGTGGGTTGGCGTTGACCTTTCCAGGGCCCAGGCGAACCTGCTCTTCCCTCTCTGTCCTCCTCCACGTGCTGTTTATGGACGGCACCCCCATTAGCCAGCGACAGCTGCGTTGGCGGCGTGGAGCCAAGTCTGAAATGCACACTTTCAGAAAAATATTAGAAAAAGAGCGTTGAAAATAGCGACTCGCTTTGTTGGCCCTTCCTGAGTGCGGGGCACCACGCAGAGAATGTCACGTAAGTCATCACTGTGTTGAGTCCCAGGAAGCTGAGGCCGCTGGCAGAGCAGGGCCCGCCCAGCTCCGCACCCCTGGGGCTGCGGCTTAGAGGTACAAGTCTGATCTTGCAGGTCTTTTCTGGAAAGACTTAGCTATTCCGTTGTGAAGTTGCAGCCTAATTATTCTTTCACTTTGCAGTCTTTAGTGATAATAAGGCTATTCTGGCTTCAGGAGAATTAGAATTATTACTTAATGTGCAAATACAATTAGCTTTTCTGATGAGTGGGCAGCATTTAGATTAAAGTAAGTGGTTTTTGTTTTCAGTTTTCAAAGCCAGGTTGAGGTACAGTGCTTTGTTCCCAGGAAGACTGCTCTGCGTTCTTTCGAGGGTCCTTGGGGTAGTGAACCTGAGGACGTCGGGCTGTGTCAGTTACCTGTGTGGAGTCGGCACACAGGTGACAGATGTGCGCATGTGTGGGCGCCACTGTGTGCGGTGCGTGTATGGATCTCAACGCGTCAGCTGCACTTCTTCCTTGATAGCCAGAACGGGGCAGGTTTACAGATAATGTCTAACTGTGAATACCGAAATATAGAGAGTGGTTAAAGGCTAACTGTGTTACTTTAATTTTTCCCACCGTCTCTGAAGATGTTTCTTTACTTGTCTTCTCTAGCTTCTGTCTGGCCCTCTGAGCCCCAACGAGAGCTTCCTGAGGTACCTCACGCTTCCGCGAGACAGCGAGCTTGCCATAGACTTACGACAGACCGCGGTTGTTGTCATGGCCCACCTGGACCGCCTGGCCACCCCCTGTATGCCGCCTCTCTGTAGCTCTCCGACCTCTCATAAGGTCAGTGCGAGAGCATTGTTTATCCTCGGTGTGTGTGTTCCTAGCTTCTCATTCTGTGCCTGCGTGGAGACTCACTTTCTCTGCTGTTGGGGTGGATTCGGCTTTCAGCTGTTAAACATGTATACGCTTTAAGGCTCCACCCCGTGTCCCAGGTTCCAGGTGCAGGGGCACGTCCCTGGAGCGCTCTCCTGCCTTCCCACAGCCACATGCCACGCTGTCTCCCTCAGGAGAAAGGTAGCGACGTGTCTGACCCTCAGCTGGGTGTGTGGGGGCCTGCTGGTGTGGGCCCACGAGGACCTCACACAGATGCACCGGCCATCACTACGCTGTCCCGTTGTGTTGATGAGAAGGCTGCGTTTGGAGCGGTACCGAACCTTGCCGAGCTCACGCAGAAGAATCCTGGTTTTGAATCCAGATTTTTCTAACGGTTTTCTTTCTTTGTTCTGGCAGCATAAGTACTTTTATTTATTTATTAAATTAATTTTTATTGGACTCTAGTTGATTTACAGTGTTGTGTTAGTTTCTGCTGTACAGCAAAGTGCAGATTTTTCTAACTTTTAATGCTTTTTTTCTTTGGCTGAGCCATGTGGCTTGTGGGATCTTAGTTCCCTGACCAGGGATTGAAGCTGGTCCCAGGCCATGAGAGCGCAGAGTCCTATCCACCGGACCGCCAGGGAATTCCTTCTAAC
The DNA here is from genome assembly GCF_964341445.2 of Mesoplodon mirus. Taxonomy (NCBI): domain Eukaryota; kingdom Metazoa; phylum Chordata; class Mammalia; order Artiodactyla; family Ziphiidae; genus Mesoplodon; species Mesoplodon mirus. The sequence continues at coordinate 112,824,586 of NC_138984.1, read as the reverse complement.
TTTTAATGTTTAATACGAGGAGTATTCATTTTATTTTGCAGGTATTTATGTTTTCCAGATAAGTAATACATTCCTATGGTTCAACAATGAAAACTAAATGCAGAGACACCCTGTCACTTCCTCTCCCACTGCCTCCTCACCCTCTTTCCCACCTTTGCCTCTGACGCTTCTGGTCCCTTATGCATCCTTTCAGTTCTCTCAGCGGTACTGTATTAATAATCACTTCTGTAGCTTGTTTTTTCACTAAGCCGACTACTGAAGAGCTCTCAGTATAAGTAAGCAGAGCTTCTCTCTTTATTTTTAAAAGAAACTTAGTGTTCCACGTGTGGATGTATCATGATTTTTTAAAATCAGTCTCCTATTGGTGGACACTTGTGTTGCCAGAAGCTTGCTACTCAGGTAATGCTGCGATGGCCCCCCTGTACCTTTGTTCCTCTGTGTGTGCACGCATCCGCAGTGGTGATGTACCCGATGTGGTGGACACGTGAGCTGATTATCCCCGAATTGCTCTCACGTGGCTTCATTCCTCTCACCCCCACCAACAGCAGGGACACTTGTCTCCTAGGCTTGTGCTTAGGCCTTCGGGTCCTTGCCTGTAACGGCAAAGTGGTAACCTGATATGGTTTGAGCACTTAAAAATATGTTTCAGGTATACTTGTACTACTTTTTAATGGGCTCTGTTAAAATGAAATGCTGTGGAAAAGAAACCTGTTCAGTTACTTCATCTTACCTGCTAACTGAGGCAATATGGGGTATTCTGAGTTATTTTGATGTTGTGAATCAGCTTCTTTCTTTACTTGCTTTATTTTTATCTTACTGTATCTCATTGTTACTCCTTGCATGAATTATTCTTTCTTTTGTCTAAGAAAGAAATTTTCTTGCTGATACAAAGAAAATGTTTCCTTACTTTGTTGTCTGACAGGGATCATTGCAAGAGGTCATAGGATGGGGGTTAATAGGATGGAAATACTATGCCAATGTGATCGGTCCAATTCAGTGTGAAGGCCTTGCCAACCTGGGGGTCACACAGATCGCCTGTGCAGAGAAGCGCTTCCTGATCTTGTCGAGGAATGGCCGTGTGTACACGCAGGCCTACAACAGTGACACGCTGGTAGGTGCTGGGGCGGGTTGGTGAAGGGGCCTCTTTGCTATGGATGCTGTGGATCTTGTCTTTCTTTCTGTCGGTTGATTTCTGAAGATGTATAAGCACCTGCTCATTGTATATTATTAGTTGTGTTTCAAAATTTTAACCGTGATCATTATCGTCAAGATTTGGGGGGCAGAACTTCTCCGTTTTGAAGCTCAGGAAGTCCTTACAGCGCCATTTATTGCCAGCGGCTATTCCCATTTGTAAACTGTCACGTCATTCACTTTGGGGGCCAGGAAGGTAGTAACAGATGAGGCAGTCGTGGGGTTGGTGGCAGATTGGGCACGTTCCTGTTAAAGGAAGGAACTCTTCACCTCTAGCTGCAAGTTCCCTGTGCAGGGGTGGCCTAGTCATGCCCCGGAGCGTGTAGAGGCCGCCCGCCTGGTGCTCTTCTGTTGGTGCTGGGCAGGGTGACTGGACGGGTGGCCTGGCAACCACCAGAGGCTCATGTTCTTTCAGTTCGAGAGGAGTTTGTGAACGTAAGGTACACGGTTGAGGCGAGTCATGCTGTTTTCTTTGTCCTTGGACTGCTTACTAATTTTCTTCCTATTTTCACCTTTTTAGGCTCCACAGCTGGTCCAGGGTCTTGCCTCCAGAAACATTGTAAAAATTGCTGCCCATTCGGACGGTCACCACTACCTGGCCTTGGCAGCCACCGGAGAGGTGTATTCCTGGGGCTGTGGGGATGGTGGACGTCTAGGCCACGGGGACACAGTGTGCGTACAGCCTATTCCTGTAACTGACACACTCTTCTTTTGCGCTGCTGTCACCAAAATAGGGTGGAAAAGAGAAGTGTGGTGAGGTGTTTTGCAGCTGCTCAGACACGTAGGGCTAGGACGGAGAGGGCTGCTGAGGGGGACCAGCGCTCGGGTGGCCCTGGGCACTCGTGCCCCCAGCACGGGCAGTGACGGCAGCCGGCCCTCGTGTTCCCCTCCCCCAGCTTTTGCTGCTCCTGTTGTTAGCGGCCTGTGCCGCACCCTCACCGTGGGGTTTCCTAAAGCAAATCGCACACTCCTCCTCCTTCACTTACAGTCTGCTCACCTCTCTGTCAGATGAGGTCCTCGTTTCCTTGAGCCATACTGTCGTTTTCCCAGCTAGTAACATCAAGAGTTTCCTAATACCTTACTTTGCGGAAGCTTTCGATGATCGTCCGAGACCAAGAAATAAAACAGAATGGTTGTTCTGAATGCAGGCTTGTGAAAAGACAGAGCTCTGACGGCTGCCTCAGAATCAGAGGAGCCCTTTCGTATGTTGCCGTTGTGAGTGGAGCCTTAGGCTGAAACTGAAGATGCAGCCCGTTTCAAAGTGGGCAGAGCCGTGAGCAGGGAGTGGGCAGCAGCAGTCGAGAGGAGACGGCCCTGTCCTCACTGGGGTGGAGGTGGACATCCACCAGCAAGGATCCCAAACCGTGCAGAAAGAGTCACGCGTACTGGGTGTTAGCGTTCAGCGGACTTGATATTCCAAACTTGACAGTGGCGTAGGGGGCTCAGACAAATGTGGTAAAATGATAGTGAAGAAAGGGAATGATGAGTACAGAACTTAGAACTGTTACTCTCAGGTTAGCAGCGGGGCGGGATTAGCATGGAGCACACAGGATCTGAAAGGGTCGAGCTACAGGATGGAGGCATGAGTCTTTTTACTTTTTTTATGTTATATATAATTAGTAGGCATAAAATACGTTGTAATAAAATAATACTCAGTTGAAGTTAAGTGCTAGGTGGACTAACTTGTCCATTGCTCGAGGAGTTGAGGGAAGGAAGCGAGACCAGTACAAAGGGCAGGAGTTGCAGAGAAACTTTGGTCGGGGCCGGGGGGCGGTTTGAGACTTGAGCTGAACGGAAGAAGGGGGAAGTGGTGCCAGAGCAGAGTCATTTGTCCCCCTTGCCGTGTGTGCCCCTGCCTCCGTGTGTGTTTATTTTGCAGAAAAGTGGGTCACAAAGTGAGCGAACTGTGTCTTTGGAGAGGCTAGAGTGGGCGTTACCAATCACGTCAGACATATTTTAGATTATAAGCGTCGGGCATTTTGCTAATCTTGAAGGTGAAGAATCAGCTAGGGAGACTCTTCTGCCCAGTTCATCCTTGCTGTTTCCGACTTTTCATTCGTACAGTATAGATTGCAGTGCGATTAGTAAACCTGGCTCCATCACTCCCTCTCATTTGTTTAACACATACATATAAATTTCAGCCATGTGTAAGGAGATTTACAAACTCATCAGCTTCCCTTACACAGTCTGGTGAGCTTCACAAGTGCATGCAGCTGGGAGCCACCATAAATGAGACACGGAGCACTTCCATTACCCACCCTCAACCCGCCCCCTACCTTTCTTTGGACCCTTTTGCAGCCAACCCCTGCTCCCCACTTCCAGCTCCTGGTGGCCACTGACCTGCCCTCTGCCACTTGGTCGTCTTCTATTTCTGGCTCTGTCAGAGAGCGTCATCTTCCCCTGTTGCCGAGTGCTCTCTGAGGATAGGCCACCATTCAGACCACTGTGACCACAGCTGCCGTGGACTTGATCACCTGTGTCTTCAACAGACACCGTTGTGATAGTCTGCTGGATGCCATGCTTGGCATTAGGCGCCCACTTAAGAAAGAATCATGGAGGTGGTAGGGGTTTGAATTCTGTATTTCTTAATTATTTCATAAGGCACCTGAAAGGTGAAACTGTCTTTTCACGCTCTGATAGTTTATTCCCAGGAGTGTCACTCATAGGAAGGTCTCAGAAGGGCATTCACGTTTGTGCCTCTTCTCTCCACAGGCCTCTTGAGGAGCCTAAGGTGATCTCTGCCTTCTCAGGAAAGCAGGCCGGGAAGCACGTGGTGCACATCGCGTGTGGGAGCACCTACAGCGCGGCCATCACTGCCGAGGGCGAGCTGTACACCTGGGGCCGCGGGAACTACGGCCGACTGGGCCACGGTACGTCTGCCCTGAGTCAGCTGGAGCGCGCGGCATGAGGCTGCCTCTTCTGAGGGACTTGCGGTAACAGTGGTCCTATCTTTTTGAAGGCTCCAGTGAAGACGAGGCCATTCCGATGCTGGTGGCTGGGCTCAAAGGGCTGAAGGTCATTGACGTGGCATGTGGGAGTGGTGATGCTCAAACCCTGGCTGTGACGGAGAATGGTATGTGGGGCACCGCTGCCCTGGACAGGCTCTCAGGATGAGGAGGGCTGCTCTCCTAGAGGAAACGAGCCTTGGAGTCTTTCTTTTTTTTTTTGGCTGTGCCACACGGCTTGTGGGATCATAGTTCCCTGACCAGGGGTTGAACCTGGGTCTCCTGCAGTGGAAGCGCAGAGTCCTAACCACTGGACCGCCAGGGAAGTCCCTGGAGTCTTTCAGTGAGCGTGCACCTCAGTGTCTTCAGGAGAAGTAGAGAAGTTATGGGACTTGTAACTTCCCGTTACCCAGGGCCAGAGAGCTACCATCCTTCCTGCTTGGGCATTTTACTTTTTAACAAAGAAATGAAAATAAATGGAATAACTGACGTTTTAAGTCGTTTCTGTTTATTGTGATTGTATTTCCTAATGTTCAGCCACCCTTGATTCCCTGTGGTAAATCCTGCTTAATCTTTGTGTATTCACAGTATGATACTTGTTTTTAATTTCAGTTTTATATTTGTGTTCATTAGTGAGATTGTACTCATTTGACACTTTTTGAGGATATGTTTATTAAGTTTGATGTTAATCCCCCCACCGCCCAACCCGCACTGCGCGGCTTGTGGAATTTTAGTTCCCCGACCAGGGATTGAACCCGGGCCCTCAGCAGTGAGAGGGTGGAGTCCTAACCACTGGCCTGCCAGGAATTCCTAATGTTGATTTCTTTTTTTATAAATTTATTTTATTTATATTTATTTTTGGCTGCGTTGGGTTTTTGTTGCTGCGCGCAGGCTTTCTCTAGTTGTGCTGCGTGGACTTCTCATTGCGGTGGCTTCTCTTGTTGCGGAGCACAGGCTCTAGGCACGCGGGCTCAGTAGTTGTGGCTCGCGGGCTCGAGAGCGCAGGCTCAGTAGTTGTGGTGCACGGGCTTAGTTGCTCCGTGGCATGTGGGATCTTCCCGGACCAGGGATCAAACCTGTGTCCCCTGCATCGTGCCACCAGGGAAGCCCTTGATATGGATTTTTTAAACTGTATTTGTCTTTCAGTATTGTGGGGATCTGTCCTTCGAATCGTGGGGTCTGTCAGGATTAGCTGGGAGCCTCTCAGCCTTGCTCTCCCACAGAGAGCAACTTTATTTTATCCCTTTATGTAATATTTAATTAAATTACACTAACAGCTGTTACTGGGAATAAATACAATCGTACGTTTGGCTTGTGGTCAACACAGCAAGAGTGGTGTGCAGTGGGCCATGGGCCCAGTTGCTGTGTTTTATGGAAGCAGTGGAGCTTTTGCTCTGTGTTTAGTAATTAGTGGAAGCAGTATCATTGAGCCCAAACTAGCAAGGGTTAGGATTTTATTATTCATTCAGTTAAAACAAGAAGAAAACTCAGCTTTCCATTTCTTAATTGCTTCTCTATCAACCTGAAGTAGAAACTAGATTTCATTTGGTCAGTAACCACCTGTGTAGTGTCAGCTGGTCTAGATTTTTGTGTGTTACTGGCTATATTGATTATTTGCAGACATTTAAAAGTTTCATTTAGATGTACAGTTATTTTTACTCAAATAACTTGTATTTTTTAGGTCAGGTGTGGTCTTGGGGAGATGGTGACTATGGGAAATTGGGCAGAGGTGGTAGTGACGGCTGCAAAACACCAAAGCTGATTGAGAAGCTTCAAGACTTGGATGTTGTCAAAGTCCGATGTGGAAGTCAGTTTTCTGTTGCCCTGACAAAAGATGGCCAGGTTTATTCATGGGGGAAAGGTGACAACCAGAGACTTGGGCACGGAACAGAGGAACACGTTCGTTATCCCAAACTCTTGGAAGGATTGCAAGGTGAGTGCAAAATGTAAACGTTTAAAGCCATTTGAGGCAGTTGTCTTTAGCAGTCTTTTAAAGTTTGCAGGTATTTTTCTTTATCTGACATCTGTGAATGACCCATCGTTAGAAGCTTTTATCCACATTTTGATAGGTATAGATAATAAGTGGAAAGTGGTTTGTCTGTATTAAAAAGTGACCTAGAATGATTTTCATCAAATTTCATTTGAAACTTTTAAATTTTACCGGTGTTGGAGAGTTCTTTTGTTTGTTTGTTTGTTTTTTCTTTTTTTATTGGAGAGTTCTTTTTTGTGGCAAGTACCCATTCATTACTCATTCAGCTGGCCTCAGTGAGATTAACTTCCGTTTGGCGAGGCCGTCTGCTTGCTATGGATATGCATGGTGTTACGGGAGCAAAGAGGGAGATGGGGTTGGGTCAGCCCGGAGTGGTCTTGTTTGAACTTATCCTTGATGGATGAATCTTCTTGTTTGGTTTCAAGGGTGTCCAGCATGCATTCTCAGCAGCTGGGAGGAACGGGAGCCAGGGCGTGTAGGTGTGCTTCACAGGTGCCTCCTGAAGTATGGGAGAGCTTGGTGATAAGTGTACCAGGTGGGGCCTGTAGTGCTTTATCTCTACACTACAGGGGGTGGGCAGGCCATCTTTTAGTGGACCAGATGCTACGTATAATTTTAGGTTTGAGGGCCTTGTGCTGTCTCTCCTGACTACTCAGTCCTGCTGTTGTAGCCCCAAAGCAGCCATAGACAATATGAAAACAAATGCGCCTGTGTTCCAATACACCTTTATTCACAGAAACGGGCCTTGGGCTGCATTTGACACGAGGGATGAAGTTTGTTGGATGGCTGCGCTGGATTCTCCTTTATGTTTTTGCTTTTTTGTCAAGGGAGTTTGGAAGTGAGCCTTTTAATTGGGACTTGCCAGTTCCTTTCCCCAGCATTTTTATTTTTATTTTATTTTATTTATTTATTTTTCTGCAGTACACGGGCCTCTCACTGTTGTGGCCTCGCCTCTCCCGTTGCGGAGCACAGGCTCCGGACGCACAGGCTCAGCGGCCATGGCTCACGGGCCCAGCCGCTCGGCGGCATGTGGGATCTTCCCGGACCGGGGCACGAACCCGTGTCCCCTGCATCGGCAGGCGGACTCTCAACCACTGTGCCACCAGGGAAGCCCCAACATTTTTATTTTAAAGCATGTTAACACTTTGGTGATTTAGAAGTTTTGTGTGCTCATCTGGTGTTTATTATTTTCTAAGTGTCTGAGATAAGTTATAGAGTAATACAATTGGTTGTTTATTGTGGAGCTGTATTTGAATTTTATTTGCCTTCTTGTTTATATTCCTTTCATTTAGTAGAGGAAATCAACTTCCTCAGCAAGATTAATTAGATACAGAGGTAGTGTACTATGAGAGTATTTAAGTGACTGTTGAACGTACAGTCATTTGGTAGTTCTTAAAATAGACTCTTTGGATAGAATTGTTTCTCTTACTGTAGTAGAGTTCTTTCAGCTGAATTATTTTTTATGTTGACATGTCTGAAAACACCCCTTGTGTTGGTCATGTTAGATTTACTAATAAGCAAAAATACAGTACTTTACTAACACTATTTAAATAGAAAAAATATATTTTACACTTACATCATTTAACTTTGGAGAGAAATAGATTTTGTTTTAGAAAACTTTCTCACTGAAGAGTGTATTTTGACTTTCACCAAGATAGACCCAGCCTGGGCCATAAAACACGCCTTAACAAATTTAAAAGAAAAGAAATCAAACAGTGTCTCCTCTCAGACCACAAAGGAATTGACTAGAAATCAATAACAGAAAATTGGCTGGAAAATCCCAAAATACATAGAGATAAAACAGTATACTTCCAAATAACACATAGGTCAAAGAAGAAATCACAAGAGAAATTTTAAAATATTTTGAACTAAATGAAAGTGGGAATACAACTTTTCAAGATATGTGGGATGCAGTGAAAGCTTAGATGGAAATTTATAACATCGAATGTATATATTAGAAAAGAAGAAAGATCTAAAATCAGTAATCTTTCTGTACAGCAAAGGAAGCCATCAGAGAAATGAAAAGGCAACCTATGAAATGGGAGGAAATATTTGTAGGTCATATATTTGATATGGAGTTAATATCCAAAATATTTAAAGAACTCGTACAACTCAACAGCAAAAAACCCCAAATGATCTGATGAAAAAACGGGCAGAGGATCTGAATAGTCATTTTTTCCAAAGAAGACATAACGACGGCCAACAGGTACATGAAGAGATGTTCAGCATCACTCATCATCCGTGAAATACATTTAAAAACAGTGAGATATCACCTCATACCTCTTAGAAAGTCTGTTATCAAAAAGACAAGAAATAACAGGAGTTGGCAAGGATGTAGAGAAAAGGGAACCTTTGTGCGTTGTTGGTGGGACTGTAAGTTGGTGGAGCCACTCTGGAAGACAGTATGGAGGTTCCTCAAAAAATAGAAACAGAAATACCATGTGATCCAGCCATTCCAATTCTGGGTATCAAAAACACTAACTTGAAAAAATATCTGCATCCCCATGTTCATTGCAGCATTATTCACAATAGCTAAGACATGGATACAACCAAAGTGTCCATTGATGGATGGCATATAAAGAAAATGCATATGCACACACACACACACACACACACACACTCAGACACCATGAAAGGCTGGTTCAATGTTAAAAAAAAATCAGTTAATGTAATCCATCAAATTGACAGATGAAAGAAGAAAAATCACATGATCATATCAATAGGTGCAGACAAAGCTTTTGACAAAATCCAGCACCCATTCATGATTAAAAAAAACTTTCAGTAAAGTAGGAATAAAGGAGACTTCCCCAACTTGTTAAAGACAATCTATAGAAATCCTACAGCTAATGTCATACTTAATGGTGAGAAACTCAAAGCCTTTCCACTAAGATCAGATACAAGGAAAGGATGTCCCGTCTCACCAGTCCTTTTCAAAATTATACTGGAAGTTTTAGCTAATGCAGTAAGACAAGAAAAGGAAATAAAAGCTATACAGATGGAGAAGGAAGAAATAAAACTGTCTTTGTTCACAAATGACATGATTGTTGATGTGGAAATTTTGAAAGAATTGACCCCAAAACCCTCCTGGAACTAACAAGGTTGCAAGATGGTTAATATGCCAAAGTTAATTGTTTTCTTATATACAAGCAGCAAACAAATGGAATTGAAATTAAATACACAATACCATTTGTATTAGCATCCAAAGAATGAAATACATAGGTGTAAGCCTAACAAAATACGTGTGAGATCTATATGAGGAAAACTACAAAACTGATGAATGAAATCAAAGAAGAACTTTATAAATGGAAAGATATACTATGTTCATTGATAGGAATACTGAATATTGCCAAGACGTCAGTTCTTTCAACTTGATCGATAGATTCAATGCAATCCCAATCAAAATCCCAGCAATTTATTTTATGGATATCAAAAAACTGAGTCTAAAGTTTGTGTGGAGAGGTGAAAGACCCAGAATAGCCAACACAATATTAAAGGAGAACAATGAGTGGGAAGACTGATACTGCCCAACTTCAAGACTTAACTGTAAAGCTGCAGTGATCAGGACAGTATGGTATTGGCTAAAGTATGAACTAATAGGTCATTGGAACAGAAGAGAGAGCTCGGAAATAGATCCACATAAATGTACTTAACTGATCTTTGACCAGAGGAGCAAAGGCAATACAATGGAGCAAAGATCGTCATTTCAACAAATGATGTTGGAACAACTGGACAGCCATGTGTGAAAAAAATGAATAATAATGGGAGGCTAAACATCTGTTGGGGTAGGGAGTATATGGGAAATCTCTGCCTTCTTAGTTTTACTGTGAACCTAAAACTGCTCTAAAAACATAAGAGTCTTTTAAAAAAAGAGTGCACTTTACATGGTTATACATTGGGACAGGAGAATATGACCGAGTAGTTAATTAAAAATACACTTGTTTTCTGAATGAAAATCTGAATAAGGATGAGAAAAATGAACAGATCCTTTTCATACCCTAGCATTATTTTATTTGCAGGCTGTAGGGCTTAATCAATTGTAGCTAGTAAAACACAACAGGGGTTTGAGTAATGTACACAAGGCAGATGAGTTGTGAATAATATTAAAGCAATGAATTATCCTTTAGAAGTTGACATTAAATGCGTTCTGACCTGCGTGGCCTAAAGTAAATATCTTTATTGCAACAGAAGTCATAGGCGTGAACCTGTATCTGCATCCCTCTTTCCTCCCAGGGAAGAAGGTGATTGATGTAGCTGCAGGCTCCACCCACTGCCTGGCCCTGACTGAGGACAGTGAGGTCCACAGCTGGGGGAGCAATGACCAGTGCCAGCACTTTGACACCTTGCGTGTGACCAAGCCAGAACCTGCTGCGCTGCCAGGACTGGATACCAAACACATAGTTGGGATTGCCTGCGGACCTGCCCAGGTACTGAGTAGATGGCTTGGTATTTTGTAGAATTTTGCTTTCCCAGTGTTCATTGCTACTGTGTAGAAGTATACCATTGACTTGTGTGTTTAGTCCTTATATCCTGTAGTTGTACTAAACTCATTTATTAGTTCTAGGAGCTTCGCTGTGATTCCTCGGGGTTTTCTTCAGAAACAGTTCTGTTGTCTGTACGTAGAGACAGTTTTATTTTACAATACGTATGCCTTTTCTTTCTTTTCCTTGCCTTATTGCACTGGCCAGGACTTCCAATATGACGCTTAGTAAGAGTAGGGAGGGGGTGCACCCTTGCCTTTGTCCTGATTGTAGGGGGAAGGCATTCAGTCTTTCACCATTAACTGTGATACTAGATGTATGTTTTTTTGTTTGTTTGTTTTTAGTAGATGCCTTATTAAATTAAGGACGTTTCCTTTAACTCCTACTTTTTTCAAGTTTTTCTTTTTTTAAAATCCTGAGTGATGTTAAACTTTGTCAGATGCTTTCTCTTCTCACGTGATATGATCACGTTTTCCTTCTTTAGTCTGTTTATATAGCAGAATACATTGACTGATTTTCAAATATTGACCAAACCTTGTGTTTTTGAGATAATCCCCACCTGGTCATGGTGTATTATTCTTTTTTTATATTGTGGGATTTGATTTGCTAATACATTGTTGAGGATTTTTCTGTCAGGACTCTTCAGAGATACTAGTTTGTGGTTTTTTTAGTGCTTTCTTGTCTGACTTTTTATCTGGGTAAAACTGGCCTCATAAAAAGTGTTGGCAAGTGTTCCATCCTCTTCTGTTTTCTGGAATGAGTTGTGTAGAATTAGTGTCATTTCTTCTTTAAATGTTTTTCTATGAATCCATAGGAGCCTGGGGATTTCTTTCTCAAAAGATTTTTAACCACAAATTCAATTTCTTTAATATAGAATTATTCAGAGTGTTTCCTCTTGGGTGAGTGTTCCTGGTTTGTGGTACTCAAGGTATTGTTCCATTTCATCTAAGTTCCCCAGTTTTTATGTATAAAGTTGTCCTTATTAGTGTCCTCTTATTGACCTTTTGAAGTCTTTGGGTCTGCAGTGATATCCCTTCTTTCATTCCTGATATGGGTAATTTGCGTCTTTTCTCTTTGCCAGTTTTGCTAGATGTTTATCCATTTTGTTGCTCTTTTCAAAGAACTAGCTTTTGGTTTCATTAATTTTCCGCTTGTTCTTTTGCTTTCAATTTCATTGGTTTCTCCTCTTGTCCCTTTTTTCACTCTTCAGCTTGCTTTGGCATCACTTTACTGTTTTCTTTCTTCAGGAGGAAGCTTAGGTTGTTGACTTTAGACATTTCTTCTTTTGTAATAGATAAGTGCTTGATGCTATAAATTTTCCTCTAAGCAGTGCTTTAATTGCACCCACAAATCTTGATTATTTTCATTTTTGTTCAGTTCAAAATATTTTCTGATTTCTTTTGTGGATTGCTCTTTGACCTATGGATTAAGTGTGTTTAGTTTCAGAGTGTTTGGAGATCATTCCATTATCTTTCTGTTACTGGTTTCTAGTTTAATTCCATTGTGGTTAGAGAATAAACTATATGATTTCAATTCTTATAGATTTAAGGTTTGTTTTATATCTCAGAATGAGGTTTGTTTTTTATCTCAGGCTGTGTTCTCTTAGTGAATGTTCTGCATGTGTGCTTAAGAAGAGCATTTTGCTGTTGATATATTTTGCCATTATTGGGTGAAGTGTTCTATAAATGTCAATTAGATCTAGTTCATTGATGGTATTATTCAGTTTTTCTAGATCCTTGCTGATTGTCTGACTGTTTGTTCTGTCTCCTTTTGTGGAGGGTGGTGTTGGTATCTCTAAGAATAGTTGTGGATTTGTCCATTTCTCTTTTTGGTTCTGTCAGTTTTTTTTTTTTTTTTTCCCGTATGCGGGCCTCTCACTGTTGTGGCCTCTTCTGTTGTGGAGCACAGGCTCCGGACGCACAGGCCCAGCGGCCATGGCCCACGGGCCCAGCCGCTCCGCGGCATGTGGGATCCTCCTGCACCGGGGCATGAACCCGTGACCCCTGCATCGGCAGGTGGACTCTCAACCAGGGAAGCCTGTTTTTTTTTTTTTTTTAAATGCTCTTGATCATTAAAAAAATTAGGGTAAAACATACAGTGACATTAAGTATATTCACAGCATTGTGTTACCATCACTACTATCCATCTCCAGAACTTTTTCATCATCTCAAACAGAAACTCTGTACCCATTAAACAGTAACTCTCCATTTCTCGTCCCCTAGCCCCTGGTGACCTGAAATTTTCTTTCTGTATCTATGAATTTGTCTATTCAAGGTATCTCATGTAAGTGGAATCACATAATATTTGACCATTGGTGTCTGGCTTATTTCACTTAGCATAATATTTTCAACATTGATTCATGTTGTAGCATGTATCAGAATTTTTTTTTAAGGCTTAATAATAAAAATATATAACTCCCACATTTTGTTCATCCATTCCTCCTTCAGTGGACACATGGGTTGTTTCATCTCTTGGCTATTGTGAATAATGCAGCTATGAATATTAGTGTAGAAATATCTGTTTGAGTCCCTGCTTTCAGTTTTTTTCAGTATATATATAGGAGTGGAATTGCTGGATCATTATGGTAACTCTGTTTAAATCTTTGTGGAACTGCCTTACTGTTTTTCCACAACAGCTGCATGATTTTTACATTCCCACCAGATACACACAAAGGTTTCCATTTTTCCACATCCTTGTCAACACTGGTTATTTTCCTTTTTCTTGTTTTTTTTAAGGCCATCCCAGTGGGTATGAAGTGGTATCACATTGTGGTTTTGACTTGCACTTCCCAAATGGGAAAGATGTTGAGTATCTTTTCATGTGCTTGTTGACCATTTGTATATCTTTTTTGGAGAAATGTATTCAAGTTCTTTGCTCATTTTTGAATTAGGTTTTTTTTTTTTTGGAGTTGTAACAGTTCTTGTTATATTGTGGGTATTAATCCCTTATCAGGTATATGATTTACAACTGTTTTTTCCCCATTCTGTGGTTTTCTTTTTATACTGTTGATAGTGTTCTTTTATGCACAAAAGTTTTAGTTTTTCTTCTGTTGTCTGTGCTTTGGGTGTCATATATATCTGAGAAATCCATGGTCATGTAGATTTTCCAGTCTTTTTTTCTAATAGCTTCATAGTTTTAGGTCTAATAGTTAGGTCTCTGATCCATTTTGACTTTATTGTCATATATGGTGTAAGATAAGATAGAAAACATTGTTCTTTCCCCATTGAATGGTCTTGGCACTTGTTGAAATCATTTGACCATATAGGCAAGGGTTTATTTATGGACTCTATTCTATTCCGTTGGTCTGTAAGTGTGTCTTTATGCCAGACCTACACCATTTTGATTACTGTAGCTTTGTAGTGAGTTTTGAATTAGGAATTGAGTCTTTTTCCAACTTCGTTATTCCTTTTCAATATTCCTGTGGTTATTTGGGGTACCTTGAGATTCCACATGAATTTTAGGATGGGTTTATCAATTTTTGTCTTACGTATTTTGAAACTTTTGTTTGATGCATACGCATTTTGGATTGTTCCGTCGTCTTGGTGAATTGACCCTTTAATTGTTGTTCAGTGTCCCCACTTTATCCCTGCTTTTCCTTGCTCTGAAGTCTCTTTTGTCTGATTTTAGTGTAGGTACTCCAGTTTTATTTTTGTTTAATTAGTGTTTGAGTACTATAACTTTTCCATCCTTGTATTTGAAAAAGTTTTAAGAAGTCTATATTTTAGTCCCTTTGCCTTTCCATTAAAATTTAGAAAAATCTTGTATACATTTGCAAACATATCTTGCTTGGATTTTAGTAGGGATTGTGTTCAACCTGTTACCAGTTTGTGGAGAACTGACATTTTTGCTACCTTGAGGCTTCTACTCTATTAAAATGTTATGTCTAAACATTTATTTGCATCTCCTTGATTTCATTTATCAGTGTTTTCAGCATACAAGTCCTGCCCATGTTTTGTTAAATTTATATCTTTAACTTTTAACCCACCTGTCTCATTATCTGTATAGTGAACTTCTTGGATGTTATGTATAGTTGCATTTTTTTTTTATCCTTGTCAATCTGTCTTTTAATTGGTGTATTTAGATCATTTACATTTACTGTAATTGACATGTATAGATAAAGGTCTTCCATTTTATTGTTTGGCTTTTGTCTGTTTTCTATTATTTGTTCCTCTCATTTGCTTCTTTTGTTTTTTGGGGGGATAAATGAACATTTATTTTAGTATTTCATTTACCTTTATTTATTTTGAATTTGACTATTTCTTTTTATAGGTTTTTATTTTTTGTGGTTGCTCTAGGAATTACGGTATACTACATAACTCTTTGCAGGCTACTTAGAATCAGTATTTTACTACTTTAATTGGAACGTAGAAACCTGTTGTTTAATTTTTAAGTGCTTGGAGGTTTTTCCAGTTATTTACATCTGATTTATTCTTATTGATTTCTAGTTTCTGTTCTTGGTTTTCAGCTTAGTTTTATTATGTTATGAGATCATACTCTATATGATTTCAGTTCTTGTAAATAAAATTATTTTATGTCTTAAATAGGGTTTATCATGGTGAATGTTCCTTGCATCCTTGAAAACTTTGTGCATTTTGCTCTTTGGGTGAAGTGTTTTTATAAGTCATTTTTATCTCATTCATTGATGGTTTTGTTCATTTCTTTTAAATCCTTACTAATTTTCTGTCTACTTGTTCTGTCTTTAAGAGGGTAATCTTGATATCTTCAACTACAAATGTGGATTTATCTGTTACTCTTTCATTTCTCTGAGATTTTACTTTCATGTGTTTTATGGTTCTGTTGTTAGGGGGCATATACATTCATTATTGTTCTGTCTTCTTTGTGAATTGAGCCTTTTATCATTATATAGTGTCCCTCTTTAGCCCTGGTAATTTCCTTCCTCTGAAGTCTACTTTGTCTGATATTAATAAGCCACTTTCCATCCCTTTACTAAGCCACTTTTTTTTTTTATTAGTTTCTGCTTTATAACAAAGTGAATCAGTCATACATATACATCTGTTCCCACATCCCTTCCCTCATGCATCTCCCTCCCTCCCACCCTCCCCATCCCACCCCTCCAGGCGGTCACAAACTAAGCCACTTTTATCTTTATATTTAAGGTAGATTTCTTGTAGATACTGTATAGTTAGGTTCTATTTTCTTACATCCTGATGATCTCTGTTTGTTTTTATGTTCAGACCCATTTAAATTTAATGTCTACCATTGTTTATTTGTTTTTTGTTTGCTCTCACCTTTTTGTTTCTTTATTCTTTCTTGACTTTTTTTGGGGTTAGTTGAATAGCTTTTAGTGTTTAATTTTAGCTTATTGAGTTGCCTAATTTTGGTAGTGAAAAGATTGTTGAAAAACTTTTTACCTGTTTATTTGTGGCAAATGAGATGGGGTAGTGAAATGAGAGAAAATTGGAAACTGTTAGCATGTGAGTTAGATAACTGAAGGTGCTTGTGCATTTGGGACAATCAGAGGGATGAATGAGTAGTAACCTAGGGCATCTTCGTCATTCATAATGGTGAATCTCTCGTGTGGAACAAGCTGATAGGTGCATGTGTAGATTCATTTTAGGTTCTTGTGTTTCTTCCACAGAGTTTTGCTTGGTCATCTTGTTCTGAGTGGTCCATTGGCCTCCGTGTCCCTTTTGTGGTGGACATCTGCTCAATGACTTTTGAGCAGTTAGACCTCCTACTACGGCAAGTGAGTGAGGGGATGGATGGCACTGCTGACTGGCCCCCACCCCAAGAGAAAGAGTGTATGGCTGTGGCAACACTGAATCTTCTACGACTTCAGGTATTTTCCTTTCCCTCATTTTATAAGTGTCTTACGCGTTTGTAATGATGTTTATGCATATTAAAGGGTATGGGGTTTAGCCTGTTGAATGAACTGCTAATGAAAATTTTAACGTGTTTTAAAGTCAGATTATGATGGAGTGTAATGTGTATGAGGCTTAAAAAAATTCAGTCTAGTTATTTTGCGCTTACCCTGGAAGTTAGTCTCTGCACGCAGGTAAGAGCGTATATGGATTGTGTTATTACTGCTAAATTCAGCTTGTTGGCATTCATCAGGGAGTCGGTCTTGAATTTCCTGTTGCTGTGTGTGGAGAGGTGACTGGGTGAGACGGTAGGTGACTGGGAGATCAGCTGGAGGTGGTCGCCAGCCTCTCCTCTGGACTGAGAGGGGAGCCCCGTTCAGGAAGCTCTGCGTCCTCCACGAGTACCTCCGCTTCCTCAGGGGGAAGGTTAAGTTTAAATGTCAGAAGAAGAAAAGCTACAGAAATTTTTTTTCCAAGTAGAACTGTAGCTAAAATCTTTGATCATCGTGTTTTTCATTGTCATAAAACCCTGTGACTTAATGTTAAGAGAACAGTTTTTCTCACCAAAGTAATTTTCCCCCTTTATAATGTGAGGGTTTCTGTGTGACCCATCATGTACCCCTTCTGTTCCCTCCCCTTTTTTGTCTTGGCTTCCAGAAAGCACAGAACTGAATGTGATGTTTAGTTGCAAAATGGAATTAGCAGAAGTTTGGAGAGTACCTCCCTTGCCCGAAGTCTTCTGTAGGAGCTCATTTAGCAGGACATCTGTGGTGTAGTATCCTAGTCATGGATCTGCCCAGTTTTTTGTTGCTTCCCATGGTCTCCTGGTGACATTGCTGCTCTGGTCAGTGCTGTGGAGAAAGACCTTGTACATGTCCTAGGCTCTATTTCATTTGGTCCATATTTGCCTCATGCCATCTGTTTTTCCACTGCTTTGTTCTGTCTGTCGAGGTCTTTGTTTTAGTTGTATCTTTTAAAAAATTGACGCATAAAGCTCAGTTCTTAAAAAGAATACAATTTGAGAGTCTTTATTCACTATGTGGATTTAATCTTTTACAATTATTGTGATTACTAATGTATTTGAATTCAGTCTGGGCGTAAGTTTGTTCATCATTTTATGATCTTTTGAACAAATTTCTAAAATTTTTTTCCTTTCAAATCCCTTTAATTGTTCCTAAGTTTTGAAATTTTGATTTCTGGACATTAATCATGTTACAAAAAAATTTAAATATTTGTTAATTCCACAGAGTGTTAAGTTAATTGGTACTTCTCTTCCTGAAAAACATAGGGGTTATAGCATGCATTAAACCTGAACTCCCCTTTCCATCTTCAGTATTTGAATTGTTCAATAGTCTGTTGTTACATTGACTCCAAGGCACACTGTTTTCTTGTGTGTGCTGCTGAAAAGAAAAGTGCTCCAAACTGCAGTGTGTAAGATACATTCTGATTTTAGAGTTGTTAAGAAGTGAAAGAAAATACCTCTTAGGATTGGTGAAATATAGTAATTATTTTTAAACTTTCCTTCAATTATTATCATAATCATTTTTTGAGAGGACATACTCAGACATATAGTCCTTTTTTTTTTTTTTTTTAAACCAATTTGTTTCGTCATTGTTACTTACATCACCTCCCTCCTGGGTACCTCCTTCAGTAGATTTCTTCCTTAAGGTCTGTGAGGTACAACCTCTGAAAACTTTGTTCCCTTTAACACCTCTTAAGATAATTTAACGGGGCTTAGCTCTTTAGGTTATATGTAATTTTATAAGCACTTTGAAGATGTTCTGCCGTCTTTTGACCTTTGTTTTTGCCAACGAGAAATCTTATATTAGTGTACTTGTTGTTTCTTCGTAGCTAATTTGTCTTTCTCTTTGGTAGCCTTTTAGATTTTCGTCTTTGCTTTATAATTTTAGTACATTATGTCTAGATCAGGATTTATTCTTGTATATATAATTTGAGATTATGATTCTTATTAATCTGAGATTACTGATCTTTGTTAAGTTTTGAAAAATCTTCACTGTTTACCATTGGAATTGCTCTCTCCTTTTTTTGTACCTTTCCCCTTGGAAAAGTCCTACTGAATGCATGTTGAACTTTCTCATTTTATTTTCCCAAGTATCACAACTTCTTTGATATTTTAAAAGCTGTTTATCCTTTTTAATGCTCACTTTTTAATCTTTCTGTTCTGCTTTCTGGGTGGTTTACTCAGCACTCTTCTTTCAATTCACGAATCATTTAGCTGAATGTTCCATATTGTTGAATTGTCTGTTTATTTAAAAAACTTATGTGATCACCGCTTTACACATACTGATTGAATCATCAAATCCCTATGCCCGCCCTCTGGGAGGTGGGACCCTCCATCTGTATTGAGCAGCTGGGGAGGCACGAAGTTCAGGAAAGTTGCCCAGGTTGGATACCCAGTGCACAGAGGTTTAGGGCTGGAACCTGGGGCTCAGGCTCTTCACTCCTCTGCCTTGAGGTGTTGATTCCTGTAGCTGTTTTTTTCATTTTCAGAATTTATATTTTTGGTGTTTTCCAAGGCTTTCATTTGCTCATTATATTCTCGTCTTCTGGCTTCTGTTCCTTCCTTGATCTCTAAGAACATTTACTTATTTTATGGATTCATTCCAATTTTTAATTTATTTTTATTTTTATTTTTTTTGCGGTACGCGGGCCTCTCACTGCTGTGGCCTCTCCCATTGCGGAGCACAGGCTCCAGACGCTCAGGCTCAGCGGCCATGGCTCACGGGCCCAGCCGCTCCGTGGCATGTGGGATCTTCCCGGACCGGGACACAAACCCGCGTCCCCTGCATCGGCAGGCGGACTCTCAGCCACTGCGCCACCAGGGAAGCCCCATTCCAATTTTTTAAATTGCTAAAATCTGTTGGGACATGCGTTTTGCCTCTTACCCTGTCTGTGACACTTCTTTGTGGTGACCTAGTATGGCCTGTCCTTTTTGACTATGAGGCCACCCTTAGGGGAGGGTTTGTGGAGTGTCCCTTTGCCCTTGGCTGTGGAGATGTCCTCAGAGGGCAGTTTTGTACTTGTGTCTGTGAGGTTCCATTGAGTTCCTCGGGCTCTTGATGAGTTTTGGTGTTCAGTTCTTGACGTGTGATATCCATACCTAGATGGTTGGTATAAATTTGATTTCACATCTGCTCACAGGGCAGGCCGGGTCTCTGATTCACTGTGGGGTCTCTTTGTGCCCAGAGCCTTGTGTGGGTAGCATGTTGCCCTCAGGCCCTGGCTGGCTGGCAGGAAGCTCAGGTTCAGTGGGCTGTCCTGAGCATTTTGTGTCTCAGAGGCTTTGACCTGCTCTCTGAGCCCAGAACCCCTTGGCTCCTGCTGTGTGTGTCTGTGTGTCTCGAGAGCCGAACCAGAACCTTCCCTTGTATACCCTCAGCTTGGCTGTCTACCCTTTTAATAGTTTTTGGTTATATTATATTCACTATTTCTGTGTTTGGTCCGGGTGCTTGGGGGTGGGGTAGAGGTTGCTGTTTCGACAGGGTTCAACCTCTTTGTTGATCTTGAGCTTTTCCACATACATACTCAGAGTTGGGTTTAAAAAATTCCTTTTATATAGAATACCTTACCATGGATTCTCAACTACTATAGGTGGAAATTTTTTAGTATGGTTAAAAAAAATACCTATACTGGAAGTTTTACCTTTATTCTTTGAGGAAAACTCAATTTGCGGTATTATTTCATCTTTAATAAGATTTGGAAAGCATTTGTTTTTAGGGCTTCTAAGAGAAACTTGTTCTTCTCCTTTCAGCTGCATGCTGCCATCAGTCACCAGGTTGACCCAGAATTCCTTGGTTTAGGTCTGGGCAGCGTCCTCCTCAACAGCCTGAAGCAGACGGTGGTGGCCCTGGCCAGCAGTGCGGGCGTGTTGAGTGCTGTGCAGGCGGCCGCCCAGGCTGTGTTGCAGAGCGGGTGGTCAGTGCTGCTACCAACGGCTGAGGAGCGGGCCCGGGCACTCTCTGCTCTCCTGCCCTGTGCAGGTGGGCTGGGGCTCGGAGCAGGGGTCGGCTGGGGTTGGCCCACGAGGGGATGGTGCTTGCCTCACATTGGGAAAAACACTTTACCTTTTCCAGTTTCAGGCAATGAAGTAAACATAAGTCCAGGTCGTCGATTCATGATTGATCTTCTTGTGGGCAGCTTGATGGCTGATGGAGGCTTAGAATCAGCCTTAAATGCAGCCATTACTGCAGAAATCCAGGTATGGTCCTAGGAATGTGTGTGTGTGTGTGTGCACGCGCGCGCGCGTGCGATGGAGGTGATTTTGATGGAGGTGATTTTACTCCTCAGTGAGCTGAGACTGACACTTTCCCAGAATTATTTTTTTTTATTTTTTTTTTGTGTTACGCAGGCCTCTCTCTGTTGTGGCCTCTCCCGTTGTGGAGCACAGGCTCCGGACGCGCGGGCTCAGCAGCCATGGCTCACGGGTCCAGCCGCTTCGCGGCATGTGGGATCTTCCCGGATCAGGGCACGAACCCGTGTCCCCTGCGTCGGCAGGTGGACTCTCTACCACTGCGCCACGAGGGAAGCCCCCCAGAATTATTAAAAAAAAAACTTTGAAACACAAAGCTTTTAGTAACATCCAAATATTTCTGTAATTAAAATTTTTTTTACTAGTTTAATAAAATATTGAGTTATTATTAAGTATGATAAAATGTACCCACTTTAAATGTCTATTTAGATGAATTTGACAGGTACGCCAATCATAACATAAATCACTTCCATCACCCCAGAAAGTGCCTTTGTGCCCCTTTGTATTTGAAGTTAGGACACTTTCTTGCCTCCCCCAGATGATGTTAATTTTGCCAGTTTTGATTGTTACATAAATGGAATCATACAGTATATACTCATTTGTGTCAGCTTTATGTTGCCTTGATAATGATTTTCAGATTCACCTGCGTTGGATGTTGTGTTATGTTGTTTTTTTGTCTTTTTTTTTTTTTTTTACTAAGGAACTACTTATTTCTTTTCATATTAGTTTTTTTTTTTTTAATTGGGATATAGTTGTTTTACAATGTTGTGTTAGTTTCTACTGTACAGCAAAGTGGAGTTCCCTGTGATATGCAGCAGGGTCTCATTAGTTATCTGTTTTATACATATTAGTGTATATATGTCAACCGCAATCTCCCAATTCATCCCACCACCACCACCACCTGGCCCCCCCGTCTTCCCCCCTTGGTGTCCATATGTTTGTTCTCTACATCTGTGTCTCTATTTCTGCCTTGCAAACCAGTTCATCTGTACTACTTTTCTAGATTCCACATATATGTGTTAATATACGATATTTGTTTTTCTCTTTCTGACTTACTTCACTCTGTATGACAGTCTCTAAGTCCATCCACGTCTCTACAAATGACCCAATTTCGTTCCTTTTTATGGCTGAGTAACATTCCGTTGTGTATATGTACCACATCTTCTTTATCCATTCGTCTCTGGATGGACACTTAGGTTGCTTCCACGACCTGGCTATTGTGAATAGTGCTGCAATGAACATTGGGGTGCACGTGTCTTTCTGAATTATGGTTTCCTCAGGGTATATGCCCATTAGTGGGATTGCTGGCTCATATGGTAATTCTATTTTTAGTTTTTTAAGGAACCTCCATACTGTTCTCCATAGTGGCTGTATCAATTTACATTCCCACCAACAGTGCAAGAGGGTACCCTTTTCTCCACACTCTCTCCAGCATTTATTGTTTGTGGATTTTCTGATGAGGCCCATTCTAACTGGTGTGAGGTGATACCTCATTGTAGTTTTGATTTGCATTTCTCTAATAATTAGTGATGTTGAGCAGATTTTCACGTGCTTCTTGGCTATCTGTATGTCTTCTTTGGAGAAATGTCTATTTAGATCTTCTGCCCATGTTTGGATTGTTTTTTTTTTTGTCGTATGCGGGCCTCTCACTGCTGTGGCCTCTCCCGTTGTGGAGCACAGGCTCCTGATGCACAGGCTCAGCGGACACGGCTCATGGGCCCAGCCCTCCGCGGCATGCAGGATCCTCCCGGACCGGGACACAAACCCGCGTCCCCTGCATCGGCAGGCGGACTCTCAACCACTGTGCCACCAGGGAAGCCCTTTTTGTTGTATCTTTGTCTGGTTTTGGTATCAGGGTGATGGTGGCCTTGTAGAATGAGTTTGGGAGTGTTCCTTCCTCTGCAATTTTTTGGAAGAGTTTGAGAAGGATGGGTGTTAGCTCTTCTCTAAATGTTTGATAGAATTCACCTGTGAAGCCATCTGGTCCTGGACTTCTGTTTGTTGGAAGATTTTTAATCACAGTTTCAATTTCATTACTTGTGATTGGTCTGTTCATATTGTCTATTTCTTCCTGGTTCAGTCTTGGAGGGTTATACTTTTCTAAGAATTTGTCCATTTCTTCCAGGTTGTTCATTTTATTGGCATACAGTTGCTTGTAGTAGTCTCTTATGATGCTTTATATTGCTGCGGTGTCTGTTGTAACTCCTCCTTTTTCATTTCTAATTTTATTGATTTGAGTCCTCTCTCTCTTTCTTGATGAGTCTGGCTAAAGGTTTATCAATATTTTTATCTTCTCAAAGAACCACCTTTTAGTTTTATTGATCTTTGCTGTTGTTTTCTTTGTTTCTATTTATTTCTGCTCTGATCTTTATGATTTCTTTCCTTCTGCTAACTTTGGGTTTTGTTCTTCTTTCTCTAGTTCCTTTAGGTGTAAGGTTAGATTGTTTATTTTTCTTGTTTCTTGAGGTAGGATTGTATTGCTATAAACTTCCCTATTAGAATATGCTTTTGCTGCATCCCATAGCCTTTGGACCGTCGTGTTTTCATTGTCATTTGTCTCTAGGTATTTTTTGATTTCCTCTTTGACTTCTTCAGTGATCTCTTGGTTATTTAGTAACATATTGTTTAGCCTCCATGTGTTTGTGTTTTTTACATTTTTTTCCTTGTAATTTATTTCTAATCTCATAGTGTTGTGGTTGGAAAAGATGCTTAATATGATTTCATTTTTCTTAAATTTACTGAGGCTTGATTTGTGACCCAAGATGTGATCTATCCTGTAGAATGTTCCATGTGCACTTGAGAAGAAAGTGTAATCTGCTGTTTTCAGATGGAATGTCCTATAAATATCAATTAAATCTATATGGTCTATTGTGTCATTTAAAGCTTGTGTTTCCTTATTAATTTTCTGTCTGAATGATCTGCCCATTGTTGTAAGTGAGGTGTTAAAGTCCCCCACTATTATTGTGTTACTGTTGATTTTCCCTTTTATAGCTGGTAGCAGTTGCCTTATGTATTGAGCTGCTCCTCTGTTGGGTGCATATATTTTTATAATTGTTACATTTTCTTCTTGGATTGATCCCTTGATCATTATGTAGTATCCTTCCTTGTCTCTTGTAACATTCTTTATTTTAAAGTCTATTTTATCTGATATGAGTATAGCTACTCCAACTTTCATTTGATTTCCACTTGCAAGGAATATCTTTTTCCATCCCCTCACTTTCAGTCTGTTTGTGTCCCTAGGTCTGAAATGGGTCTCTTGTAGACAGCATATATATGGGTCTTGTTTTCGTATCCATTCAGCTGGTCTGTGTCTTTTGGTGGGAGCACTTAATCCATTCACATTTAAGGCAGTTATCGATATGTATGTTTGTATTACCATTTTCTTAATTGTTTTGGGTTTGTTTTTGTAGGTTCTTTTCTCCTCTTGTGTTTCCCACTTAGAGAAGTTCTTTAGAATTTGTTGTAGAGCTGGTTTGGTGGTGTTGAATTCTCTTAACTTTTGCTTGTCTGTAAAGCTTTTGATTTCTCTGTTGAATCTGAATGAGATCCTTGTTGGGCAGAGTAGTCTTGGTTGTAGGTTCTTCCCTTTCGTCACTTTAAATATATCTTCCACTCCCTTCTGGCTTGCAGAGTTTCTGCTTAGAAACCAGCTGTTAACCTTATGGGAGTTCCCTTTTATATTATTTGTTGTTTTTTCATTGTTGCTTTTAATAATTTTTCTTTGTCTTTTTTAAAAAGATAATTAATTTATTTTTGGCTGCATTGGGTCTTCGTTGCTGTGAGCGGGCCTTCTCTAGTTGCGGCAAGGGAGGGCTACTCTTTATTGTGGTGCGCAGGCTTCTCATTGCAGTGGCTTCTCTTGTTGCGGATCACGGGCTCTAGGTGCACAGGCTTTAAGAGTTGTGGCTTGTGGGCTCGGTAGTTGTGGCTTGCGAGCTCCAGAGCACAGGCTCAGTAGTTGTGGTGCATGGGCTTAGTTGCTCCGTGGCATGTGGGATCTTCCCAGCCCAGGGATCAAACCCATGTCCCTTGCATCTGCAAGCGGATTCTTACCCACTGCGCCACCAGGAAAGTCCCCTCTTTGTCTTTAATTTTTGTGAATTTGATTCGTATGTGTCTTGGCATGTTTCTCCTTGGGTTTTTCCTGCCTGGGACTCTCTGTGCTTCCTGGACTTGGGTGGCTATTTCCTTTTCCATGTTTGGGAAGTTTTCGACTGTAATCTCTTCAAATATTTTCTCCAGCCCTTTCTCTTTCTCTTCCCCTTTCGAGACCTCTGTAATGCAAATGTTGGTGCGTTTAATGTTGTCCCAGAGGTCCCTTAGGTTGTCTTCATTCCTTTTCATTCTTTTTTCTTTATTCTGTTCCACGGCAGTGATTTCCACCGTTCTGTCTTCCAGGTCACTTATCCATTTTTCTGCCTCAGTTATTCTGCTATTGAGTCCTTTTAGTGTATTTTTCATGTCAGTTATTGTATTGTTCATCTCTGTTTGTTCTTTAATTCTTCTAGGTCTTTGTTAAACATTTCTTGTGTCTTCTCGCTAGTTGCCTCCATTCTGTTTCCGAGGTCCAGGATCCTCTTCACTATCCTTATTCTGCATTTGTTTTCTGGAAGGTTGCCTATCTCCACTTCAGTTAGTTGTTTTTCTGGGGTTTAATCTTGTTCCTTCATCTGGGACATAGTCCTCTGCCTTTGCGTTTCATCTATCTTTCTGTGATTGTGGTTTTTGTTCTGCAGCCTGTAGGACTGTAGTTCTCCTTGCTTCTGCTGCCTGCTGTGTGGTGGATGAGGCCACCTAAGAGGCTTCTGTAGTGTCACTTTGTTTTCGCTGTTGAGGAGTGCCCCACTGTGTGATTATGGCGTTGTTGGTGTATCCCTTCTCCCGTTGCTAGACATTCGATGATGTTTGACTCAGTACAGCTGCTCCTAGCATGCTGTGTAAAAGTCCTTTAGTGAACACGTGTTGTTCCTTTCGGGTAAATAGTTTGAATTAGAATTTGCAGGGTTCTAGGGTGTGTGTGTGTTTACAGTTTCCCAAAGTGGTTGTGCCATTTACATCTGAACCAGCCTGTATGAGAGTTCTAGCCGTTTCTTGACCTCATCAACATGAGGCGTGTGAATCTTTTAAAAAGCTTTAGCTATTCTGGGGGTAGGGTGGGGTGTTAATTTGCATGTGCTTATTGACCATTCGTAGCTTCTTTTGTTGCTTTCATTGTCATAATAGTTTTCAATTTAAAAACTTACACTGATAAAATTGGATGAAGTGAGTGTATTAAAAATGTTTTTGAAAATATACCTACTTTGATTAAATTGAAAAAAATTAGAGGAAATCATAAATGTAATGATTTTAGTTGTAAGTATCATTCTTTGTGTACCTTGTTAGTTTCCAGATACTATGCTGTGTACTTTACTTTCATTTTTTTTAACCTTGTGAGCCATGTTGATGTTGACAAAAAATTAATCAGTCAATCTAAGAAAGAGATAGAAACTTTTATTCAAGCCAAATTGAGGATTATAACCCGGGAACAGCATCTCAGAAAGCTCTGAGAATTACTGCATTCCTTACAAGTCAAGTCTCAGTTTTGTAAGTTTTTTGAGACAGAGGGCTGTACGTTAAATGATGTATTATTGACAGTTTACACAATCCAGATCTAAGCATCATCATGGCCTCTTACAAGAGGAAGAAGGAGGGTTTTCTTTGAAGGTGTTGTCTTGTTGTTGCTAGGAGAATGTTGCTGTTTATGGTTGAGCAGGTATATTTGCTGATAGGGAAGGTTGATCGATGCATAATGCAGGTGAACAATGTACAGTAGGGGGCAGAGAGGAGGCCAAAGGACAGAGAAAGTTTTTCTATGTGTAAATTTTTCTTTTCTTGCCAGGAAATGTGAATTGTTTTTCACATTGCATGGAAAAAGCTGTCTTAAAATTCCATTTTATAGGCATGGACATAGGTACCACAGAAGTTTACTGATTTGCTAAGGGGTCATGACTAGTGAATGACAGGTTTGCTGACTCCAAACCTCTTCCTTTTCTTCCTGTGCTCTGTGTGGCTCAGTGTAATAGTTCATCTGATGGGAGCAATGACAGCGGACAGGCAGGGGCAGTCCACATGTGGGCCAGACCCAAGCAGTATTTTTATTTTTTAAATTTATTTTTATTACTTTAAAACATTTTTTGGCTGCACCGTGCGGCATGAGGGGCCTTAGTTCCCCAACCGGGGATCGATCCTGCGCCCCCCTGCAGTGGAAGCGCGGAGTCTTAGCCACTGGACTGCCAGGGAAGTCCCCCCAGGCAGTATTTTTAGAACCTATTAATTCAGTTAGCATATGTTTATTCTTTGCCTCCTGCTGGAGAGTGGTACCTTGAGAGGGGGAGGTGGGCTATAGAGTATGCAGATTGTGATCCCTATGACAATAATTAAGATGTCTGAAAAAATAGCCAAAAGGCCATTTGTTTTAAAACAAAAATGTTCTGAAGCTACAGAAAGGCATAAACAGAAAAACCCTCATCATTTAGGAATAACCATTGTTAATGTTTTTCATGTATTGTCTTCCAGGCTTTCAAAAATGCAAATGTTTACTAACAATACTAATTATGATGCCAGAACTGGTCTCAGTGGTTTGTATCTTTTCCACTCATAAGGTTGCCATGTCTCCTCTGTTGAATATTCTGCGATGTCCATTTGTTCTTTTGCTTTGGGGAAGTCTGTCATATGGAAAGGGAATCACTTTTTTTTTTAAACAATTTCCTATTGTTGACCATTTAGGTTGTAGATAGTTTTACTATTATAAATAATTTTTAATTACATTCTTGAAGATTATAAGTCATTGGGTATAAGAATGATTATTAGGAAGAAGTTCTAGAAATGAAATTGGGTCAAAAGCACGCACATTTTCAAGCTGTCTGATCAGTGTCCTTCTGATTCTGAAGAGTAGGTGGCACAGTTCCAATCCAACTCCTTAGACATGGTCTTTGTCCCCACACCCCTCAGAATGGGGAAGACTTTGTGTTTAGACTTGTTCTGGCTTTTGCCATTAGAAAATAAAGCCCAGTAGGAAGGAACTTGTGCGCTTTTTCACAGTAAATTTGATTACTGGAACAATGCTTAGTATATAGTAGGTCCTCAGGAATATTGGTTGCATTTGACTGGCAAAAGATACCTCCTTTAAAAGTTTTTAAAAATAATAACATTATTGAGGTCCAATTCATCTACTGTAAAATTCAGTCTCTTAAAGTGTATGATTTAGTGATTCTTTTTTTTTTTTTTTGTATATTCACAGAATTGTGCAACCACCATCACCACTATCTAATTTCAGAACACTTTCACTCCAAAAAGAAACCCTGTGCCCCTTAACAGTCACTTCACATCCCCCACTCCTCCCAGCCGTTGACAACCACTAATCTACTTTCTGTCTCTAAAGATGTCCCTGTTCTGGACATTTCATATAAGTGGGTTTGTACAGTATGTGGCCTTTTGTGTCTGGCGCTTTCCACTTAACATAGTGTTTTCAAAGTTCAGCCAGGTTGTATCATTCATGTCGTACTTAATTTTTTTAAATCGCTAAACAATATTCTGTTGTATGGATATAGCACATTTTGTTTATCCATTCATCAGCTGATGGACATTTAGGTGGTTTTCTCTTTTAAGTTACTGTGAATAATGCCGTTATAAACA
The DNA here is from genome assembly GCF_964341445.2 of Mesoplodon mirus. NCBI lineage: Eukaryota > Metazoa > Chordata > Mammalia > Artiodactyla > Ziphiidae > Mesoplodon > Mesoplodon mirus. Next base: position 112,796,216 of record NC_138984.1, on the reverse strand, counting down.
TCTGTGCATAGGTTTTTGTGTGGACATATGTTTTTATTTCTTATGGGCGTATGCCTTGGAGTGGAGTTGCTGAGTTTTACGGTAACTCTATGTTTAATGTTTCGAGGTATAGCCAGACTGTTTTCTTAAGTGGCTGTACCATTTTACATTCCCAGTAGCAATGTACGACAGTTCCAGTTTCTCCGTATCTTTGCAAATGCTTGCTACTGTTCATCTTTTTTATTATACTGTCCTAGGAGATGTGAATTTCCCTGATGACTAATGAAGTTGAGCATCTTTTCATGTGCTCATTAGCCATTTGTATATCTCCTTTGAAGATATATCTGTTCAGATTTTTTGTTTATTTTAAAATTGGGTCATTTATCTTTTAATTGTTGAGTTGTCAGAATTCTTTCTGTATTTGTACGTCTTATATCAGATACAAGATTTGGGAATGTGTCCTCCCTTTCTGTAGGTTATTGCTTCATGTTTACAAAGCAGGTAGACTCTGTCTAGGTGCTCACATTGGGTGTTGTGAGAGCCAGAGCAGGGGTAAAGGTTTTAGGAACTTCACAGAAGGACTCTGGAGACCATTAGCACTGGCAGCCTGGACACGGGGTTTGTAGGACAAAACGTCTGTTTAGAAACTGAGCAACTGGGCGGCGTGATTTCCAGTGGGTGGGTGTGGGCCACTGTCACCAGGTGTGTGAGTCAGCGCACAGCTAGGCTGTGGGATCAGGGCTCAGCCCATGGTGCCTTCACACCTGCTACTAAGATAACCGGTAACCAGTTTCTGTTTCATGAATTACAGGATATTGAAGCCAAAAAAGAAGCACAGAAGGAAAAAGAAATTGATGAACAGGAAGCGAATGCCTCGACATTTCATAGAAGTAGGACTCCATTGGATAAAGATCTTATTAATACGGGAATCTATGAATCTTCTGGAAAACAGTGCTTGCCTCTGGTTCAGCTCATACAACAGCTTCTTAGGTAAATAGCATTAGACATATTTTAATTAGGAGGACTGTTGGTTTTCATATTAAGATAGTGAGATCGAGCACTAGGGTCTCAAAAATGTGTTTCGTTGTTGATGAAGTACTTTGAAAATTACCTAGGATAGACTTTAGAGCAGATTCTTAAATGTAGGTGAGAGGAGAGGTTAGAATGTATGAAGTAGAACTGGAGATTCTAAAAGTTTTCACACAAGAGAAAATTGGAGTGTGTCATAAACCTAGGATGAGATTCTTAGCCTCATTAGTAAGCACATAGATACAAATGAAAATCATCATGGTAAGGTTGTTTTTTTTTAAACTGGTTGTGTCCTTGCCTCATTCTATATATCATAGATTTATATCTATTAGTTTCTAAGACAACCTTCAAAAGTTGAAGTAAGTGAAAGAATGGTGAGCGTTATTGTCCAAGGACTGATCAGAAGGAGGTAAGAATCAGAGTCAGAATACACACAGAGACTCACCTCGAAAAGGGCTGAAGTAGTCAGTCACTGTTTGCTAAAGAACGTCAGCCTGCGTTGCGGTGTCCTTCAAAAAGAGCAGAAAAGCCGGGTGGTTTCTGAAAGGCATTTGTTAGACAAGGAAAAATGATTGCTCCTTTATGTAACACAGCTCCGCTCTGTGTAAACCTGGCTCCTGGTTTATTGTTTATACAGAGAGGAAAGAGGGCCTGGTGGTGGGTTGGCTTAGGTACCTCAGTCCAGGGCATGGGTGGGCGGTGTACTGGCGTGGGGTGGCCTGCCCTTTACACCTGGAAACACCAGAATTTGCTGGGCACACAGTGAGCTTTTAAAAGAGGACGTTTTAGAGCTAGTTCCTGACATACATTTTAGTAAATGCTACTAAAAAACCCCTTGTTTCCTATTTTTTATAATGCGGTGATGATTTTTAAAATCAGTATTCACACATTCTGATCTTCACTATAGCAGTCTGAAATAAAGGGAATTAAGTCAGCGCAGCTGTGACAGTGACAAGAGCTTGGGAATTGTTCCTAGAAAATTGCGGCTGCGCCTGCTTGTCTGAAGCTGGCCACTGACCCCTGCCCAGCCTGGTGACTGTACCAGTGGCAGCAAGAGCAGTGTCTAGGTTGCAGAGTTCACCAAGGGTCAAGTGAGAACATGCACCCTGAGCGCTTGGGAGTGAAAAGGTGGAGGTCTCTGGAGAAGTTGTAAAGCAAAAGCGTGTACCTCAAGCTGTGATTTTCCATGTTCTCGACCGCCCCTTCCTTCGCCGAGGAGGCTGTGTCTGGGCCCGCTGGTGTCACTGGCAGAGAGCCAGTGCTGGGTTCTCTGACCTCGGTCCTGTCTTAGGTGACTGTTCCCACGAGGGGCCAGCTCTCCTGCTTGTTCAGACTGCTTGTTCCCTTGGTGCGTAGAGACCTGTCCATCTTAGCCTACCTACCCCTGTGCTGTTCAGTCTGGCTGTCATTTGCCACGTTTGCCTGTGCGTGTCCAGTGTCGCTGAGACACTGAGTTTTTATTTTTTATTAAAATTAAAAAACTTAGACCTGATTCAGCTATTAGAAAACTTGTAACTATGTTTGGAATAACTTGGCCATATGAATTTACCTTTTCAGCTCTGCATTTTTATGAGACTGAAGTGCAGATCAAGTATTTGCAGTGAAACTTTAGTTATCTGAATTGAGATGTGCTGTATGTACAAAATACACAGTGGGTTTTGAAGACTTTGTGTCTTCAAAAAACTAATGTAAATATCTCAATGCGTTTTCTTATTGGTTTTATGTTGAAATGATAATATTTTAAATATATGGGGATAAATATTAATACTGATTTTACATGTTCTTTTTATCTTTATTTATGTGACTGGTAGACATTTTACAGTACACACGTGACTCCCTGGCAGTACTTTTCTGTTGGACAGTGCTCCCTAGCCCATGCTCGCACATTGTCTTCTGAGCCTTCCTCTTTACTTTTGGTTCCCTTGGCTTGCAGGATTGGCTCCACAGCAGATTTATAATGAAAATGCACCTGTTTGGAAAATACAAAACAAAAACTGAAACATGGAGTAAATAGTACCTTAAAAATTTTTGGAAAATGGAAAAAGAAAAATGCATGTACAACCCTCTCACTGACAGAATGCCTGTGTTCCAGGGTCCTTTCATAAGCATAGATGATGTGCCCCTCCCCTTGCAGAGATAGCCTTTAACATTTATTTCTTACCTTAAGTGTTTGTGACTAAAGAGACTCAGTGTATGGAGTCTAAATACATCTTGGCTGATGCAGTTGTTGAAAAATAGTCTAAAGAGTTACATTTTGGAGATTTTGGAGACATTTCATATATTTTATTCTTTGGAAAACAGGTTGGAGAAACTGCAGCTTCCCAAAAGTAAGAAACAGATTTCAGAGTAACTTATGCTGGCAAAGAACCACAGAAAACCATTTACATTTGGCAATAGAGAGCTGTGAAGATTTTTAAATTAATGAACTCTTATCAGAATTACACACTTTGATTATGATTCTAATTTTATATTAGGGAAATAAGTTAACATTTGTATTGTATTTTGTTACTGTCTTTTGCTCCATCATGTATGGCATAAAACCCAGATTCCAGACCTTTTCTTCTATTGTGATGTGGTTATCAGGTCAGGTTATCAGGTCGTGGAGCAGAAAGGTGAGGTGGACCGCAGGTGAGGCCCTGAGCACCCACCTGCGTTTTGTGTGGCCGGGAGCGCTGAGCACAAGCCAGGGGTCCCTGCCGCTCTTTCTTCTCAGCTCTGTGGACGTGAGTTGATGTGTGTCTTCTCCTCCTGTCCTCACTCCACTGCTGTAGTGGATGAGCCCTGGGGGCTGGTGCGATTGACAGAGGTTCTCCTCAAACCTGCTGCTACGTTAGACATCAAAGAAGTGGAGCAGAATGCGTTTCCGTGGCCTGGTGTCGTGCAGAGGCTCCGGACTCGCCTCCCCAGTGACAGAGCCAGCTGTCAGCCCGCTGGCTCTCACCCTCCTGGCTGGGTGGGGGCTGCTGTGGTGGAGCTACATTGACAGAAGTTCCAGAACCAGGCTCTGCTTCGGCGTTTTAACTTCACGAACCCCCTTCCTCCTCCTGTCTTCAGTACCACGGATCAGACCTTGTTCACCTGGCGCCGAGACTGTCCCTGGGTGGCAGGGTCTTACCTGGTGTTCCCTGTGCCCTCTAAAATCTGCTTTCACGCTGACTTTAGTTACCTTTCTCGGACACAAACAGGATGTCACTTTGCTTTCAAAACTGGTGGCTGAGCGTTGCAGAATCGAGTGCCAGCAGCCTGGCACTCCATCGCCTACAGTGTCCACTGCGTCCACTCCCCGTCCTCGTTTTGACCTCTGTGCCCTAGTTCCTTTGCATTCTGCTCGTGGAGACAGAACACTTACTACTCTTGCAATTGTACTTTCTCTTTTCTCCCCATTTACTTCCTGACGGTTCATGGCTCAGGTTGGATCCTGCAGTTGGAATTGGATCCTTGGTCCTTTCCTTGCTGCCGTGTTCTTTGAGCACCTCTTACTCTGACCTGTTTTATTTGTGCCCACTTTGGTCTTCCTTCCTGTAGTTTCTGAGCCCTGGGTACCCCCCCACCATGGCCCACCCGGGGGTTTACTTGAGTAGGTCTGAAGGCAGACTTGTGAGGCAGATGCAGAATCGCTAGTGGGTCTTGTCTTCAGGGACAGTGTCACGTTCATATCTGAAATGCAGATTTGGACAAAAAATAATCACAGTTCCTTTTCCTTCCGAAGGTTTGTACAGGAGTTTTCTGTCATTTTGGACTGTTCCATGCAACTCTTAGGAGCACATCTGTAAAGCAAAGGGTCTCATTCTACCTTTTGTGTCTTCCGTGTGCCTCCGTTTTGAATGAGGTGTGCTTATTGCAGATAGAGCTGACACACATTTGGGGAAGGAAGCCAGCTGCAGGTCACCTGGGTGTATGATCTTTATTTCTGATTTTAGTTTATGTTGTGATTTTTTTTTTTTACAACCCCTCTCCCCCTTTAAAAACAAACATAACTTGTTTAATTTTGCAATCCTCTTTCTCCTGCATAGAAACATTGCTTCTCAGACAGTAGCCAGATTGAAAGATGTTGCCCGTCGGATATCATCATGTCTAGACTTTGAGCAACATAGTCATGAGAGATCTGCTTCATTGGATTTGTTGCTGCGTTTTCAGCGCTTACTTATCAGTAAACTTTATCCGGGAGAAAATGTTGCTCAGACTTCAGATATTTCTAGTAAGTTACTTAAAATGTTAAAGTGTCTTGTGTGTATTTTGGCTTTTTTATTTAGGCTTCTTGACATGCCTATTCTGCATGGCCCAGATGTGTAGTTCTTATACTGTTAGATGCACCAATTTTGGGGGACTTCATTTTGCATCCACTGTTTTTGGACAGATATTTCTCTATTAGACTCATCAATATTTTTTATTTCATTGTGTTAACATTTAAATTCCTTAGACATGAGAAATAGTATCCTTTATGTTCAGGTTAGTCTTACAGAAGATTTATCAGACTTATTCCATGGGTTAGTTGTGGACTGTTAGAGATTGACATAACGTGGGGACGAAATAGTGACCTAATGTTTGTATGTCACCCTGGTAAGCTAGATGGGTGTAGTAGGAGGAATGCATTATCGTTGAAGGAAGTCTGAATCTCAGTTATAGCTCTGGTTTATTAGCTGCTGGACCCGGGACTAAGTCTCCTGGGGGCTGTAGATTGCTCACCTACAGAGTTAGGTTAAGACTTGAGGGTGCCTGTGAGAATGAAAACAGGATGATACATAAGTGCTCAGTTCTGTGTATAATGTACAGTAGAGTACTTCCCACAAACTCCAGGAGGACTGCCTGGCTCTTTATAAGGTAGTTTTCTCTGTCAGCGATGGAAAGGTTTGCTGCTTTTGTTAATATTTTTATGGACAGTATAGTCCAAAACAATTTTGTTACTTCCTGAAAATCGCTAGGCACTTGTAGAGGATCGAAAATTTCAGGTTGAAATCGGTGAACCATTTCAGTCTGAAAGAGGAGACCATCTCAGTGTCATAGAGTTACAAGGACTAAAAAGTTTTTAAGAGCCATGTAGGAGGAAAAGTTGAAGATTTTTTTTTTTAATATTTATTTATTTGGCTGTGCTGGGTCTTAGCTGCAGCACCACGCAGGATCTTCGCTGCCACGTGCGGGATCTAGTTCCCTGACCAGGGATCGAACCAGGGTCCCCTGCATTGGGATTGTGGAGTCTTAACCACAGGACCGCCAGGGAAGCTCCGAAAAGTTGAAGAATTTTATAAGATTGAAAAATGCCTAACTTTGTTCACTGGGAGTAATTTTCAGGCATTAAGACTTGTTGGACTTAGAAAACATGTCTATTGGATATAAGGTTTTAGAGCTCTAAGTTATGACTTTAGTATTTTTACTCGAAGTTTTTAGATAGTATATAGTGCAGTGTATAAAAATCAGTATATCCAAATTCAGTTTCTCAAATCATATGATATAAAAGGAGCCAAGGACTAAATAAGTAAGATTAACCACTCCTGTTTGAGAAAATTATTATAGGTAAAAAATGTATAGATGAGAGTACAATAGTGGAACAATGAAGTTTATTTACAAAGTAAATTTTAATAGTGCAAATGAAATTGTCTAAATCTTCCCTTCAGGTCCTGAACTAATGGGGGTTGGTTCCTTGCTGAAGAAGTACACAGCCCTTTTGTGCACACACATTGGAGATATACTGCCCGTGGCAGTCAGCATTGCTTCCACTAGCTGGCGGCACTTTGCAGAGGTGGCCTGCATTGTGGAAGGGGACTTCACGGGTACTTACCTTGTTTCCTAAATGTGGGCATGTATTTATTTTCGGGGATTGATGAGATTTAAAATTTATCATTCTGTGGTAAACCTGCATGCCTTTACCCCATACATCTTCTAGTCCTGTAGCCCTTTCTCCTTTCGTTTTTTTGGTTACTGACAATTCCGTGGTTAAGCAACCTGGTGTGGGAGTCACGTCACTGTATCATATACAGTGATACATATAATTGGTGATTTAGAGTCATACCACCATTATTAACACTTCAATAATGAGGTTAATGGTAATTGTCTAATTTTATTTCAGCAGCATAAGAATTAGTTGCCCCTTTTAGGACCTTAATAAATTCCTATATTGCTTAATATTTTTTCAAGTTAATTCTGTGACAGAGTATTGAGTGCCTTTTTTCTGATAATAAGCTTAGTTGCAAACACTTAGTTTTTTCAATAAAAGACTAGTTAATACTTTTGTGTTGCAACACAGTGTTTTTGAAAAGTATTCTTATAACTCAGAGGCTGCTGTTTGATACCTATATTTGTTTCTTTCAGAATGAAAGATAAAATAATCCTGTAGAAATATGCTAAAGGATATATCTCATTCCTTATTTTGTGATTTATCAGAATTTAAACGTAGCACAAGCTTACAGAATGGTTTTATAGGATGAACACTTTTGTTTAAATCTTATGCCTTTTTTTTTTTCTCTTTAAATGTAGGTATTCTCCTTCCAGAACTAGTAGTTTCTATAGTGCTTCTGCTCAGTAAAAATGCTGGTCTCATGCAGGAGGCTGGAGCTGTCCCTCTGCTGGGTGGCCTGTTAGAACATCTGGATCGGTTCAACCACCTGGCACCAGGAAAGGAAAGGGACGACCATGAAGAGTTAGCCTGGCCCGGCATCATGGGTATGGCATCTTAACTTAAAGACTTCCACTGAGGAGAGTTTTGTCCTAGTCTGTTCTGTTCTTGCCTTTTCATTTGAAAGACTATTTAACAAAGGAAGACCAGTTATTGCCGTTTTCACTGATGGTAGTGTAAATGGAAAACAAAGATAATCCAAATCAGAACAGATTTGGGTTATATTTAAGGAAAATTTTTCTGTTAGTAATGGTTGTTACATCCTGAATTGGATTATTTTAGAACATTCTGGAAAACCCTTTTTTGGAAATTGTCTCCAGAAGGTGCTGTTGAGGTGGTTAGATATGGTCACACTTTGGAGGCAGACATTAATATAGGAGGACTTTCTTAAACTCATTGGCGTTACGTGACATGAGTTATGGAATTCCCATAGTCAGCTGAGCACTTCCCATCCATAGTGTCTCTAGTGCTTACCAAATTGGAATGAAACTTGTCTTCTCAAAGTTTTGAATTTTGATGCTTTTGAATCTAAGTATTATGACTTCCTGGACTCACAGAATTAATTGAAGTTGTGGTTCAACTTTCATTTTATAGGAAAGCTCAAGCAAGGTAGGCCTTTTCTTATGCCATTGTAGATTGTCATTTCTATAACATAGGAGCTTAAAATGAAAAGTAACAGTTGTCCTGAGGAAAATAACTGACCTTAGGATATTGAGCATAATTTTTTATTTTTTAGTATAGCTAATAGTTTCAACACGATTCATCTACTGTTGTGAACTTAAATGGTCATTTGTGACTTTTGTCTGTTTACTGTATATGGTTGAAGGCATAAAACTTGATCAGCAGTTCAAACATACTCATTGTAAAACCTTTTTTTTTTGCGGCACGTGGGCCTCTCACTGTTGTGGCCTCTCCCGTCGTGGAGCACAGGCTCCGGACGCACAGGCTCAGCGGCCACGGCTCACGGGCCCAGCCGCTCCGCGGCATGTGGGATCCTCCCGGACCGGGGCACGAACCCGTGTCCCCTGCATCGGCAGGCGGACTCTCAACCACTGCGCCACCAGGAAAGCCCTGTAAAACCTTTTTTTATTGTGAAGTATAACATATACACAAAAGTACCAAAAGCAGCTTTGGGACTGGTCACAGGGGAAGCCGTTTATTAAGCAGGACCCTCCCGAACACTGTCTCTGTCTCCCTGAAAGATTTCCCTCTCTGGGCTTGTGTGCCTGCCGCTCCCCTACTTCTCTTGATCATTTTGTCAGATAGACATGTGCCCCATAACAACTTAGTTGTTTAAACATCCTCATGTGTGTTTCTTGGTGGTTTGTAAGGCGTGTTTTAGTACAGAATGCCAGGCTTCCACAGTGACTGTGCCTCATCTCTACAAAGCGGGGGAGTTCTCCCTGTCCCTCCTCTGTGCCAAGAGATCGCATGCCATTTTTTTCCGTATGCATTTTGTCCGTAGGATTGTTGTGCCAGCACCCTTGGGTGAAAGGGCCGTTGTGGTCTCTCCCCTGGAGTACCACTTTTGTCTGACTCAGGTGACTCTCGGCCCGTGTCTGCTTCTGAGCACAGAGCTTCGCCCCGGAAATACTGCACTTGCTGGCACCCCTTGTGCACTGTGGAATAGAAATGGTGATAATGGGCATCCTTGTCTTGTTCCTAGGAGCAGAGGGAAAACTTCCCAAAGTTCACACATGAAGTATGATGTTTGCCGTAGGGCTTTCTTTGTAGATACCTTAAATATTAAGTATGTTTCCTTCTGTTTCTGCTTTGTGATGAGTCTTTAATGGTGAATGGATTTTTTAAATTATTTATTTATATTTTATTTATTTATTTTTGGCCGTGTTGGGTCTTCGTTGCTGTGCGCGGGCTTTCTCTAGTTGCGGCGAGGAGGGGCTACTCTTCCTTGCGGTGCGTGGGCTTCTCATTGCGGTGGCTTCTCTTGCTGTGGAGAATGGGCCCTAGGCGTGCGGGCTTTGGTAGTTGCAGCACGCGGGCTCAGTAGTTGTGGCTCGCGGGCTCTAGAGCGCCGGCTCAGTAGTTGTGGCGCATGGGCTTAGTTGCTCCCCGGCATGTGGGATCTTCCTGCACCAGGGATTGAATCCGTGTCCCCTGCGTTGGCAGGTGGATTCTTAACCACTGTGCCACCAGGGAAGTCCCATGAATGGATATTAAATTTCATCAAATACTTTCTCTGCAACTCTTGATGATTATACAGTATTTTTCCATCCATGTTGTTGCAAATGGCAAAATTTCATTCTTTTTTTATGGCTGAGTAGTATTCCATCACATATATTTGGTATATATATATATATATGTATATGTATATATGGTGTCTATATGTGTGTGTGTGTGTGTGTGTGTGTATACACACATATACAAACCACACCTTTTTTATCCATTCATCTGTTGATGGATACTTGGCTGTTTCCACCTTTTGGCTGTTGTGACTAATGCCGCTGTGAATATGGCTATGTAGATGTCTGAGTCCCTGCTTTCACTTCTTTTGGGTATATAGCCAAAAGTGGGATTGCTGAATCATATGATAATTCCATGTTTAATTTCTTAAGGAATTGCCATACTGTTTTCCACAGTAGCTGTACCATTTTATATTCCCACAGGCAGTGCACAAGGAAGGGTTCTAATTTCTCCACCTCTTTGCCAACACTTGTCTATTTTTTAAATAATAGCCATCCTGTTTGGATGAAGTGGTATTACATTGTAGTTTTGATTCGGTTTTCCCTAATGATTAGTGGTGGTGTGCATCTGTTTATGTGCCTGTCGACTATGTGCATATCTTTGGAGAAATGTCTTTTCAAGTCTTTTTCCAACTTGCGTTTTTTTGGTTTTTTGCCATCCTGTGTGATCTTAGTTCCCCGACCAGGGATCGAACCTGTGCCCCCTGCAGTGGAAGTGCAGAGTCCTAACCACTGGACCACCAGGGAATCCCCCTTTTTCCTACTTTTGAGTCAGATTTTCTGTTGTTATTGTAGAGTTGTAGGAGTTTCTTATGTATTCTAGATATATATGGTTTGCAAATATTTTCTCTCATTCTGTGGGTTGCGTTTTCATTCTGTTGATAGTGTACTCTGATTTTTTTTTTATGAAGGTTGCCTGTGTGTTTGGTGTCTTGTCTAAAAATATCATTGCCAAATCCAGTGTCATTAAGCTTTCCTCTTATGTTTTCTTCTAAGATACACACACACACACACACACACACACACACACAGGTTGTTTTTTTTTTTGGCTGCGCCGTTCAGCATGTGGGATCTTAGTTCCCCGACCAGGGATCAAACCCATCCATGCCCCTTGCCTTGGAAGTGCAGAGTCTCAACCACTGGACCGCCAGAGAAGTCCAAGAGTTTTCTGGTTTATAGTTTTAGCTCTTATGTTTAGGTCTTTAATCTATTTTGAGTTAATTTTTGTGTATGGTGAAAGGTAGGGGTCCAACTTGATTCATTTGCAATTGAATATTCAGTTTTCCCAGCACCATTTATTTCTAAAGACTGTCCTTTTTTCCCCATTGAATGGTCTTGCCACCCTTGTCAAAAAAATCATTTGACTGTATATTGTGAGGATTTATTTCTGGGCTCTCTATTCTATTCTGTTGATCTAAATGTCTGTCATTATGCTCGTACCACACTGTTCTTTATTTATTTATTTTTCTTCTTTCTTAGGGTTTAATCTGACATTTTTCTAACTTTTTGAGAAATGATAATTGTTAGCATACTGATGTTTTTGTAATATGTTTATTATGAAAGTTTTCTAACAGAGATAAAAGAGAGAATAATATAATGAATCTAGAATAAAAAGTATTCACAATCCTGGGGACTTTCCTGGCATTTCAGTGGTTAGGACTCCTAGCTTCCACTGCAGGGGGCACAGGTTCCATTCCCGGTTGGGAACTAAGATCCCACATGCTGCGTGGCGTGGCCCCCAAAAAAAAAAATCACATTCCCGAAGCACTCCTACACTTTCTTTTTGATTGATTGATTGTATTATTTTAAAGCATATTTCTGTCTTTAAAACATTTTCACATACTTCACCTGTTAATGATAAGAACTTTTTTTGGAGAATAAAACCACAATCTCATTATCCTAAGGTTAACAGCGATTGATTAATCTTTTTATTAGTGGTTATTTTGAGTCAGGATCTAAACAAGTTCTGTATGTTGCAGTTGGGTGATACATACTTGAGTCTCTTTTTCCCCAACAGCGTATTTCCAGGCTCTCCTCTCCCTCTCTTTTGTCATACTGTTTATTTTTCAAAGAAGTAGGACATTTGTTCTGGAGAATTTCACATTTTCTGAACTTGGTTGATTGCATTTTCTTCTTCAAGTCTTAACATCTTCTGTCAGTTACATTTTCTGTAAGCTGCTGATGATATGTATAGTCTTAATGAGATTCGGATTCAGTTTTTTTTTTTTTTTTCTTTTTGCGGTATGCGGGCCTCTCACTGTTGTGGCCTCCCCCGTTGCGGAGCACAGGCTCCGGATGCGCAGGCCCAGCGGCCATGGCTCACGGGCCCAGCCGCTCCGCGGCATATGGGATCCTCCCAGACCGGGGCACGAACCCGTATCCCCTGCATCGGCAGGCGGACTCTCAACCACTGCGCCACCAGGGAGGCCCCGGATTCAGTTTTGATGGGTCAGAGTGTGTGTGCTTTGTGTTTCATCGGCTCAGAGGCCTGTGATGGTGGGTGGCCCCACCTTCAGTTCTGTTCACATGGACCAGGGAGTTCATGTATAACGTGTCTTCTGTGCAGTCCCCCAGCAACCTTGCCCTCAGCTGTTCGGTAGCATAAGATACAGTTTGCACAGGGAGGATGTGATCCTGGCTTGATTCACCACCACCCCACCCCTCGTTAACAATTTTTTGTAATATTAAGTTCGAGTCCTAATGCTTCCAAAGGTGACCCATGAGGTTTTCTTTTTTTTTTTTGAGTATCATTATGAACTCATTGAATTTTATTGATTTTATGTTTGTTAACTTACTTTTTAGGTTTTTTTTTTCCTAATATATACATTTAAAGGTAGAAATGCCCTCAAACATACATTTAGCTGTATGTCACAAGTGGTGATCTGTAGTATTTTCATTATTGTTCATTTCAGTTGTCTGATTTCCATAGTCATTTTTTCTGGGAATTTATGAAATATATTTCATAATTTTTAAATATGTAGAGATTTTTATTTATTTTTTGTTACCTGTTTCTACTGTTCATTCGTTTGTTTATTTACTTATTTATTTATTTTTGGCTGTACCGCGTGGCTTGCGAGATTGAACCTAGGCCCTCGGCAGTGAAAGCGTGGAGTCCTAACCACTGGGCCACTGGGGAATTCCGTTACCTATTTCTAACTTAACTGCATTGTAGTCAGTGTCCATGCTGTGTAACTTGACTTATTGGAAATTTTTTGAGATTTGCTCTAATGCTTGGTATATGGCCAGACTTGCTATTCATGCTGTTCATGTGGTGTTTCTGTTTTTGTTTTTAAATCATTCTGTATCCTTGCTGAATTTTTGTTTGTGGTGATAGTTATAGTAAGAGGTATGTTAATTTCTCATTGTGTTTGTGGATTTGTCTATTTCACCTTGTAGTTCTTTCACGCAGTTTGTTCTAGTCATGTTATCTATTGATCTATTGATTCATTGATTTTGGTTTCTGTATACACAGAGTCATTTTTTACAGGTCAGAACTGTAGAAATAATGAGGAAGTGACGCTTATACGCAAAGCTGATTTGGAGAACCATAATAAAGATGGAGGCTTCTGGACTGTGATTGATGGGAAAGTGTATGATATAAAGGACTTCCAGACGCAGTCATTAACAGGAAATAGTATTCTTGGTAAGGCCTCGCTTTTTACTTCATGGTGAGAAGTTTCAGATGTGTTATTTTAAGCAGAGCATTTGGCTTAAAATGATCAATTTAGTCCTGCTCCAGCACCCATACCCTTCAGTCTGTCAGTGACTTTGGGGTCTGTCCTGTCACAGCAAATTCAGGCACATATGCAAAATTTCTTATCATTATGCGTTTTTTGTTCCAACACTTGTTGGAACTTGTTGCAAGTTCTGAGTTGACCCAGACAGCCCTGGCAGAGGATGAGAGATCACGTTACTTTGGTAACCCTCACTTTGGAGTTAACCTGCCTAATCTATTTCCCACTTGCCATTTCTACTATAAATGCCTAGGCAAACTGTACTGAAGTCATGTTGCTTTTTGCTTGTTATGTTTCAGCTCAGTTTGTAGGGGAAGACCCAGTGGTAGCTTTGGAAGCTGCTTTGCAGTTTGAAGACACACGGGAATCAATGCATGCCTTCTGTGTTGGCCAGTATCTGGAGGTGAGGCTGTGTGCAGTGAGCACCAAGGTGGACTTCAGTGGAGACCCTCTCTGGATATTTCTGAGAAGTGGTTTTTACCCTGAAATATTGCTGGTTGGATCTTTTGGGGGAGGGGGTCATTATTAAGTGATAAACACAAAGATCTTTTAGAGATTTTTTTTCATAAATCAATTTACATTTATTCATGTAGTTTATGATGTATTGGCCTTGAAAAATTATTTTAAAATTGTTAATTTGTAAGAAACGTAGACCTTGTTCCACAAAAAGAAAAAAAAGAGGTTAACTTTTTGTCTTTATGATTTTATTGTAATCCTATGTAGAAATTTGGAAGGACTTACCATCTTGAGATACATATTTTTGGGGAGGAACTATTTAGTAGCATAATTTTTTAGAATAGAATTATGTCCATTCTATATATTCATTAGCATTGGGATTCATATATTGGGATTGGCTTTCCAGATATGGATACAGAGGTAATAAAATTTATTAAGTTATGCCTCAGGGGTAATGTTTGAAGCATTTTATGAAGGGAAAAATTAACTTTGTTTATAAATTGTCATTTGGCTGGCAACATTTAAGATTATTTTCATTAGATCCCTTTCTTTTCTAACTTCTATTTGATTCCCTAAGGAATTTTCTAGCCAAATGGTTTATCCTTGCTTTGGATTTTCTGCCAGACTTAGCATATACTGTCTGCTTTATATCTTCTGTTATTTTGGTAGCAGCCTGATCTCACTATTATAGAATATAGTCTTTATTATGGCAGTATGTCTTGTTTAAGGATAAAGCTGTTGGTCTTCTTGGTTTAATGTTAATTAACCCTGTTTTCTCATACTAATGATGAAATTTATCTTTTGCAGCCTGACCAAGAAATTGTTACCATACCAGATTTGGGAAGTCTGTCTTCACCTCTTATAGACACTGAAAGAAATCTGGGCCTACTCCTTGGGTTACACGCTTCCTATTTAGCTATGAGCACACCGCTATCTCCAGTTGAGGTCGAATGCGCCAGTAAGAAAAATTTTGTTTTCTGCTAACAGATTAGCAGGTTATTTTAGCTGAGCTGTAAGTGCCACTGAGAATAGAACAGGAAGAGTCAACACAGTTATTGGTGAGGAAAAATAAGGATAGTGAGACTAAACCAGTTAATAGAAATAGCTGTGAGCGGCTTTCATTTGTGCTCGCGATCTGCGGCAGCACAGGAAGCTAACAGGTGTGTAGGAATGTTGGGCCTGTGCGTGGTCTCACTTCTGCATCCTCTTAACATATGGGCTCAACTCGACTGTCATCTCCCTGTGTGCCTAGAAATCCACGTGATGTGGGTCGGCTATTCCTCTTAGGAATGCTCTTCTGTTTGAGCGTTGCATTTTTACCAGACTCAGATCCAATACATTTTGGGATGGCAGCCTTTGTAACCACCTAAAGTATTACATTTTCTCCCTATCCCATATGATAGGCTTAAATATCTCTTCACATATTTGTGCATTTCTCCATCTGTCTTTCACTGACCAACAAGCATCTATGGAGTAATTTCTCATGTGAATTACCATGTTAGTCTCTGAGGGTGTAGCAGGTGTAGAATTAGGTGCACCTCTGCCCTCAGGTGCTTCCTGTGTGATGATGAGCCAGACATGGTACGCAGGTCAGGTTGGATGGTGGTAGAGGATAAAATGGAGACATTTGTAAGTGGTTTGGGAAGTGGGGAGGGGGTGGGGGGAAAGACTTCATGGAGGTGGAGCCATCCTGAAACCGGAGCCCCGGCAGACTGGGTGTGTGAGGGCATCGCTGAGAAAGTCAGCTTCGAGCTGCTTGTGTATGTGTAGGGTCGGGGGAGAAGGCTAGTGGGCAGGGATGCTCATGGTGCCTGCTCAGCCTGCCTTCTGGAGCACACCCTTGGTGTGTGTGCTGGGCGCCTTGCTGTCTGCAGAGCCTCGAAGACAGTGGACTTTTCTTCCTCTGAAGACCTGTAGGGGACTTCCCTGGTGGCACAGTGGTTAAGAATCCGCCTGCCAATGAGGGGGACACGGGTTCAAGCCCTGGTCCGGGAAGATCCCACATGCCGCGGAGCAACGAAGCCCGTGTGCCACAACTACTGAGGCTGCGCTCTAGAGCCCGCGAGCCACAACTACTGAGACCGAGTGCTGTAACTACTGAAGCCCGCACACCTAGATCCCATGCTCTGCAACAGGAGAAGCCACCGCAATGAGAAGCCCGTGCACCACAACGAAGAGTAGCCCCCACTCGCCACAACTAGAGAAAGCCCGTGCAGCAATGAAGACCCAGTGCAGCCAAAAAAAAAAAAAAAAAAATTTATTAAAAAAAAAAAGAGACAAGAGGGAGTTCTAAATGGAGAGGTTCAGGGAGGGTCTGATCACATTTGTGTTTTAGAAGAATTAATGTGGCACTTTGATGAATGCTCCTGAATGCTCTAAAATCTAAATTTCCAGTAAAAGGACATTGAGTGCATCCCAGATTTGATCGCTTGGGTTTGGAGGAATATTTTGATAGCACAGTTACTGAAAAAAAATCTGTAGTTATGTAAAAACTGATTATTCTTTGGTGAATCTCACTCATAGCAGTTATAATGAGTATCCCTATTTGCACTGATGGGTGGCATGTTCCTATGGGGTCTGACCTGTGCCTCAACACAGGTCTCCTTTTTTTTTTTTTTTTTTACATCTTTATTGGAGTATAATTGCTTTACAATGGTGTGTTAGTTTCTGCTGTATAACAAAGTGAATCAGTTATACATATACATATGTTCCCATATCACTTCCCTCTTGCGTGTCCCACCCTCCCACCCTCCCTATCCCACCCCTCTTGGTGGTCACAGAGCACCGAGCTGATCTCCCTGTGCTATGTGGCTGCTTCCCACTAGCTAGCTATTTTACGTTTGGTAGTGTATACATGTCCATGTCACTCTCTCGCCCCGTCACAGCTTACCCTTCCCCCTCCCCATATCCTCAAGTCCATTCTCTAGTAGGTCTCTGTCTTTATTCCTCTCTTACCCCTAGGTTCTTCGTGACATTTTTTTTCTTAAATTCCATATGTATGTGTTAGCACACGGTATTTGTCTTTCTCTTTCTGACTTACTTCACTCTGTATGACAGGCTCTAGGTCTATCCACCTCATTACAAATAGTTCAGTTTCGTTTCTTTTTATGGCTCGGTAATATTCCATTGTATATATGTGCCACATCTTCTTTATCCATTCATCTGATGATGGACACTTAGGTTGTTTCCATTTCCTGGCTATTGTAAATAGAGCTGCAATGAACATTTTGGTACATGACTCTTTTTGAATTATGGTTTTCTCAGGGTATATGCCCAGTAGTGGGATTGCTGGGTCATATGGTAGTTCTATTCGTAGTTTTAAAAGGAACCTCCATACTGCTCTCCATAGTGGCTGTACAAATTCACATTCCCACCAGCAGTGCAAGAGTGTTCCCTTTTCTCCACACCCTCTCCAGCATTTATTGTTTCTAGATTTTTTGATGATGGCCACTCTGACTGGTGTGAGATGATATCTCATTGTAGTTTTGATTTGCATTTCTCTAATGATTAATGATGTTGAGCATTCTTTCATGTATTTGTTGGCAGTCTGTATATCTTCTTTGGAGAAATGTCTTTTTAGATCTTCTGCCCATTTTTGGATTGGGTTGTTTCTTTTTTTGATATTGAGCTGCATGAGCTGCTTGTAAATTTTGGAGATGAACCCTTTGTCAGTTGCTTCATTTGCAAATATTTTCTCCCATTCTGAGGGTTGTCTTTTGGTCTTCTTTATGGTTTCCTTTGCTGTGCAAAAGCTTTTAAGTTTCCTTAGCTCCCATTTGTTTATTTTTGTTTTTATTTCCATTTGTCTAGGAGGTGGGTCAAAAAGGATCTTGCTGTGATTTATGTCATAGAGTGTTCTGCCTATGTTTTCCTCTAAGAGTTTGATAGCTTCTGGCCTTACATTTAGGTCTTTAATCCATTTTGAGTTTATTTTTGTGTACAGTATTAGGAAGTATTCTAATTTCATTCTTTTACATGTAGCTGTCCAGTTTTCACAGCACCACTTATTGAAGAGACTGTCTTTTCTCCATTGTATATTCTTGCCTCGTTTACCAAAGATAAGGTGACCATATGTGCGTGGGTTTATCTCTGGGCTTTCTCTCCTGTTCCATTGATCTATATTTTTGTTTTTGTGCCAGTACCATACTGCCTTGATTACTGTAGCTTTGTAGTATAGTCTGAAGTCAGGGAGCCTGATTCCTCCAGCTCCATTTTTCGTGCTCAAGATTGCTTTGGCTAATCGGGGTCTTTTATGTTTCCATACAAATTGTGAAATTTTTTGTTCTAGTTCTGTGAAAAATGCCAGTGGTAGTTTGATAGGGATTGCATTGAATCTGTAGATTGCTTTGGGTAGTAGAGTCATTTTCACAATGTTGATTCTTCCAATCCAGGAGCATGGTATACCTCTCCATCTATTTGTATCATCTTTAATTTCTTTCATCAGTGTCTTATAATTTTCTGCATACAGGTCTTTTGTCTCCTTAGGTAGGTTTATTCCTAGATATTTGATTCTTTTTGTTGCCATGGTAAATGGGAGTGTTTTCTTGATTTCACTTTCAGATTTTTCATCATTAGTGTACAGGAATGCCAGAGATTTCTGTGCATTAATTTTGTATCCTGCTACTTTACCAAATTCATTGATTAGCTCTAGTAGTTTTCTGGTAGCATCTTTAGGATTCTCTATGTATAGTATCATGTCATCTGCAAACAGTGACAGCTTTACTTCTTCTTTTCCTATTTCGATTCCTTTTATTTCCTTTTCTTCTCTGATTGCTGTGGCTAAAACTTCCAAAACTATGTTGAGTAAGAGTGGTGAGAGTGGGCAGGCTTGTCTTGTTCCTGATCTTAGAGGAAATGCTTTCAGTTTTTCACCATTGAGGACGATGTTGGCTGTGGGTTTGTCATATATGGCCTTTATTATGTTGAGGAAAGTTCCCTCTGTGCCTACTTTCTGCAGGGTTTTTATCATAAATGGGTGTTGAATTTTGTCGAAAGCTTTCTCTGCATCTATTGAGATGACCATATGGTTCTTCTCCTTCAATTTGTTAATATGGTGTATCACGTTGATTGATTTGCGTATATTGAAGAATCCTTGCATTCCTGGAATAAACCCCACTTGATCATGGTGTATGATCCTTTTAATGTGCTGCTGGATTCTGTTTGCTAGTATTTTGTTGAGAACTTTTGCATCTATGTTCATCAGTAATATTGGCCTGTAGTTTTCTTTCTTTGTGACATCCTTGTCTGGTTTTGGTATTAGGGTGATGGTGGCCTTGTAGAATGAGTTTGGGAGTGTTCCTCCCTCTGGTATATTTTGGAAGAGTTTGAGGATAGGTGTTAGCTCTTCTCTAAATGTTTGATAGAATTCGCCTGTGAAGCCATCTGGTCCTGGGCTTTTGTTTGTTGGAAGATTTTTAATCACAGTTTCAATTTCAGTGCTTGTGATTGGTCTGTTCACATTTTCTATTTCTTCCTGATTCAGTCTTGGCGGGTTGTGCATTTCTAAGAATTTGTCCATTTCTTCCAGGTTGTCCATTTTATTGGCATAGAGTTGCTTGTAGTAATCTATCATGATCTTTTGTATTTCTGCAGTGTCAGTTGTTATTTCTCCTTTTTCATTTCTAATTAAATTGATTTGAGTCTTCTCCCTTATTTTCTTGATGAGTCTGGCTAATGGTTTATCAATTTTGTTTATCTTCTCAAAGAACCAGCTCTTAGTTTTATTGACCTTTGCTATCGTTTCCTTCATTTCTTTTTCATTTATTTCTGATCTGATTTTTATGATTTCATTCCTTCTGCTAACTTTGGGGTTTTTTTTTCTTCTTTCTCTAATTGCTTTAGGTGCAAGGTCAGGTTGTTTACTCGAGATGTTTCCTGTTTCTTAAGGTGGGATTGTATTGCTATAAACTTCCCTCTTAGAACTGCTTTTGCTGCATCCCATAGGTTTTGGGTCGTCGTGTCTCCATTGTCATTTGTTTCTAGGTATTTTTTTATTTCCTCTTTGATTTCTTCAGTGATCACTTAGTTATTAAGTAGTGTATTGTTTAGCCTCCATGTGTTTGTATTTTTTACAGCTCTTTTCCTGTAATTGATATCTAGTCTCATAGCATTGTGGTCGGAAAAGATACTTGATAAAATTTCAATTTTCTTAAATTTACCAAGGCGTGATTTGTGACCCCAAGATATGATCTATCCTGGAGAATGTTCCGTGAGCACTTGAGAAAAATGTGTATTCTGTTGTTTTTGGATGGAATGTCCTATAAATATCAATTAAGTCCATCTTGTTTAATGTATCATTTAAAGCTTGTGTTTCCTTATTTATTTTCATTTTGGATGATCTGTCCATTGGTGAAAGTGGGGTGTTAAAGTCCCCTACTATGAATGTGTTACTGTCGATTTCCCCTTTTATGGCTCTCAGTATTTGCTTTATGTATTGAGGTGCTCCTATGTTGGGTGCATAAATATTTACAATTGTTATATCTTCTTCTTGGATCGATCCCTTGATCATTATGTAGTGTCCTTCTTTGTCTCTTCTAATAGTCTTTATTTTAAAGTCTATTTTGTCTGATATGAGAATTGCTACTCCAGCTTTCTCTTGGTTTCCATTTGCATGGAATATCTTTTTCCATCCCCTCACTTTCAGTCTGTACGTGTCTGTAGGTCTGAAGTAGGTCTCTTGTAGACAGCATATATATTGGTCTTTTTTTTGTATCCATTCAGCTAATCTGTGCCTTGTGGTGGGAGCATTTAATCCATTTACATTTAAGGTAATTATCGATATGTATGTTCCTATTCCCATTTTCTTAGTTGTTTTGGGTTTGTTATTATAGGTCTTTTCCTTCTCTTGTTTCTTGCCTAGAGAAGATCCTTTAGCATTTGTTGTAAAGCTGGTTTGGTGGTGCTGAACTCCCTCAGCTTTTGCTTGTCTGTAAACGTTTTAATTTCTCCATCAAATCTGAATGAGATCCTTGCTGGGTAGAGTAATCTTGGTTGCAGGTTTTTCTCCTTCATCACTTTAAATATGTGCTGCCAGTCCCTTCTGGCTTATAGAGTTTCTGCTGAAAGATCAGCTGTTAACCTTATGGGGATTCCTTTGTGTGTAATTCGTTGTTTTTCCCTTGCTGCTTTTAATATGTTTTCTTTGTATTTAATTTTTGACAGTTTGATTAATATGTGTCTTGGCATGTTTCTCCTTGAATTTATCCTGTATGGGACTCTCTGTGCTTCCTAGACTTCAATAACTATTTCCTTTCCTATATTAAGGAAGTTTTCAACTGTAATCTCTTCAAATATTTTCTGTCCCTTTCTTTTTCTCTTCTTCTTCTGGAACCCCTATAATTCGAATGTTGGTGCGTTTAATGTGGTCCCAGAGGTCTCTGAGACTGTCCTCAGTTCTTTTCATTCTTTTTTCTCTATTCTGCTTTGCAGTAGTTATTTCCACTATTTTATCTTCCAGGTCACTTATCCGTTCTTCTGCCTCAGTTATTCTGCTATTGATCCCTTCTAGAGTATTTTTAATTTCATTTAGTGTGTTGTTCATCATTGCTTGTTTCATCTTTAGTTCTTCTAGGTCCTTGTTAAATGTTTCTTGCATTTTCTCTATTCTCTTTCCAAGATTTTGGATCATCTTTACTATCATTATTCTGAATTCTTTTTCAGGTAGACTGCCTATTTCCTCTTCATTTGTTAGGTCTGGTGGGTTTTCATCTTGCTCCTTCATCTGCTGTGTTTTTCTGTCTTCTCATTTTGCTTATCTTACTGTGTTTAGGGTCTCCTTTTTGCAGGCTGCAGGTTCATAGTTCCCGTTGTTTTTTGTGTGTGTCCCCCGTGGCTAAAGTTGGTTAAGTGGGTTGTGTAGGCTTCCTGGTGGAGGGGACTAGTGCCTGTGTTCTGGTGGATGAGGCTGGATCTTGTCTTTCTGGTGGGCAGGTCCACGTCTGGTGATGTGTTTTGGGGTGTCTGTGGACTTACTATGATTTTAGGCAGCCTCTCTGCTAATGGGTGGGTTTGTGTTCCTGTCTTGCTAGTTGTTTGGCATAGGGTGTCCAGCACTGTGGCTTGCTGGTCGTTGAGTGAAGCTGGGTGCTGGTGTTGAGATGGAGATCTCTGGGAGATTTTCGCCGTTTGATATTACGTGGAGCTCGGAGGTCTCTTTTGGACCAGTGTCCTGAAGTTGGCTCTCCCACCTCAGAGGCACAGCACTGACTCCTGGCTGCAGCACCAAGAGCCTTTCATCCACACGGCTCAGAATAAAAGGGAGAAAAAGTAGAAAGAAAGAAAGAAAGAAAGAGGATAAAAGAAAATAAAGTAAGGTATAATAAAATAAAGTTATTAAAATAAAAAAATAATTATTAAAAAAAATTAAAACAAAACAAAACAAACCGGACAGATAGACCCCTAGGACAAATGGTGAAAGCAAAGGTATACAGACAAAATCTGACACAGAAGCATACACGTACACACTCACAAAAAGAGGAAAAGGGGAAAAAATAATAAATCTTGCTCCAAAGTCCACCTCCCAATTTGGGATGATTCATTGTCTATTCAGGTATTCCACAGACGCAGGGTACATCAGGTTGATTGTGGAGCTTTAATTCGCTGCTCCTGAGGCTGCTGGGAGAGATTTCCTCCCGGGGCTCAGTTTTGGATTTGGCCCCGCCTCTGCGTTTAGGTCAGACAGGACGAGGTTAAAGGAGCAGCCTCTTCGGGGACTCTGGCTCCCTCAGGCCGCGGGGGAGGGAGGCGTACGGAGTGCGGGGCGAGCCTGCGGCGGCAGAGGCCAGCGTGACGTTGCACCAGCCCGAGGCGTGCCGTGCGCTCTCCCGGGGAAGTTGTCCCTGGATCCCTGGACCGTGGCAGTGGCGGGCTGCACAGGCTCCCGGAAGGGCGGTGTGGGCAGTGACCTGCGCTCGCACACAGGCTTCTTGGTGGCGGCAGCAGCAGCCCCAGCGTCCCACGCCCGTCTCTGGGGTCCGCGCTGTTAGCCGCGGCTCGCGCCCGTCTCTGGAGCTCCTTTAAGCAGCGCTCTGAATCCCCTCTCCTCACGCACCAGGAAACCAAGAGGGAAGAAAAAGTCTCTTGCCTCTTCGGCAGGTCCAGACTTTTTCCCGGACTCCCTCCCGGCCAGCCGTGGCGCACTAGCCCCTTCAGGCTGTGTTCACGCCGCCAACCCCAGTCCTCTCCCTGCGCTCCGACCGAAGCCCGAGCCTCAGGTCCCAGCCCCGCCCGCCCCGGCGGCCGAGCAGACAAGCCTCTCGGGCTGGTGTGTGCCTGAGGGCATTGGTCCTCTGTGCGGGAATCTCTCCGCTTTGCCCTCCGCAGCCCTGTTGCTGTGCTCTCCTTCGCGGCTCCGAAGCTTCCCCCTCCGCCACCCGCAGTCTCCGCCTGCGAAGGGGCTCCTAGTGTGTGGAAACCTTTCCTCCTTCACGGCTCCCTCCCACTGGTGCAGGTCCCGTCCCTGTTCTTTGTCTCTGTTTATTCTTTTTTCTTTTCCCCTACCCAGGTACGTGGGGAGTTTCTTGCCTTTTGGGGGGTCTGAGGTCTTCTGCCAGCGTTCAGTAGGTGTTCTGTAGGAGTTGTTCCACGTGTAGATGAATTTCTGATGTATTTGTGGGGAGGAAGGAGATCTCCACGTCTTACTCTTCCGCCATCTTCCCCCCTTCTCCCACAGGTCTCCCTTATAGCCTGCTGGATGTCAGGTTTCCACGTATCCATCCCGTACTTAACGATCTTGTTTTGTATGTTCAGTAGTCTCTTCTTATTATTAATTGATTAATGCTCTAGGGAGACGTGCTGCCCTGAGCATGTTTTTCTTCATGGAACCCTTCCCACTTGCTGTTCTCCTGCCTGGATGATCAGCGTGTTGGTCTTCATCCAGATGACAGCAAATTCCTTACCGTCCCTCCGAACAGTCGGGGGCTTGTTGCTGCACGGTCATCCCCCCGTAGTACTTGTAGCCTGTCGTTATCCCAGTTAACGTCGGTGATTACTTGCGTAAGTGGTACGTCAGTGCTCTTGTCCCTGTTAGAAGGCATAGCTCTAGTCTTCACATGGTTTCTGTGGATCTGGACAGCTCCATGTTTGAGCAGGTATCCAGTAATTGTTGGACTGGAACAATTATATTGGGTTCTGATACCATGCTTAAGATGTGTTGAGTAACCAGAAAGTGTTACCTTTTTTCACGTAGATATGGAATTACAAGCCAATCTATGTAAATACGTTAGATGTGACTTTCACATGAATGATCCTGAATTTCACCTCCTAAGTGAAGTACTTAGTTTTCTATCTTTTTTTTTTTTTTTCAGTATTTATTTCTGAACAGTGCCCTCAGGTTTCTTTTTAATGTTTGCATGTGCACTCTCTAGAGTGGCTTCAGTCATCCATCTTCTCTGGAGGCCTGCAGACTAGCCAGATCCACTACAGCTACAATGAGGAGAAGGATGAGGACCACTGTAGCTCTCCAGGGGGCACTCCTGCCAGCAAGTCCCGGCTCTACCCCCACAGACGGGCGCTGGGTGATCATTCCCAGGCATTCCTGCAAGCCATTGCTGACAATAACATTCAAGACCACAACGTGAAGGTGCGTGAGGCCTTCCCACACTCAGCGTCCTTTGTTTACCTTAGGACTTTGACTTGTGAACACCTTAGCACAGACTTTGTTTACATATTATTTGGAGTGCGGGTTTTGCGGTCAGAGGCTGGTTCAGTTCAATGTCCGGTGAGGTTTTAGAAGCTACGGCACTTAGTTTAGAACTCATGACGATGTTGTGAGGTTGGCTCTGAAGTTACCTGCAGCTGTTTCTGTTGCAGGACTTTCTGTGTCAGATAGAAAGGTACTGTAGGCAGTGCCACTTGACCACACCCATCACCTTTCCTCCTGAGCATCCTGTGGAGGAGGTCGGCCGCTTGCTGTTATGCTGCCTCTTAAAACATGAAGATTTAGGTAAGACGCTCAGTATTTTAGCCGTACTGTAGATCCTTCAACTGACACGTAGTACACATTCATTCCTACCCTGCCCTTCCTTTTCAATATCTTTTACAGGTCACGTGGCATTATCTTTAGTTTATGCAGGTACACTTGGTATTGAGCAAGTAAAGCACAGAACATTGCCTAAATCAGTGGTGGATGTTTGTAGAGTTGTCTACCAAGCAAAATGCTCACTCATTAAGGTAAACAGATGTTGATTTTCTTCTGTGCTTTTGGACAGTTGGCAAAGTATTTGTTGTAAGTCGTTCTTTCGTATTTAACTTTGTAGACACATCAAGAACAGGGCCGTTCTTACAAGGAGGTCTGTGCCCCAGTCATTGAACGTTTGAGGTTCCTCTTTAATGAACTGAGACCTGCAGTTTGTAATGACCTCTCTATAATGTCCAAGTTTAAACTGTTAAATTCTTTGCCCCGTTGGAGGAGGATAGCTCAGAAGATAATTCGAGAACGAAGGAAGAAGAGAGGTAAGAAGATAAAAGGTAGGAGGGTTCTTTCAGAGCATGTCCCCGTATAGGTGTCTGTGGTTGCAGTGAGGCTGTGGGCTGCTGCTCACCAATTGTGGCATTTTCACAAGTGCCATAATATTTGTTATGTGTATTTAGGGTTAAGTGTACAAATCCTGCTTATTTTTCCAAGATATCAGATGATGATGCAACTTTGGGATTGAGTGTGTTATGAGTTGGTAACTAGTAAATCGATGCTGAAAATACTGTAAACTTTATTAGATTGATGGGGAAAAGGAAGTGTTTTTTTAATCACTTGTCCTGGTAATGAGATAGATAGATGGGAACGTTTAATCTTTCAATAAATTTTGCCATTCTTGTGAAGAAACGTTTTTCTTTGGCAATATTGAGTATTCTGAAACATGGAAGATTGTTATAAAAGGAACCAAAAGAGTTACTGATATTTTCAGGAAACAACTGTGTAGGGATATGGAAAAGAGTTTTTGTATTAACCAAAATTTGAGTGAAAATACATACTTTCTAATTTGGTCACTTGTGATTATAAGCAAGTCTACCAAAATATCTGATTATATTCTTACGAATTATATTGAATTTATTCCCAGATTAGCTTATCAAGCAATATTAATGACTGAGTTTTAGATGGACATTACAAACAGTGCCATGAAAGACTAACTTATTTTAGAAGCCATCCTGAAGTGATTGTTCCTGAGCTTAAACCACAGCTTATCTGGCTCCTGGAGCTGCTCTGAATCAGGAGATATGCCAGGAACACTTCTGAGATCCCTTTAACCCAGGTAGCCAGGAAACTCAGGGACTGCCATCTCAGCGTGAGGGAGGATGGCCCCATCCCCGGGTGGCCACTGCCTCCCTGGTCTCTGAGTTCATACTGTCACCACTTAAAATTTCTTGATGTTGTGCATTTATATACTTAATTGTAACATGGAAATAATTAATCTTCCTGGTGCTGTGCTAAGTTTGGTGATTTACTGGTAGGGCTCCACAGGACTCAGAAGAACTATTATACTCTTAGTTATTACTGTGAAAGGGTACAGATAAAAAGTAGCAAAAGGAGAGGTGCATGGAGGGAATTCCAAAGGAAACCGGGTCTCGGCTTCCAGCGTTCCCTCCAGGGAATCACACAGGGTCGTGCTTGGTTCTCTCAGCAGTGACGTGTGACACGTGTGAAGGACTGTCTGTCAGGGATGCTCACCTGAACCTTGGTGTCCAGGGCTGTTGCCGGGAGTCAGTCACGTGGCCATGTGGGGCCTGCGTGATCGCTCTCAGCTGCCCAGACTCCATCCAGAGTAGAAGTAGGCAGTTGCCGTAAGCCACAAGCTGTCTGGTTACACCGGTAAAGGTGGTCCTGTGCCTCAGACACACTCTTCTCAGGCAGAACATACCAAGGTTTCAGAGCTCAGTTCGCAGGAGCTGGTCAAGAGCCAGTGCTGACGGGACAGGCCTTTCTTGGGAATTTGCAGGGTTTGAGCAACCCAGACCTGCTGTGTTAATGTTTTATTGCCTAGGTTTATTGTTGTGTTGCTTGTTATTTATATTATATATTGAGAAGAATGAGACTGAAAACCTTGAAGAGGACCAGAAGTACGGAAGCAACACCACATATCACATTGCAAATTCAATAGAAATTTCTCTGATTAAAAAGACTAACGTAGTCAGAGGCATCTGATTGATTCAGTTGCACACTGGTGACAGAACCAATGGACTAGTCCAGAGTGGGCAAGCTAGGGTCTGGGGACAAATGCAGCGTACCACTTGCTATGTATCGCCCATGAGCTAAGGCTGGGTTTTGCAGTTTTAAATTATTTTTTAAAAACTCAAAAGAAGACTATGATTCATGAAGATTATATGAAGTTTAAATGACAGCATTCATAAATAAAGTTAGCCAGTTTTCATGCTGCAACAGTAGAGTATTTGCAGTAGACGGAAATAGCCTGCAAAGCCTTAATATTCACTGTCTGGCCCTTTATGAAAAAGTTTGCCAACCCCTGGGCTTCCGCTTCTTTAGGGCTTCCCTCCCTCGTAACACTGTCACTGTCTTTCTGTCCCTGACATGGAGTGGCAAAGTGTTATTACTAGATGTCATGTGAGAATAATTATGATAGTTTTTACTTTTGTAATTTGAGCACTTGACAATGATATTTATGTGTTTCTGGGAATAAAATATATCCTTTACCTTCCTGCACATTTAAACATTTCTTGATTTAAAATCATATTTAATGATTGTTATCATGAATGATATTTTTAAACATAGTTCCTAAGAAGCCAGACTCTACTGATGATGAAGAAAAAATTGGAAACGGAGAGAGTGAAGAAGCTTGCATCTTGCCTCACAGTCCTGTAAATGTGGACAAAAGACCCATTACAGTTAAATCACCCAAGGTGAAGTATTTCTTGTGATTCTAAGACTGGCTGTGCAGAAGCACAACATACTGCAAGGGAATCCACAAATATTGTCGCTTTGTTTTTGAATATACAGTAGAGAGGTGGGTGGTTATTAAAAGTATGAGTAACTGTGCCCCAGGGATGCTTAATGCACTTGACTTATGGTGCCCTGGTCAAATTGATAGCTGGAGAAGTGTTTCCTTTTACTTTTAGGAGTGTATTGTATCATTATTTGTTCACCATTTTCTTCATTCATTCATTTATTCACTCATTCATCGAATGTATCTTTTGTTCCAGAAACTATTAATATGGATGATAATTTAACTTTTTTTCTTTTAAAGAATGACATTCATTTTTAATTTTTATTTTTGGCTGCGTTGGGTCCTCGTTGCTGCGCGTGGGCTTTCTTTTTAGTTGCGGTGAGCGGGGGCTACTCTTCATTGCCGTGCACGGGCCTCTCTCATCTTGGACCACCGGGTCTAGGTGCGCGGGCTCTAGAGCGCAGGCTCAGCAGTTGTGGCGCACGGGCCCAGCTGCTCCGCAGCATGTGGATTCCTCCCGGACCAGGGCTCGAACCCGTGTCCCCTGCATTGGCAGATGGATTCCCAACCGCTGCGCCACCAGGGAAGCCCCTGATAATTTAACTTTGCATGTCAGGTTAGCTGATTCCAAAGTATGTAAGCATACAGATTATAAATTCACTTATAAGCCTATTTATGATGTAGTCGTTTGTATCATAAACTAATTACTAAATTTAAAATATTTTACCAATTTAAACCTAGTGGCATTTATTTATATTTTCTTCAAGTAATTGTTTTAGAGCACATGTTAACATGAATAGGGTTAACTAATGGTGAACATGCTTTTCCTTTGTCAGGATAAATGGCAGCCACTGTTGAGTACAGTTACAGGTGTTCACAGATACAAATGGTTGAAGCAGAATGTTCAGGGCCTGTATCCTCAGTCTGCACTCCTCAGTACTATTGCTGAATTTGCCCTTAAAGAAGAGCCAGTGGATGTGGAAAAAATGAGAAAGTGCCTACTAAAACAGGTAAATTTGCTAAGAACATTCTCTTCTGTATTGGATAATCCATAAACACTTAACAGTATGCATTGATGTTTTGCAGTTGGAGAGAGCAGAGGTTCGCCTGGAAGGGATAGACACAATTTTAAAACTGGCAGCCAAAAATTTCTTACTTCCCTCTGTGCAGTATGCTATGTTCTGTGGATGGCAAAGACTTATTCCAGAGGGGATTGATATAGGGTAAGACTTTATAATATTTTCTCTGAATTAGGGAGGCTGTGACAACAAAGCGTTGTTTTATTGAAGTCCAGCAGTATCCTAAGTAAGATTCTTCATCTTTGTTTGAAAGGGAGCCCCTTACTGATTGTTTAAAGGATGTGGATTTGATCCCACCTTTTAATCGGATGCTGCTTGAAGTAACTTTTGGCAAGCTGTATGCCTGGGCTGTGCAGAATATTCGAAATGTTCTGATGGATGCAAATAACAAATTTAAAGAACTTGGTGAGTTAAAAATCTGACAGTTAAAAGGCTGTATTAAAATTGCTGTTGATGTCAATGATCACATCAGCATTATTTCATAGTTTGGCTCTTTATTTTATATTCTGGAAACTTGCAAATTCTTATTTTTGCTTTGCAGACTTTAATAACTTTGTGCATTAGAATGATAATCTAAGCTGCTTTAAGTTTTCTCAAATTCTAAACAAAACTTTCAAAATTTGGCAGAAGATACAATCTTGTAGTATCCTAATATAAAGCTTTTGCATTTTAACATTTTCATGTGTATCACTTACACAGTCTATCCTAGAATGTGTATCCTATATTAATACATAATTTCCTGGACAGTTTGAGCATCTACAGAGAAGTGGTAGGATTGGTTTTGTGGAAGAGCAGTTAAATATCTCTTATATTTGACATGAAATGAGTAAGCCACCAGGGATATTTAGAAGAGCAGTGTGATACGTTTTGTAGACAGATGAAGGTAGCTGTATGTGGAGTGATGATGGTATGATTATTGCAAAGCAATACAGAGCTGCCCGATGTCCACACTCTATGGATATCTGATGAAAAAGACAGACTTATAAAAAAGAAATTGTTAATGCTTTCTGCATCGTGTATGTTCTTGTATCCACGCACAAGAAACTTATGTAGGTGCCAATGCTTTTTAGGTATCCAGCCTGTCCCCCTGCAAACCATCACAAATGAGAACCCGTCGGGACCAAGCCTGGGGACGACCCCGCAAGCGCGCTTTCTCCTGGTAATGCTCAGCACGCTCACG
Source organism: Mesoplodon mirus (assembly GCF_964341445.2). Classification (NCBI taxonomy): domain Eukaryota; kingdom Metazoa; phylum Chordata; class Mammalia; order Artiodactyla; family Ziphiidae; genus Mesoplodon; species Mesoplodon mirus. The sequence goes on along the minus strand of NC_138984.1, from coordinate 112,766,056 downwards.
CTGCAGCACGGTGCCCACAACCTGAGCCTCCTGCTGAACTCCGGCACGCTCGCGCTCACACAGACAGCACTGCGGCTCATTGGTGGGTTGGCATTGCCCTAAGTTCTTTGTGAAAATGCCACGGTTTTGCCTTGATCTCTCTCTCTCTTTTTATAAACTTCTTTTTTTATTGTGATAAAATACAAATAACAAAATTTACTATTCTAGGTACTTTTATGTTTATAACTCATTGTCGTCAGTAAGCACATCCACAGTGTTGTGCAAGCCTTAATACTATCTAGTTCCATGACTTTTCATCACCCTAAATGCAAACCCATATCCACTGAGCAGTGACTCCTGATTTCCCACTCCCCCAGCTGTTGGCAACAACAAGTCTGCTTTCTGTCTCTGTGGACTTGCTCCTTCTGGATATTTCATACAAATGAAATCATACAATTTTAGCCTTTTGTATCTGGCTTATTTCATTTAGCATGTATCAGTACTTCATTTCTTTCTATGGCTAAAAACTGTTATATGAATATACTGTGTTTTATTTATCCATTCATCCATTGATGGACATTGGCTTGTATCTGCCTTTTGGCCATGGTGAGTAGTGCTGCGAGGAACATTTGCTTACAAGTTTTTGTTTGCACACCTGTTACCAGTCCTTTTGTCATATACTTAGGAGTGGAATTGCAGGGTCATATGGTAATCCTATGTTCAGCTTGCTCAGGAACTGTCAAACTATTCCACAACACTACCATTTTACCTTCCCACCAGCGATGGGCCAGGAGTTTCAGTTTCTCCCGTGTCCTTGCCAACACTAGTTATTTTCTGATTTTTTTTTTTTTTTTGAATTAAGGCTACCCTGCTTGGCATGAAGTGGTATTTCATTGTGGTTTGTTTTACACTTCACTAATATTGAATGATGTTGAGCCTCTTTACCTGTGCTTGTTGTATATCTAGGAGAAACGTCTGTTCACATCCTTTGCCCATTTTAAAATTGGGTTGTTTGTGTTTTGAGTTTTCTGGGCCCTTTACATATTCTGGATACTAGATTGTTATCAGTTATGTGATTTTGAAGACATTTTTTCCCACTCTGGGTTTTGTTTTTCTTTGGTGCACAGAAATTTTAAAATTTGATTAAGTCTAATTTATGTGTTATTCTTTTGTTGCTTGTGCTTTTTTTTTTTTTTTTTTTTTTTTTTTGCTGTATGAGGGCCTCTCACTGTTGTGGCCTCTCCCGTTGTGGAGCACAGGCTCCGGACGCACAGGCTCAGCGGCCATGGCTCACGGGTCCAGCCGCTCCGCGGCATGTGGGATCCTCCCGGACCGGGTCACGAACCCGCGTCCCCTGCATCGGCAGGCAGACTCCCAACCACTGTGCCACCAGGGAAGCCCCTGCTTGTGCTTTTGATGTCATGTTTAAGAAATCATTGCCAAATCAAAGGTCAAGAAGGTTACCCATTATGTTTTCTTCCTTAAGTCTTATATTTAGATCTTTGATCCATTTTAAGGTAGTTTTTTAATATGGTGTGGGGTAAGGGTTCACTTTATTTCTTTTGGTTATCCAGTTGTGCCAGTATCATCTGTTGGAAAGACTCTTCTTTTTTCAAGTTCTTAACCACCCTTGTCAAAAATCATTTGACTATAGATATTTAAGTTTATTTCTAGACTCTCAGTTCTGCTCTGTTGGTCTCTGTGTCTTTCATTACGCCAGTCCCACACTGTTCTGAACACTGTAGCTTTGTGGTAAATTTTGAAATCGATAAGTAAGTCCTTCAACTTTGTTTTTCTTTCTCAAGATTATTTTGGGTCCCTTGCATTTCCATATGACTTTCAGGTCTGGCTTTCCCATGTCTGCAAAAAAGGCCATTGGGGTTTTCTAGGGATTGTATTGAATCTGTAGATCCTGTTGGGGAGTACTGCCATCTTCACAATATTAAGTCTTTCATTCCATAAATATGAGATAGCTTCATATTTATTTAGGTCTTCTTTCGTTTCTTTGGGCAGTATTTTATAGTTTTATTG